>NC_073744.1:6250614-6584741 GCF_029784135.1 Toxorhynchites rutilus septentrionalis
ATATTTGTTATTGATAACCGAATCATTTTATTTTATCTACAATCGATTCGACAGTCGACCCAAAAATGAAGGGATGAATGCCTGACGTCTGATCCGGAGATCAAACGACAAGAGCACATCGCAGTTTTCGAAACTCGGCATAACAAGAAAAATACTTTATCGTTCCATTACAACGCGATTCGAGAAAAAACAGAACATAACCTTGAGAAAAGCGATAGCGAATGCCATCTGTCATTCGGCAGCCTCCACAAGTGCCGACGTTATCTCCAATAGCAACTCAGGCAGAAAGCAACAGTCTCCCCAATGCATCCTGGTAAAGAGATACAGAGAGAGAGAGAGAGAGAGTCGCGAAAGGCGGAAAGAAAGGGAAGCCTTCCACGATTAGACAATTTCGTGGAAACCATTCATCTTCGTTCTTTGATCAGAGAACTCGAGAAACAGGCTCTTCGCTTGAATCATTAAGGGGGGCACAGCCATTCGAAAACGAGAAAACACAGTGCGCTACAATTGAGGCGAAGGTGGTTTTTAAATTCCTCCGGCACTCGCGCTGGAAAATCGGTTTCGATTTTTAAAGCCATAACCTCAAGCTAATGGAGCGTAACAAGAGGCGAAGAGGGCGGATGCATTCATACCTACCACGTACTTCTCCACGAAAAAGAAAAAGAAGTGATTTGTGGCAGGCAGGAAATCGGGTTTCGTTTTGTTCCATCTCCGATCATCGGCTCGTAACCAGATATATTTATGGTGTTTCACTCATGGCCAGAGCAACTTTTTCCCGTTGATGAGCCCGAGGGTCAATTCCGGTCATGAGTCGGCCGCCGGCCCAAATCTGGATCAGCACAACTAATCTAGGTGCCGGCAGAAGAAAACCGGGAAACCGAGGAAGCCTCAAGCCGAAACGAAAGAATCAGAAATAATCAACATGATATGCAGAACGTGATTGTACCACCCTTTCCGTTCCTTCCCGCTGCGTACCAACCCGATAGCTTTGCCCAGAGCAGAATTTCATTACGAGTTCAATTAAGAGCATCATTTGATACTTTACCGAAGGACGAGTGAACATCAGCAGTGAAGTGGAAGAATCTAAATCGTGTGCCTTGTGCAGCGTAATGTTTGCTTGTTTGTTCACTACAAGATGGATGTGGATGTGTGTCTGTGTTCTACGATTGTGTCAGTTGAATGAATTCCGAGGGGATGTGGGCCTAGCTTAGACCTGGGACGATTTCGGCCACCAGAGTTGTCTCGTTAGTTGAACCGAATCCCATCACCAACCACTCCGATGTGACACTGCAGGTCTTCATCTATCACATTCCCTCCCGCGTGGTCTTTTACGGTGGCGCAAGGTCTCACAACGCCACAAGAGATTCGATACCGACACCGCATCCACCTTCCCTCGAAAATCCACACCCTCCCTCCCGATGGTTGACTTTATTGCGAGATTCCATCGTGAAAGCTGCTGTAAAAGCGGACTGCACATGACACACTTTCCGTCACCCAACAACGGCTTTCCCATCTTGGGTTCAGACCTCATCACCCTAGTCGTCTATGTAGATGACAACATCGCCACCGTGCACTTGCTGTTACACACCGTGATTGAGAAATTTGACACCCATCCGTCCATTCATTCATGCAACCTGTTCTCCGGCCCATCTCTGCCACTGTTTGCGTTGTGACTCTTTACCTATGGCTCTCCCTTTGCTGCGAAACGGGGCGACATTTATGGTCTCGATGGAGAGCTTCGGTTTTACGATCCCTCGGTTTTATTTTCGGAAGCAACTTGATGAAGGCCAAGGGCGCCATTACGGTGTGCTCGATGGCCGGCCGTAATAAAACCTCCCCACGATGGATTACAGCTTATTTGCTCGATCTAAGGCGAACATCGCGTTGGAGACCACCAACGTTGAGTTGCTCTCACACTTAAAAGGTCTGTTTTAGTAAATGCATTCCGGAATCGATTGTTCTAAACTTTAGAACACTTTAGAAACGTAATGCTTTTTTCTAAAACAGACCTTGAATCTAAACAGTCGTAGTTAATCCGTATGTCAAGTTGAACAACTCGACCATTCGACCGTTTGTGAACCAAAAGGAACCAGAAGAACGAACTGACGTTCGACTCGACGTACAGAATGAAGCCCTCCCCCCTGAGTGACTCGCCTTGACCCGGCATCAATCTTCCTGCTGTCAGAGTGAGCACTATGGAAACTTGCTGGCCAGCAATAAAAAAAACGGACGCACGGAAATTGCACTAAGCAACGAACTTGGATACATGTTAATTATAAGTCATCAACAGACGAGTCGACGTCTGTTTGCGAGGATGAGAAATGAAGAGCTAAACCGCAGATCAACGTCATCGGCGGAAAGTGTAGCGTGATTGTTGATTACTGCGGGCAGTGCTGCCAAAACTCTGCGAAAATCTGCTGATCTGAATTTTCCACATATCGGATGCCTTGTTCGGAAATTATTCCCGTTTTTAGTGGAAAGTATTGTCTCCTCGTAGTATAGAAATGTAAAAATTTACGTACGATACTTTGAGCAATTTTTATAGTGTATTCTCTACGCATACTGATGCATTGATTCTGTTTCGCTCATTTCTGATGTCGTTTCCTTTCCATTTGGAATGCAGAAGTTTTCATTGGCGATTAAACTATGGCTATGTTCATTTTCCGTTTACTATACTTACGAAACTGTACTTGAGGAAACTGCCTTTCCAGAAATACATGATTTCATTGCAATTTTACATTAAGTTTTCATGCGTTGACAGTTTTCTAATTTTTGAATTGTTACTTTTGATCACGTCTAACAGGACTATATAGTTTTTTTTATCCCTTTTGTTTATTTTAGGCTCATTAGCATTTTAGCTGTAACAGAGCCGAATTTCAATCGTGTACATGTCACATGTTTACCATATCTATAATTAGCACATTACACAGTTGCCATGTTCTCGGCGTTAGAGTATTCCCTTCTATACCATTGCATATGGTACACATTTACACAGTAGCCATTTATTTTATTTTTTTTTTTTTCCAAAATATATATTTTTATAAAGGCTCATATGGCGTTAGCCTCACGGGGCCGGGAGTTCAATACAATTTTTCTTATTATCTATGTTAGTAATATGTAACCGATTACTCGCGGTTGGCTCGAGGTTAGTATTACAAGTGTTTTCGTAATTGGGATGTTGCTGTCTCCAATGCTCTGTACGTGTGCCCGACACGGGATACTTCCTATTGGGATGCAGCTGACCATTAATCAGCAACGCCCCCCTAGTCTGTACCTCATATCTAGCGTGGTGCGTCTTTCTCGACTCGAGGAATCCAGGATAGAATGGTCTCTTGCCGGCGCAATCATCAGTTCGTGTAGAGTTGTCATGAGCGATACAACCTTTGGCTCTTGTTGAATGATCAGTGGACTGCACAACCTTTGGCCCGTGTGTCTGTAAAGAGTGTGTGTATGTATTGCCGCGACTAAGTAAAAGTTTATCGATCGGATAGGAGGGATATGAAACGGGGACATAACGAAGGAAACATCATTAAACGTTGACATCGGCGTTTCTGAGGAACAGGTATAGATGAAGCTTAAGATCAGGATGACGGCTACCTAAGATATTCCGGACGGGGATATCCGATTGTGTGCCTTTTGCTCTCAGTGCTCTAGAGAGCTGAGAGCGAGCAGCATGGAACCGGATACACGACCAGACAACATGCTCTATGTCGTGGTAGCCATCGCCACAATCACAAAGATTGTTTGCTGCGAGCCCAAAGCGATAGAGATGCGCGTTTAGGTTGTAGTGATTGGACATAAGCCGAGATATCACGCGAATGAAATCACGACCTATATTCAATCCCTTGAACCATGCCCTCGTCGAGACCTTAGGGATAATCGTGTGTAACCAACGACCGAACTCATCTCCACTCCACATGCGCTGCCAACTTACGAGCGTATACTGACGAGGAATGTGGAAAAATTCATTATAAGCAATTTGCCTTTCAAAAAGAGTGCCTTCTAAAGCGCCCACCTTAGCTATAGAGTCCGCTTTCTCATTCCCCGGAATCGAGCAATGAGAGGGAACCCATGCTAAGGTAATCTTGAATAATTTTTCGACCAAAACACTCAATAGTTGTCTTATTCTTGTTAGGAAATAAGATGAGCGTTTATCAACCTTCATTGAGCGGATTGCCTCTAATGAGCTGAGACTGTCTGAAAAAATAAAATAGTGGTCGATGGGCAATGTTTCAATGATCCCCAGTGCGTAGTATATCGCATCCAGTTCAGCAACATACACGGAACAAGGATCTTTGAGTTTGAAAGAGGCACTGGAATTTTCATTGAAGATGCCAAAGCCAGTGGACCCGTTTATGAATGAACCGTCAGTAAAGAACATTTTATCAGATCTAACTATGCCCCCATATTCTGCCGAAAATATCGGCGGAATAGAATCTGAGCGTAGATGATCTGGGATTCCATGGATTTTTTGTCGCATGGACAGATAAAAAATTACAGAGGAATTGCAAAAGTATGGGAAGCAAACTTGGTTGGAGATGCCTGGTGAAGGGTGCACGTCGTGGGTAAGGTACTCATGGTATAAAGACATAAAACTTGACTGAGGAGTCAGCTGGAGTAGATTTTCGAAGTTATCAATCACCAATGGATTCATGATCTTGCAACGGATGAGAAATCTGTAGGATAATTCTGTGAACCGAAGAGTAAGCGGGGGTACTCCTGCCAAAACTTCGAGACTCATCGTATGTGTCGAATGCAAACACCCCATGGCTATACGCAGGCAACGATATTGTATTCTCTCCAACTTGAGAATATGAATCCTGGCAGCTGATCGGAAGCAAAAACTGCCATATTCTAACACTGATAATATCGTTGTTTTGTATAACTGAATGAGGTCTCCTGGATGGGCACCCCACCATGTTCCGGTTATTGTTTGGAGAAAATTGATTCTTTGCTGGCATTTCTGTTTCAAATACGCAATGTGGATTCCCCAGGTACATTTAGAGTCAAAATATACTCCAAGGTATTTGAAAAACATCGAGTGCCTGATCGTTTTGCCGGATAGGTGAAGCTGGAATTGGGCGGGTTCGTGCTTCCTAGATAAAACGACCATTTCGGTTTTCTCCGTAGAGAATTCGATAGCCAGCTTGAGAGCCCACGTGAACAGGTTGTTCAGGGTATCTTGCAAGGATTTTTGCAGAACGGCGGGATTAGTACCCGTGATGGAAATAACTCCATCGTCTGCAAGTTGTCTCAGCGTGCAGTCTCTAGTTAGACAATCATCCATATCATTGACGTAAAAACTGTACAAGAGGGGGCTTAGGCAGGAGCCTTGTGGTAGGCCCATAAAACTGTATCGAGAAGATTTCAAGCTGCCATGATTGAAAAACATGTGCTTTTCTGACAGTAAATTGTACAGGAAATTATTCAGAATTGGTGAAAGTCCACGATTATGAAGTTTCTCTAAGAGAATTTCCATGGAAACTGAATCAAATGCCCCTTTGATATCGAGGAAAACGGAAGCCATTTGTTCTTTGCGAGCAAATGCGATTTGGATTTCAGAAGATAGCAGCGCGAGACAATCATTTGTCCCTTTACCTCGGCGGAAGCCAAACTGCGTATTTGACAGCAAATTGTTCGCTTCAACCCACTTGTCCAAACGAAGTAGAATCATTTTCTCTAACAATTTACGAATACAAGATAACATTGCAATCGGCCTATACGAGTTGTGATCGCAAGCCGGCTTGTTGGGTTTTCGTATGGCTATCACTCTCACTTGTCTCCAGTCATGTGGGACTATATTCAGCTCCAGAAACTTGTTGAACAAGTTCAGCAAACGCTGTTTTGCCAAGTCGGGAAGATTCTTCAACAAGTTGAATTTAATCTTGTCCGACCCCGGAGCTGAATTGTTACATGAGAGGAGGGCAATTGAGAATTCCACCATCGAAAAATTCTCATAGTCGCATTGGAGTGGAATGTCGCGTACGACGCTTTGTGCAGGAACGGAATCGGGACAAACCTTTCTTGCAAATTTGAAAATCCAACGGTCAGAGTATTCCTCACTTTCGTTTGTATGGTTCTAGCCACGCATTCTCCTAGCCGTATTCCAAAGAGTGCTCATAGCGGTCTCCCTTGACAAACCATTGACGAACTTTCGCCAATATCCACGCTTTTTTGCTTTAATCAGACCTTTTAGTTTGGCTTCTAGAGCTTGGTGCTTTCGAAACCATTCCACTAGTCCAGTTTTCCGGAATTTTTTGAAAGCGGATGATTTTTCAAGGTAGACCTTTGAACACTCCTTGTCCCACCAAAGTGATGGAGGACGACGTCGTAAAGTGGTAGCAGGAACACGTTTCTTTTGAGATTGAAGTGCGCTTTCGTAAATCAAACTCGATATAAAATTATACTCTTCGAGTGGAGGAAGTTCATGCATTGAAACAAGTGCTTCAGATATTATTTCTGCAAATTTTCTCCAGTCAATATTTTTCGTGAGGTCATACGCAATATCGACTGACTCACGAGAACCTAATTCATTGGCGATCGATAAAATTATTGGTAGGTGATCACTACCGTGGGGATCTTGGATTACCTTCCACGTGCAATCCAGGGATAACGAAGAAGAGCAAAGTGATATGTCTAGCATGCTTGCCCGTGCAGGAGGGTTGGCTATTCCAGTTGCTTCCCCAGTATTCAAAACTGTCAATTTGAAGTTGTCACACAGATCATAAATCAAAGTGGCACGGTTGTCATCGTAGAGTGAACCCCATGCTGTTCCATGGGAGTTGAGGTCACCTAAGATTAGCCGCGGCTCCGGCAGTGCCTCGATGATATCAAAAAACTGATGGCGGCCAACCATAGTTCTTGGAGGAATATATATCGAGGCAATGCAGAGGTCTTTGCCATTGATTTGTGTCTGGCAAGCGACAACTTCAATGCCTGTCATCGATGGGAGAGTGACTCTATAGAAGGAGTGGCATTTTTTGATCCCCAATAGTACGCCACCAAACGAGTCATTTCGATCGAGGCGAATAATGTTGAAATCGTGGAAATTCAGTTCGTCGGCTGAAGAAAGCCATGTTTCACAGAGGGAAAACACATCACAGTTAGAACTATGAATTAAAAATTTAAATTGATCTAGTTTAGGGATGATGCTTCTGCAATTCCACTGTATTACAGTGGTCAAATCCTTGACCTCTTGCACTGAATCAGGCATCGAGGGAAATGAACGCTGCTAAGAAACCACATTTTTCTTTCAAAAATGTTCTCACAATCGGAAGCAAACATAATACTATGCTTTTAAGAGGATCATTTATATTTAAAGCATTTAAAATGTTATCCACAAGGTCTGAAAGCGCAAGCAGGCCAGGTAGTGGCTGTTGCTTCGACCGCGAAAATGGAACAGACGTGTTCGTTGTTGTTCCGGGAAGTGCTGAGGACCCCTGGTTGGTAGCATGACCACGTAAACCGGGAGGTACTTGCTTCGGCCTATTCTCAGCACGTTCAGTTCGAGGCTTCATTCCAACTTGGGAAGTTTCGGTATTCTTTCTGGGGAGTGATGGAAAAGAAGTAATTTTTCTTTTCCTGATGGCACCCTGCGATGTACCGGAACATCCTGCATTGGGAGCGTCAGCAACAGGCTCGTCGTTCTGCAGAATGGAGTAGGGATTGTCCTGAGTCGTTGAAGCGGAACTCTTAAGCATTTCTGCAAAAGTCCGCTTGGAACGTTCCTTTAAGGAACGCTTGAGTTTTTCCCCTCGTTGTATGTACACCGGGCATTGAGAAAGATCATGTGGAGCCTCATCGCAATGAAGACACTTGCGCTCTTTTGCGCAAGAAGTCCCATCATGACTCTCTCCACAATCTGCGCAACGTTGTTTATTGCAACAATAGGCGGCCGTGTGACCGAGTTGCATACATTTGTTGCATTTCATTACCCGGGGTACAAACAACCGAACAGGTAAACGAAGAGCACCTATTGCAACGTAGTTTGGAAGAGCGGAACCCTCAAATGTCACTCGAAAAGAGTTTGTCCGATTGAGAACTCGTTTGTCATTTTTAAGTGACACAGACTTCAGTCGATCGCATTCAAGAATCTTCACACTTTTAAGTGAGGAATTCTTGAAGTGACCGACACCATCGAGTATCTCTTTTCGAGTCAAACCCTTTTCGTTTATTACACCGTCTATTTCAACGTTGCAACAGGGTACGTATACGCGATACTCAATCGCAAAGAGATCACAGCGCGTTATTGCATTCGCTTGGGTCCTGCAAGAGACGACAACTCGTAATTTGTCTGGCCCCATCCGAGTAATTTCAGTAACTTTGGAAAATTTCTGCGTTAGTTCTTTTGAGATGCGAATGACATTAAGAGGTTTTGATTTTCGTCTAAAGTATACAATGAATGGACCTTTGAATCCCTCCGGGTATTCCTTTAGACGAAAATCATGTTTTTCATCAATTTCCTCATCTTCAGAACTTTCTACTTCATACACAGAATTTTCCTCCTCAACGTCTGCTTCATCCTCCTGCTCTTCAGGAGGTGGGTCAGCATCAGAAACATTCAATGACGTGGATGGGGGATCCTCCCCACCCTCAGCCATAATAATGAATTAGTCACCTGTTCGATGTGAACAGTGTAGAATAATAATAAAAAATAGAAAAAAATAAATGAGTAAATAAATTATATTTGTATTCAAGGTATATATAAATTATATTTATTTCAATTTTTTATTGTATAAAATCCAAAAATGAAAAAAAGTTTCAACAAAAGTTCAACGGTAATGTAAGAAAGATGTACACCCCTAATGCCAACGCTTGCCGATTTGGTAAATACAATGTTGGACAATGGTGTAAATCGTACACAGGAGGTTGAAGGAATGATATATGGAACAATAGAAAAATAAACTTCTACTTGCCGCTGCTGTGTAGCGTGTGATGAATGTGTGTTGATCTGAACTGGATCCTCAGCGTCTCGATCGTGCACCACTTTTAATTGAGCTCGCTTCACTCGCAAGCACTGATGAAAAAAAGCACAATATAGATCTGCGTGAAAAAAAACACCGTTATCGGATCGATTCTCAAACTTGTCCGATCAGCTCGCGAGTTCTCGAACGAATGAATGAAGCCATTTAGGCGTAAGAGTTTTTCCTTCTGTTCTTCCATTATCCAGCTAGACCGGACAGCGGAGACAGTTGATTGATCATTGTTGAGTTATTTATAGAACAGCAGTCCGATGCAGAAGCAGAGCAGTTGTATGGATGAATCGATCTAATTTCGACCGTGGATCGATCTCCATCGCTGATGATTGTTGCGTGGACGTAGTTATTCTGTAACTACACAAAGATGGTCAATGAGGGCCCTGAGTTTTGAACTCACGATCGATCGCTTACTAAGCGAACGCGCAACCAATGTGGCTACGTAGACCCCCCCGACTATATAGTTGGCAAAATGAAAATCTGAACACTGGAAATATTTCTACGCATCTTTCACAATACAGAAAATTATATTTTCGAGATAAACAATGAATAATTCTAAAATGTCAGCATTGTGAGCTGAATCCCATGTTATAACTGCTCCAATTTGTGCTTCTCAAACTGTACCGACCAAAACAGGCAGCTAGAGTAACAGCGGTTTTTTTCAGCACATGTTTTGGCATCCCGATTTATTACATCAAATGAGCCATACTGGCACAGCATTTGTAAATATAGAACTGAACCGGCGAACTTCGTCCCGCCAAAGTTGTTGTTTTGATATGAATTCTTTAATTTCTAAACTTTTTCAAATCATAACATTGTTCAGAATACAACAAATACAATAAAACAAAGACGGCTCAAAAGCGACCTTTCCTTCTTCGGATTTTGCGATTAGCAACACATCTCGCCTTCCTTTTTTTATTAAACGGTTTTATTTAGCTTTTTTGTATGCTTATATGTTTGTAACATGTCTGTAGCGCTATTCCACATTAATAGAAATTTGACCCCTTTCCTGTTGACCGATTGATCTGAAATTTGGAACACACCTTTATCTCTGCAGTCACTATAAAACGGCGTACTTCATGATCTTTAAAATCCAATATGGCGGCCACTACAAAATGGCGGATTACACATTTTCTCAAAAACTACTCAATATGGTTTTTTTTTTCAAAACTCCATCAATATGGGTGTCAAATGAAAAGGCTTGCCTAGTAGAACACAGTTATTCATGAGGATCCAAAATCCGAAATGGCCACCACCACAAAATGGTGCAATTCATATATTTTTTTAAAAAACCTCATCAATATGAGTATCAACTGAATGGGCTTGACTAACAGAACATAGTTATTTTGACGTAGGACTACGTCATTCATTTCTGTACCGGGGTGTAAGTTCAAAGTTTCGAAAACAAAAGAGTGACGCTGGACTGCAGGGTTTTGAACGTTAATACCTCTTTTCCGACTGAACGGAGTGGCATGATAATCATTTCATTCGGAAGACAAAATGTCCACGAGTTATATGATTGTTAATTATTGACCCGAAAACTTGTTTCAATAGCTTTAACATTGCTTTGAAAACAGGTTATTGAAACCGTATATAAACTCGCATACGCTCTGGAAATCGATTCAGTTGATGCGGCGATACGAGATGAGGACGGTCGCACTCAGACGCCTGTGCATTATGCCATTCTTTTCCCCTTCCATTTCTCTTCTGCAGCTGAACCGAACGGATGGGTATAACACATGACGCTTCCTTTGCTTTCGTTCTTTTCTACCGTTACTCTCGTACTGTCAGAACTCGTTTCATTGGGACCAAGCAGACAGCTCGTAAATCTAGAAATGTGAAGAAATCACATCGCTACCGATCAGAAACCGTCGCTTTGCATGAAATTCGTCACTATCAGAAGTGGACCGAATTGCTGATCCACAAGCTACCTATGCAGCGTTTGGTTCGTGGAATGGCCAAGTACTTCAAAACCGACTTGCACTTCCAAAGTTTTCCACCGTTATGGCACTGCAGGAGACAAGCGAGGCATATTTAGTCGGCCGGTTCGAAAATTTGTGCGCTAAGCCACGTAAAACGCGACACATCATGCCCAAAGACAGCCATCTGGCCCGTCGTATCTGAGGAGAGCAGCCCTTTTCAGGGACACCAAATTTTTAATTAGAGTTCAGAAAAGTTTTTGCAGACCGAACTGAAAGAAGCATTTAGCAAAAATCGTGATGTCGATGATAACTCGATACAGATGGGCGCCATTGACTATGGATTTGATAATGACGAACACGAAATAGATGGTAGTTGATATTTCACCATATCGAATAAATCACTATGATGAAAGCTGTGTTATAAAATTATTTGTGTACGGATGTCGCAATCGATAGTCGATTCTAATTTGCGCTGGGTATTTCCTCGGAGGACTCGATTCCTCCTTTGAGCATTAATAATCTCTTTCTGGCAAAACGTAGTGGTATGATGATCACATTATTCGAAAGATCAAATGCAGAAGTTTTCTGCCAATCCCCTTTCAGCATCCATCTTTTTCTCCCGTTTATCGTTTTTCAATTCCATTTCTCTTCTGCAGTCGGATCTAAGGGCGCATTTAGCGAAATCCGAGGTATCGATGATAATTCGATGCCGAAGGGTGCCATTGACTATGGATTTGATAGTGATCCAAATCCAAGATGGCTTTCATTCAGCTTGACCTGTTTGTATGTATATTTGAATGTCTGTGGGGTAGGTACCATGTATTTTTGCAATCCCCTCAATGTCGGTATTAAATGAAATGATTTGACTAATAGAATACAGTACATCATAAAAATATTCCGAGGAAAATTAGGTAAGAAATAAAAAATTAAAAAAAAGTCGAATGGTTTTGTTATACAGAAGTATGCTAACGACAACAAATTAAAGACGACTCAAATCGGACGATTCCTACTTCGGGTTTCGCGCTTGGAAACACATTTGGCATTACATTTTTGTTTATATTGATATAGAAGATAGAAGATATAGGAGAGCATCAATTCACCTGAAAATCCATTTCCACTTTCAAACAAAGATCAATTTCGTTAGCGCAAACATCGAATGGACCGACAACGCTTATCATGATGTAATTTTAAAACATATGGGAAATCGATTTTCCGACCTTCGTTCAGAGTTTCCAGAAAATTTTCCGATTTTTCTCTCCATAACATTGATCTACGGTCGGAGACGAATACATCAAAATAAAGACCCCCTGAATAGCCGCAACCAGTTTGTTGAACCCTTGCAACCAAAATCTTGTAAACTGGTGTAAGTTCTACAAGTTTTTCTAGTGGACCGATTTCAATCAATGATTTTTCTACGTAATTTTGGATATATTTCCTGTCATCGTACGTAGGATTTTTTCAAAATATTGATTTTTGACGAAATGGCGACATTTTTTTGTAAAAAAAATGCGTTTAGCCTCAAAAATCGAGACAAAAACATTCACCAAAAATTTTATTTTTCAAAACATAAAAAAAATCGTACGTACGATGACAGGAAATTTAGTGGAGAATCTGAGAAAAACTATTTCACCACAATCGGATGAATCGTTCCGGTGGTAGAACTACCAGTTTATAAAATTTAGTTTCGAGAAAACGCATTTTAAATTTTGGATCCGCGCTTCGTACGCAAAGACTTAGGTCAACTAATTGGCTTGTAACTTTGGAACCGAGCATCGGACAAACCTGGGACAAAAACTATAGTAATGTAGATATCTCAGAGAACATTTTAGGCTAGAAATATTTTTGACATAGGAAGATGTCTTTGATTTCTATATAGGGGAGTCACTCTGAGAAAAATGTAACGATTTATTAAGAGTTTTCAAACGCATATTACTCAAAATGGTTATTGCGACATATGTTGAGTTATATATCATTAGACAGGAAATTTGTTCAGATTTTTTTTTTGCTTGAAACATGAATAGTGAATATAGTAAAAAAATTTAACAATTTGACGATTTAATTTCGATTGCACTATCCACTCGCTTCCTCCCCAGACGCAACGAGCAATCTTTTTGCCTAAATTCGGGCGTTAGCTCATAATGTGAGTTGATGAGTAAAATAAATTATTCTCCATTTACCGATAATAGGCATAAATTTTATATTATATTGTATGTTGTCCAATCAATTTGTGCTCAATTCATGTTTTCATCATGTAGGTCTCACTATTAACAATTTGTGTAATTGTAGTCCAGGATGTCATAATACCGAGTATGTTGTTTGGTTATATAAAAATGCAATAAATGAATTTCAATGGCTGCTGATTTTGAAGATCGAAAGGGTATACCAACGTAAATCAGATTATGATAGTTTGAGTAGTCGCGATTTTACAGGGCTATCAAGTTATTACAAACAATGTTCCGGACAACGTTGTAACGAAGGGGATAATGCTATTTTTATAGATAAAATATTACTCAAAAGTTATTGATATTCCTCCATAATCTTCTGACATCAATCCCAGTAAGAAACTGAGGAAGTTATCTGTGTAGGAAATTTAGAAACCATGAAATTTCTTAGAATAATGATTTTAAAAACCACTTGATGAAAAAACTGATAAATACTCCTTTCAAATACACCAAAAAACTCGTAGATAAGGCCAAAAGCAGCTAAAGATAGTTGCAATGAACAAGGGATACCATACTAATGATGGAATTTGAAAATTGACCAACGCCTTCGAAATCGAGTAGAGATTTCAACCAGCGTACGATTATGAGTTTGAGTCAATTTTCATACATTAGCACACACATTCGCCATTTTCAGAGATATAAAAACCATTATTCTGAAAACAGATAGCAAACCTTTTAACTCTCATATGACACTATAACTTTATCTAAACAGAATGTTCCGAAAGCTTGTTTTCGACTTTCAAAAAAAGGGAAAAGAGTTCTGCATGGCGGAGTACGATTACGGATTTGAGTCACTGTATGTCAAACCACAATGAACTCAAACATCGATACATGCATACGCGGTACATGAGAGAGAGAGAGAGGAACGAATTCGTTTTGGGGGAAGTCCCTTCAAAATGCAATGAAGACAATTTGACGGGAAAGAATGAAATGAGATAGTCGAGTCGTAGAGAGGGAAAACGACTAAACGTCCGACTGACTGTTTAGTCGTTTTGGCGGAGAAACTGCACGAAGCAGCCAACAGTCATTTCCAACTGAATACGGAGAGGAATTTCTTCATAGTCAGCTGACTATCTTCATTTGAATATGACTATGCCGAGCCCTGTTCAAGTGCATTGGTGTTGGTAACGACCGAGATGAAGAATAGAAGGTTGGAAGATTCACGGGTTTTGGTTGTGTTGAGGTTTGATTGTGTTAGTAACCAGGATAATTGGCAGTTCACATACCAGGCATACCAGTCAGGTACTCAAATGGTACAAACTTGAATGTGTCAACGAATAACGTTGAAAGAGGATATACAGAAGCTAATTACATATTTCCAAATCATATTTTTCGCATTATGAAAAAAAACAGAACATATCACGAACTAAAATGTTTATTATTTTCTTTGATTTCAGAAATAGTATTCTAATGTCTACTTTGTTTGGATTCTAGAGTAATTCATGGAAGTTTGACTTTGGTAAGCAATTGTAATTACTTTTTTCACAATTAGGGTGCTGAAAACTTCAGTCGTCTAAAACTATGACGCAAGTGGAAAACTTTTCGTCTCAATCTAGGTCATACGAAGTCAATTAAATTTATTTTTCAAGTGCATTTTACATGAAAAAAAACTTGCAACCTATTTTCCCATGCACTGTCAAATGTTGATCCGTCAAAGGACCGAAAGATTGTGTGACTCTGACTTGGCTCGTTTACGTTTTTGAGCGACGTAACGAGGAATAAAATTGAATTGAAATTAAGTTTAGAACACTTCAAAAATACTGAAATTTCAGCTTCTGTTAAAATGTCGGGCCCTTATGATTTTGAACGCTAGCATTGATTTAGGAAAAAAAACTAGTTCGTTCATTTCATTTGCATATTTTTACTTTTAATAACAACACGTTTCTTATGTTGTGGACTTTTATAAGAAACATACATAAACAAAATCGGTGACGTCACAAATTTTGAAAATTCATTTTCCATTTCGGGTAACGACCATACACTGTAAAATTTTCATATATATGTGTGTGTTAGCGCTGAGCGTAAACAAATGTTTTTTTTTTATTTTTCAAGTGTCAAGTTTGCATAAGACCAGTTATATTTTCCGTTGTTATAGTTGCTTTGATCAATAAATCTGGAATATTCCGGAAAGAAAAGTGCCCACGGAGAGAGAAAAAGGACAAATCGGTGTATTTCACCAAGAAAATGTTGGTATCGGAGAAATTCCTCGTCGGATTGGACAATCCAATCGAGTAGTGCTCAATTATTTGGCGAATCCTCAAGGATACGGTAAGAAGAAGAGAGCTCCACGTAAATTGAAGCTCTCTGACCGGCAGAAGCGGGGAAAAGTTAGAACAGGCCGGCTCGCTCTCCACACTTGAATCCTGTTAAAAGTCGTTGCGGAATCCTAGTACACAGAATCTACGCTGAGAGAAAGCAGTACACCACGGTTGATGAACTCAAGGCCGCAATTTCGGAGATATGTGAGAAAAAACACTAATTTTCATGGCTATTGACCAAAATGGCAAAGTCACCAATTATTTACATGTAAATCTGCCGATTGTTTTGAATGTTTCATTGATAATATGAATTTTGAAATGGTCTTATAAAAACTGGACAGCTGAAATTATCATATTCGAGCACAATAAATAAACAAACGATCCTTCGGAACAAAATTGACGTTAAATGTACTACATTCTAAGTATTCAACAATGTATGAAAACAGCTTGTTGAAATTCGAACTGTTTGTGTTACAACGAAATATACTCAAGGTAGTCTTATAGATGTTGGACGGAGTGTAGAACATTCATTGGTCATTTCTCCTTCCATTGAATGCACGATTTCGAGTTATTTTTCCGTGGAGAGAGTTGAGGATTTTCCAGGTGTTTGCGCAAAACCAATTCTCGACGTTGCTTTTCGGTTGATGCCATTTTTTCCAATAGAGTGTAAACAACACACTCCAAACTACAGGTCGAACTCGATTATATACAGACTCGATACAGATACAGTTTGAATTTTTTTTTTACATTTCGAATATGACTTGTTTCAAGAAAAAATGTAACCTTTGAACATTAAGATGGAATTTAAGTGGCTATTTTATGTACGGTGGGGTAAAAATCGTGAATTTTGAAGATTTTGCTTGAATTTTCACCAGGAATTATTTATATCAATATTGCAGTGAAATTAATAGAGATAGAAGTTAGGTGTCAGAGAACCAATTGTAAAGTGGCTTGAGAACTTCAATTTGATTGATAGAAACTTTCAAGTTCAATATGAATTTTTGGGATAAAATTAATAATTACACATTAAAAATTACTAACTTTGGAATTTTCACTTTCAAAAAGTTATTTAAATCAATTAATTTAGATGTTTCACTACTATATCCTGTACTAAATTCTCTCATCTTTCAAATGAAGGCAACAGAATTGGTTTACGCAGCGTACTTTTTAGTGTAGAACCAGTTTGAGGTAACAGAGTCCGGAACAAAATAAAATACTATAACTCTGTCATTGTTGAAATTCGAACATAAGCGTAGAACGATTTCTTTCATCAAATATGATCATTTATCACATTCTGAGAGATTCTGGAAAAAAATATTTTTTTCATGTGAGAAAGGTATTTTCTGACTTCAACGGGATGAATCAAAAATTAAATTCTTCTTTTATTTTCAATAAACGAAAAAAATATGCATAAAAAACGAATGAGAAAAAATTTTTTTGACTCGATTATATACAGGATTCGATTAAGTGAAAAGAAATCGGAGACTGTATATAATCGAGTCCGCTTTGTACTTCGATCTAAATTTTCAACAGAAGATACCCAATGGGTAATTTTCTACAGCGTTTGTTCCGTGATGTTTTTGATTTGATGTGGGACATCTTTGAATGGTCTTATTGTTTTGTCCTCAACTGTGTTAATTTTACTAAAACACGGATACATTTCATTAAATATCCCAAATGAAATTTTTTTTTTGATTTTTTATCGAGCTCAATGGCATTTTTAGTGTTTTCAATCGAAAAGCTTCGAAAATGTTAATGTTTTTTTAACACCATTTCGAGAAATTTCACATAGCACATTTCACATATTTCTCACATAGCTTGTGTTCTACATTTCATCCCTCCTTTCTCTTTTCGTTTACCTCCATTATAGTTATACCCTGCGAATATTAACAACTATATTTCACTGGTTCTCGTACAAAGTGGCATCACTTCCTTCCCTTTCATGGCTTCCTTCGATGGAAGCAACTAGTGATGATGATGAATCGGCACATGAATCCGCTCAGCCTGCTGCGTTTTGGAAAACAGGTTGCAATGGATGGAGTCTTTCTCTCTCGCTCACAATCCGACAAACTTTTCTGATATCAGTGGTGGTGCCCGTTAGGGTTTCGAGGGGGCCTTTGTGAAAAGGAGAAGAAACTCAACCATAGCCGCACGCGAAATAAATCTACCGGTGGGGGGGGGGGGGGGAGGAAATTAATGTTCGAATGATGTTTATTTCTTTTCTTTCTCTTCACGAGCTTCTGCAGTGGAGATTTAAGAAGTTTGTGCTGCTGCGAGTCCGAAGAAGGGCAAAACAAAAGCAGACGCAAGTGATGGGATTATGATGAATGAAAATTACGGCTGTTTAGCCCCGTTAGACGACTCCCCCGCCACGCCACGTCACGCCGAGTCGGGACCACGAAGGCAACGCCACCTGACGAGATTTTGACGAGTATTTGAATATGATTGATCGTGGTGTGGAACGTTGCAACCAGGGAATGACAGCTCCCATCGATTGACCGACGCTCTCTCTTCAAAGGATCCACAGCTTGCCGCCTGCGGATTGGGATGGGTGATTCCGAAGGCATTCCTTCTTCACTCAGTCAACGGGAAATTCTTCCGCAAGAAGTAATTTTCTCGGGGCGGCAAACCAAAGAAATAGTTGCCTCTGCTCGGCCGATTCGCGCTTATTTGCAGCAGAAAGACTGACAAAGGGTTAAGTGCCGTTTTATCCTTGATGTTTCATGGGAAAAGTGTCTCTGAGATTCCGTGGAATTTAATAACAAAAAGTCTGTTTCCCAAGGGAACACAACTCGGAGTGTATGATGCGCGGCTGATGTGGCTTTCGATTAGAAGTTTGAAACTCAGATTCTTCATGAGAAAATATTTATATTACATTGTAGACCGTGGCACTTATATAATACACAACATTGGAAGGATACAGAAGGACGGATTTCTCCATCGTCAGCCTCAGAGCGACTGCACGATCTAGAAGGAAGATTGGAAGCGAAAGGAAAATATATTTTTGCTGTAAGCGATGGAAAGATTTCAAATGGATACGATGGGGTGAGATTATGATGCGTAATAACTTGTAGGCGTCAATACCAGTGACGAGTTGGAGCTCCTGCATATGGCCCTAACCAGTCGCACATCATCCGGATTAAGTCGCCAGCCGCTCAGTTGACCCAGACTCTGCAGTTCCGGACAGCGATCCATCAACAGCTGCTTGGGATCGATACTTGTAAGAGCCGTTAATCACCTTCGAATCATGTTTGAGAACCTACCTCAACAGTTGCCACGGTCAAGTGGGGCGCTACCGTGAACCAAACGTCCTCCAGGCGGTAAAAATCTTTATCTATCACCAATGTGGCAATATCCTCATCATTGAAGGCGACCGTATCGATGGCGATTCGTTTCAGAGAAGTCGACAGACGAAGAAAGCTCATCAGCGCGGGTTCTGAGAGAGGACTGTGCAGAATTTCCAATCCTTGAAGATCGTTGAATCCGCGTGAACCCGCATAGGTGATGCTTTCCATCATATACATGTCAAGATCCACCAAATACGGACAGCATCGGATGAGCTGATGAAGTTCCATTATTCCACGGCCCTGCATGAGAGTCAGGTGTCGCACATGGTCTCCAGTGTTCTCCAAAAGCCCCAACAGCTCGGAGCAGCTGAATTTGCACAGTTTAAGTCGTAAGATATGGGTTTCCGAAAGTCTAGCAAGGGCACCCAATTCGGGGTAATCCAAGTAAACGTCCCTAAGTTCCGGACATGTGCTGACTATCGCATCAGCAGTTCGTGCACTAGTTTTGGTGTCATGGAGGTACCCTATTTTGCACTGGAAGGCTGGATCTTTGTTCTCGACTATATACAGCAGACTTCGGCCCACAAACGAATAGCTTCCGAAGCTAATAACATTCGGCAGGTTCAACGTCAAGAGAGCGACGTCTGTGTGGCAGATATTCTCCTCCCCCAGGGAACCAATGTCCACCACAGTTAGCAAATTTTTCGCAGCTCCATAGCAAAGATACTCTAGACCAATTTCCGTAATGTCCGTGTCGCCGCTGATATCCAAGTGTCGAAGATTCTTCGAGTAGTCCCCGATGTGCTTCAACAGGTCATCGTTCGCAATGTGGGGAATGATAAGTTTCGACAAATGTGGCAGGTGTTTGATGATCTCGTACATGAAACACATGTTCTCCTCCTTAACCCAAACACCCTTCATGTTAAGCTGCCGCAATCCCCTGCCCTGCTCGGCTATCACCTTCAGCGTTCGCTCATAGTAGGCCGATGGAAAAATCTCCGTAGATAACGATCGAACACCTTCGTTCAGGAACATCTGAAGGCAGCAGAAGCGAATCGCCGCCTCCAGCGAGTCCGAACACAATATAACTCGCAGTAAATCTTCGTACACGCAGCTTGGGGCACCCATATTCTCCAGGTAGGATTCAATCTCCGCCATCAGCAGTGTGAAATCCGGCTCCACGCCGAAGCTGTATGTCATCTGGAGCATATTGCCGACGGCGGCCACTACGGAGCCAGCCAGTTCCGCTAGGCATAGTTCGCTGAGCGAACGAACTGGTAACTTTTTCAGCATCTAACTAATTTTCTACGTGACACGCGAATAACACCGATTTGTTTACGTTTAGAATGAAACTAGCATCGCGGCTGCCTGCACTCGACGAATGCAAAACGTATATGGAAAAACGTTTTCCCCCTTCCTGCTTTCTGTGTCGTGTGTTTCTAAACAGAAATAGACGGTTGGCGCGTGCGCATCGGTGGACCCCTGCCGGTCCACCCAGGCTTAAGGAGGTCGACCTTGAGGCGTAGAAGCTGTAGGCTTTTTTCTGGCGTTATATAATGATGGAATCGATAGAGTATCCCAACCAATATATCGATCTTCACTCGAGGAGACACACTTCCGATTGATGATTTATCTCAATGCAGACGCAATAACTATACGAGCTGAACTATTATCTTCTTCCTTTCAACACGACGCCACTACGATAGGACTGACGGTTTTCACGGAAACAGAGGATATTCGAATCTCCGCGCCTCAAATTTTCCACCTGAATTGATTGAACTCACGAAATACCAACGAATCGAGAGGAACCACAGCTGACAACTGGTGCAATGTGCGTGGAGAGCGAGAAACAGCCGCAATTTGTTTGTGTTTTGGTGGGATCCTTCGTTAAGTTTATTTTTAGGTTTCATTTCGATGCCTGGTGCGTCGCGCGTGGTATCTATGTGGTTTTCGGCATTCAGATGCTATTTTCCCTACTACTTATGGCATCTGTCGTGCAGGGGGTTAATGTTTGGGTTTGTAGGTGGGATGTTTGTAAACAAACGGACACTGTTGCTATCGTGTATGGGGTGGAACAACATTCTAAATCCACTTCTATGGATAAAATGTTCCAATTTTCCAATTTTCCAATTTTCCAATTTTCCAATTTTCCAATTTTCCAATTTTCCAATTTTCCAATTTTCCAATTTTCCAATTTTCCAATTTTCCAATTTTCCAATTTTCCAATTTTCCGATTTTCCAATTATCCATTTTTTCAATTTTTCAATTTTCCAATTTTTCAATTTTCCAATTTTCCAATTTTCCAATTTTCCAATTTTCCAATTTTCCAATTTTCCAATTTTCCAATTTTCCAATTTTCCAATTTTCCAATTTTCCAATTTTCCAATTTTCCAATTTTCCAATTTTCCAATTTTCCAATTTTCCAATTTTCCATTTTTCCAATTTTCCAATTTTCCAATTTTCTAATTTTCCAATTTTCCAATTTTCCAATTTTCCAATTTTCCAATTTTCCAATTTTCCAATTTTCCAATTTTCTAATTTTCCAATTTTCCAATTTTCCAATTTTCCAATTTTCCAATTTTCCAATTTTCCAATTTTCCAATTTTCCAATTTTCCAATTTTCCAATTTTCCAATTTTCCAATTTTCCAATTTTCCAATTTTCCAATTTTCCAATTTTCCAATTTTCCAATTTTCCAATTTTCCAATTTTCCAATTTTCCAATTTTCCAATTTTCCAATTTTCCAATTTTCCAATTTTCCAATTTTCCAATTTTCCAATTTTCCAATTTTCCAATTTTCCAATTTTCCAATTTTCCAATTTTCCAATTTTCCAATTTTCCAATTTTCCAATTTTCCAATTTTCCAATTTTCCGATTTTCCAATTATCCATTTTTTCAATTTTTCAATTTTCCAATTTTTCAATTTTCCAATTTTCCAATTTTCCAATTTTCCAATTTTCCAATTTTCCAATTTTCCAATTTTCCAATTTTCCAATTTTCCATTTCTAATTTTTCAATTTTCCAATTTTCTAATTTTCCAATTTTCCAATTTTCCAATTTTCCAATTTTTATGGACGACCAAAATCCGTCCGTAATGCCCGAAAAACATTTGCCGGTTTTTCATCATTTTTATAGTATAATTTAAGGGGGTATTCTAGTGTAGAGACACGAATTTCGGAAGTTTTTTCGAACTCCGTAAAAATAAAACAAAGAATATTTTTACTATCCATTATATCATTATTCGTTTATCTATCTTTCAACAATAAAACAAAAATAGGACGGAAAAAAAATATTCATAATTAGAATAGTTACATGCTGGTGAAGTGAGGGTGTTCAAAAAAAAGTTGTGCCATGGCGTACACGATTCCAGTCCTTCTGGTTATCTGAAACAAAAAAATCGAACAGATTCTGAATCAGTAAAGATGTCGCTATGGCATGAATCTCGGACAAGTCAAAAACATGGGTTTTAACAAAATGGCGGCCGTTTGAAAACAAAAATGCTGTTTAAAACGTTTTTTTTGCGTTTACCGATTTTTTAAAAATAGTAAAATTAAAAAGTTATAATTTTTTATTGGTTCATGCGATAGAGAGATGTATGCAGATTATTTTCATATAAATTTGACATAAATCGGTTCAGTAGAACTTGAGATATCGAGTACGCCAGTTAGAAAAAACTAGTTCCGAGAGAAACGCGTTTGAAGTTCATTGTGATGGCCGTAACAGGTTAGATACCACATCACTAAGATGGCTCTAACTAGGTAAATAATAGGATTTTCGATAAGTCCTTTCTAGAGTATATTCTTGAATGCCTAAACTACAGAAATATGGTAAAAAAAAATTTCGATTTTTTCAGATTTCTAGACTAGAATACCCCCTTAACAAAATTAACACGTGCGATTGCGATTTCGATTGTGCGATTGCTAAAACGATCCATATTGTAAAATGGCAGACATTCAACTAACGATATGACGCTTTGGTTGACAGCTATGTCAAACGGTTGTCAGCGCAGGGCTGTATACTTTCGGAAGCCCGAAATGGAAAACCCTGTGATATATCATATAAAACAAACTATCAAACAATCGAAAAATCTCCAAACGGGAATACCTGATTGGTCGAAATTGAAGATACGGAGAAATCGGCATTGTAAATACATCAAAGTAAAGGGAACTTTTGCTCCCACCGAAGTGTGTTCCCTAACAGAGACATTAAAACCCATCAGCCTGAGGAAAATCTGCATTGCAAACACATGAAAGTAGGGGGATCTTTCGTTCCATCTAAATGTGTTTCCAAACAGAGACATCAAAACCAAGCTGCCTGGGGGAAATCAGCATTGCAAATACATGAGAGCGCAGGGGGGAGCTTTTGTTTCCACCGACATGTATTCCCTGACAGAGATTTCAAATTCAAGGTTTCTGGGTCATTGATATGAAATTTCACGAATTGAAAAATCAAATGAACTGAACAGGACTCATGTTTGATAGAATATAAATAAAATTTAAATTTGCAATTTTTCTGATCATACATTGTAAAACTTTTAGCACAAGTGTAAGTGTAAAATTGTATATGGTAGCGATTGTGTTAAAATGACTTGAAATATGAAAATATGTTTTTCTCAAAAGGAAGTTCATGCAACGAGAAAAATTGGAAAAATGAAGGAGTTCCGTGTTCCGTTGGGTTTAAAACGAAAATTAAAATGGGTTGAATAAACACTCAGAAAGTAAAAATCATAAATGAAATTACCTTTTCCATTTCAAATATATTTTGTCTATAATAAAGTAACACCTTTTTTTACTGGTGAGAAAAATTGATAATTTTGTTCGATAATGATAATTATCTTATATTACTTTGATGAGCTTTTGACGTGGGACTACGTCTAACCGGAGTATATGGGGGGTAAAATGAAAACCTAAACACAGAACAAGCAGGAAAAAATTAAAGATTCCGATTGCTTATTACTTGAACATTTCTTACTGGATCGGAAAGATGTTTGCATCAATTGATAGGGAATGTTTCTACGCTTCTATCGCAATTAATAAAATGTTATTTTTCATTAGATGAACAATTGAATAACTGTAAAATGTTAAGCGTTATCTAAACGCCCTAACTGACTTATTTTGATTGGTCCAATCTACGGTTTCCCTAACACAGCCATCAAAACCAAGCAGCTTTGGGGAAATCGGCATTGCAAATACATGAAAGTATGGGAATTTTTGTTCTCACCGAAATGTGTTCCCTAACACAGACTTCAAAACCAAGGAGCGTTGGAGTGATCGGCATTGCAAATACATGAAAGTCGGGGGTATTTTTGATCCGACTAAAATGTGTTTCCATTACACAGACTTCAAATACATGGAGCGTGTGGAAATTGGCATTCCAAATACGGGGGCTTTGTTGTTCCGACTGAAATGTGTTTGCCTAACAAGATGTTTGGGGAAATCGGCTCTGCAAATAAATGCAAACTGCAAGTACTTTTGTACTCGCTTGCCTTTGTGTAAACTGGAATATTTTTCCTTAAAACGGTCTACCGAAGGTACTTCTGCACTAGCATGTTTTTTTTGCACTCCGAAAAGTGTTTTACTAACACGGATTACAAATGCGGGTACGAATACCACGCTTTGGCTCGGTTATTCAAGATTGCATTGAAGGATATGCCTCCATGTGTTTTGCTCACTGTCTACGCATACTATTTGATGATTAGGCAAAATGTTGATAACCATTTGCTGCGATGATGCCTATTGATTAAACAATATGCGTTCGGCGTATAATGTCAAAATCGAAACTGAGTGCCTGAAGTTCATCAAATCAAGCAAATTCGCGGTTCGAGAAGTACGTACACTTGAGAGATGCAAACTTCAGAAGGAAACGTAAAATTAAATAATCGTTTGATAATTCTTCCATTCACATATTTTGTCCTAGGCATCATACCAAACGTAGAAGGACTGTCATTAAATTTACTTGTAACGAAGAACATAATCTATCACAATGGATGAATTGACCTTACATGGAATTATGCAATCTTATTACTCATAAAGTAAATATATTGAATTCAATTGAATTCGAGAATTGTTTCATTCAATCAAAAATTCAATCAATACAGACAAATGATTGGTACGATAAGGTAGTCCCACGTGAACCTTGCGGTTATATCATAGATATAACCCACCCATTTTTTTTCTTCATTTCATCCATACATAACACAGGAGCCATCTCGTTCAGGGCCACAGATGGTGGCTTTCATCATATTTAATTCCACTTTGGCATCTTCTATCTTGATACGCACCATCCAATGACTAATCACCATTCTTCTATCATCATCACTCGGTTGTGAACAAACAATACCTAACAACCAGACAAAACGGCTCTATTCCGGGCCACGAAATCTTTATCGAAGAATTTAACAATGTAAATATTCAAACATATCCAGAACAACAGATAGCCTAACGGAGTCCTACGTCAACTATGCGGTCGTGTCTCGGACACAACCCGTCCTGTGACTTTTTTGTTTTTTGAATGTTTTGTGCCTGAACACAACAATAAAGTTCAAATGGACAATTTTCTAAATGAAGATAGTTATTATATCCTACACTATATACTTCAATTCAACCGATTTCTTATATATCTTTGGAAATTTGGAAAAAATAAGTGTTTCTATAGTTGTGAAACGCAGTGTACTACCAAACAAGCAGGTGACCACTTTGCCCCCCCCCCCATGACAAATTTGGCCCCACCACCTCTACAGAGAAAACCTACAAGACACAACTCTGGATTATTGTTGAATATAAATAAGTTTAGTTTATAATCAACTGTTGTGTAATTTATTCACGGCCGTCAGGATGACCAGAGATACATATTAGATGACCTCTAAGATGGTAACAAGTTATCGAACAAAACGGTGGCTTAAATCGGATCATTTTAACTATGCTTAATCAAGTTATGAAGTTTACGAAAAAATAATGGATTTCGAGCCCCGCTTTCAAAATGACGCAAAAGTAGCAAGGTAAATCACGTTTTGGACTCCGAGTTACCAGGGATCTTTTCTTTCTTGAACCTGTCGCATAGGATAACCGCAACATTGCACAAAACTCCCGGTAGCATCTTGGGTCATAACTGTTGAAAATCAAACTAAAATCTTCACCCGAATGACTAAATCTCACACAGCTTCCAGCCGTCGTCATCACCGCCACTATCATTACCACCCGCTTCACAGCCTCTCGCCGCTTCGGAGATAGACTTGTGCGCCAATTCCGATCCTCTTTTGTCTCATGCGCAACCAACATGCTGCTGCTGCTGCTGTTGCTGCTACCTTTGGGCTCTTGGGCTGATTGACCAAGCGCAAAAGCGAGCGAGAGCCAGGTAAATTTCAAACCTTGTTGCTTTCGCGTTCGCAGTCACACGCACACATACTCGTTTCGAGGCAACTTTTTTAGCAATCTTCGTTGCTTGCGCATCGCATCGGAGGGCTCTGCGCGCGGCTTGGCTCACCTGTGAGGCGCGCTCTGTATCCGTACACACGGCTTACTTGGATGCTTTTTCTGCTTGGTTCGACTTGGTGTGGTATTGGTGCAACAGGTCGAAACGGTACCGTTTGAGTCACCACCAGGTTTCTCCGTGCGCTCAGTTGCAGTTCGATGGCCGTCGCGTAAACTCCTTGCGCAGAAGAGGAGATAGATTGTTGATTTTTTTTATTGTGTATTGTTTTTTGTATGTTAAGATACAAAGCT
Source organism: Toxorhynchites rutilus septentrionalis (assembly GCF_029784135.1). Taxonomy (NCBI): domain Eukaryota; kingdom Metazoa; phylum Arthropoda; class Insecta; order Diptera; family Culicidae; genus Toxorhynchites; species Toxorhynchites rutilus. Next base: position 6,276,999 of record NC_073744.1, read on the forward strand.
CGTTTTCGTTGTTGTTGTTGTTGTGTCGTTTTTGTGCACTTATTTCGTTGTGCTGCGCCGGATTCCGCGCGTCTGTCTGTTTGTGTACGTGCTGTGGCGGCGACTGCTGCTGCTCCTGCTTGAAGCGCATAAGCGGTGTGTTTAAATGTTTTTTTTTCGGTGTTATTTCTGTGTGCCAACGTCTAACTTGTTTCCTGTGGCTTCTCGGGGGGCCAACAGTGAGAGCTACAGGCTTTCTGTGCTGTGTGTTACTTGCGCCAGATTTCATATCGAAGAATCGAACACAAGCATTTAGTGTGTGATGGCGCACGCAGGGGGTGGAAACAAGTTGGTTCAACAACTTTCCTCCGAGTGCAGCATAGATGTGCTCTGAAGCTGAAGCTGTGGTTGATTTTTGTGCTAATTAACTTTGTGTACATACAAATATATAGCTGACGTTCGATTCTGAATGAACGATTTTTATTTAAACTGTGGAATGTTCCGGAAATGTGTGGCTGTCATCTGTTCTCTGGAAGCGAGAGATAATGGAAAAGATAATCCTGGATTGCTTTGATTAATGAGGTGTTTCTGACATTAATTAACGTCTGTCAGTGAATGTGAAAAATCGTCCTCGGGGAAATGGGTACGAATCAAAGAATTTGCCTAATCTCTGCTGTAAGCTGTTGAGAAAACACAAACAAAACACTCCCCCTCTTAATCATCATTGCTATCAGGTAGACACGTCGTCGAAGCCACCTTGGTTTACAGTTCCTTTGCAAATATTGATGTTTGACTTCATTTCGACCTCCCCTCCTTCAGTTCTCGACAGGGAACACCTTTTTTCGACGGCTCCACTTTAATTACGACTGCCTGTCGACTGTTGTCGACTCTGCCTGTAGCAGATGATGACGAATCAACCCGGTCGACCGATTGTCAAATTTACCGCACACCACAAGCAAACCGTTGGTGGTAAATGGTGGCTTTGCTCAGCTGTTTCGGCTGATAAGAGGCTTCCCCTTTTTCGATTGCCCAACACTCTCGGTTGTGTATATCATCAAACAAACAAATAAAAACTAAACGGCGCTTCCTCGCTCTGCTTGTCTGCTTCCCCGACCGACTCGGATACTGTCACCTTGTTCAAACCCAACAACAACAACCCGCACTGCACCCGGTTCCCGGAACAACAAGGGCTGGCTGCGAGCTGATAAGATTCAATACTTTCCAAGCGCTCGTCTTATGTTGTTTCGGGGAAGCTCAGCAAATTTGGCGGACACCCCGTCTCTCCGAGGCGCGAGCTGACGAATCGTTTCCCCCTCTCACCAGAGGGGTGGCAACTCGCTGACAATTCGGAGGGGGTCATTCGCGTACGCACGGCGAACGGTTCAGCGCACGACTCGCATCACAGCGCTCAACAGCGGGGTTTTAGCACTGTGATCGTGGGAATCCTGCGCCCTCTGACATGCGGCCATGCGTGAAGAATAAACCAGCTGGAAAACGACAAAATGAATGGAACAGAGAAGCAACAAAAAAAAAAAACGCCAGACAAGACCCAAGGCATAATGCATGAGAATTTGAAGGGTTTGAGTTGTTTGGGTTATGATCCCTTTCCCAGGTTTGTCTTTTTTTTAAATATTATTATCAAAGAAGGGCAAAAAAGAGTATGGGAATATATGTGCTTTCACAACAACCGGAGGAAGTTGCGGTGAGTTTCGGTTCTGCGTCAGAGTTCAGCTCTGGGAGTTTCGAAATAGTGACAGGTTCGTATAATGCGATCAAGGTGTCGAACACGGCGCGGAGTATTTACGGGGTACAACATCCCAACAGAAGGAGAGTGGAAGAGGATGGGAAATGTTGGCCCGGTGTGAACCTGAACCTGATAATAATCGTCCGAATAATGGTGTTTTGTGCGTCAGCAGCCGTAACCCAGTGGAGGCTTCTTTTGTTTGTGAGTTTGGGAAGCTTTCCGAGGATGATCTCTTCGTCCGTTATTCGTAACGATGCCTCTGAGCGCTCGTGTGTGCAATGATGGTACAGTTTCGATAAAGTGATTTTTTTGGGTTTCCAATCTTTGCTATGTATTAAGTTTTACCCAGAAATATGCGAAAAATTGGGTGACCTACAAAAATCATCTGTGCTTCATAGCGTATCACTCAATAAACTTCAGGTTCAATGCATGAATGGCAGCTCTGTCGGCAGAATTATATGGTTTATGCATAGCAATGAGCCGATGAATCCCAAGATGGCAGAATTTGGGTTCGGCACTAGTCAAACATAACTATCCGGGAAGTCACTATAAAACGCAAAGTGTCAGTCCATTTGTCCAGAAAAATATGAAACGCTTACAAACTGCAGAAGGTACCAGGGCCCAAAATCTTTGAAAATGAATACAGGTCGGACTCGATTATATATAATCGCAATTTCACTTTCAACGTTAATTTTTTCGAATCCAATACATAATCGAATCACAAACAAGCTATTTTTCTATTAATGTTTGACATTCATACATTAATGAAAAAAAATGTTTTCTTGAGATTCGAATATGTATAGGATTTGAAAATAATTGTTGATAAAAAATGGTCGACTATATATAATCGAGTCCGACCTGTAATGAAAATCGACTCTCCGATCAGTCGCTTCGCTTCGACTAGGATTAGTTCGGCATTCGCCGTCAACATGGTTTGAATTGGCCAGAAATGAATTGACGAGTGGGAATGACTGATTGAATTCTACCAAATGGTTATTCTAATTGACGTGACTAATGAATACAAATCTGTCTCTTTCCATTCAATCTGACTTTAATCCACACTACTACTCCCCCTGACACGAATCTCGTTATCCGTGTACATAATGATCCCCGATAATCGTTCCATGATTCGATTAATCGAAAACTTCCCTCAGAAATCGATTATTAAGCGAATGAATACAGGCAAAAAAGAAAAACAAAAAAAGTACGGCCGCTGCAGTTTCATCCATTTTCAGGTGGAATAAACACTTTTTGACGTAGAACTACGTATTTCATAAAAGGTGCCAAATCAGAAAACAGGTCACGTTTTTATGAAATAAAGTTAACGTTAATAACTATTTTTGCCACAAACGGATTTTGGCGATTTACATACCAAACGAATCGGAAAATCCCTAAGATTTGTTTGATATGCTATACATTACAATCCCGTAGTCTGTATATGGTTTAAACTGATGAAAATTGGAAGCACTCCCATTTCCGCATACATTTGTTCTGTCCATTTGTGTGCTTTCCCGAACAGAGCTGTCAATAATGAGCAGCTTATCGACGAGCAACGAAGGGGAAATCGTGAGATGTAAGGTCTCCGTGAACAAAGGAAAAGAAGAAGAACGAAGTGGAATATTTGCCTAGAGTATAAACAGTGGATCTCGCTGAGGCAAACTTTCATTCTTCGTGAGGAAATCGACTGAACAACATTGTTGCTGGGCGAGCTGGACGGCGACGGATCGAATGACTTTCTAAAGGCAATGGGGGTGGAGGAGTAATGTGATGGATAAAGTTTTCCAAGGGCCTTTTTGAAGTTTAGAGACGAATGAACTGAAGAAGTTTAAAGTCTCAAGCAAGGAAGGAAGGCAAACTTTCAGTATCGTTCTGTATTAAAAACAATGAATATCGCTTGTTCTTCCTTGTTTTGCATCATCACATGTCTTCGTTTCGGATTGAGCTGTGGACGCGACCAAATTACTCACTCGCTGATGTCTCTGGCATTGCAATCATTGCATCAAACTGACGCCATTGCATTAAGGTTCTGAGCTACACGATTGTGTGGGGAATCATCAAGCTAGGCTATCGTCAGCTCACAAAGAAAATAATGTTCTGGAATTTTGTCAGTGATTTGGTTTCGCATGATGGTAAGAAAATTTTCTCCACAAAGGATGACAGCTAAGCTAATCTAGACTGGCAATATAAACAGAAAGGGCTTCTGTTGAGAAGTGTGCAAAACGGAGATAAGTGTTTGTATATTTAGTTGCCTCAAGCCATCGATATATGGATATTTGTGTGCCTACGTGGGTGCTTCATAACCCGTACGTAAAAATAGTGCATCTTCGCTACGCTAAAACCCCATTTGTATCTGTTCCCGTGGCCCTGTAACGAATCGCCTAATTTTTTTTTATGCTATGATTGACGATTATTTTGTGTTGTAAATTATGCAGTCGTAATGATAAATATAAACAAGGAGGGGAAACTGACGCTATGGTGAAGCAGGTGTTGAAGTTGTGCACCAACAAATTATTTGAGGAATACCAAGTTGTTCAATAAGTTATATTAAGTTATTAATTTATTTGGACTCGCGTGGCAGTCGCAAAACTGATGTCAACTAGGATTGCATTTGCGGTAATCTTGATCATAATGAAGCAGTGCTACTCTTTTCGAGGTTGTTGAGATTAACAGATAGAGTTTAATTCGTTTATTTAGTCACCAAGAAAGTAAATGTCGTTCTGGAATGTTGTATGTGATTGTGTTTCGCTTGCCAGTAGCAAAACTTTCTCCACTAAAGGTTGACAGCTGCGCTTATCTAGAGCATGTATTGTACTGCGAGCACAAGAATGAATCATCAAACAATTATCATCAAATGATTCTACAATACGAGGGTCACTATTTATATTTCGGGAATTGGCGACACTGATGTCATGTGAGTCCATCTGACGGTTCCATCGTAAAGTTTGACATTTTCGACGATATACGTACTCAGAACATTTTGTCATACGGACGCTATTTGTTTATTTTATATTTAGTTGAAAGTTTGGTCTCGGCTAAAAAAATGGAACTGAATCGTGAACATTTTCGTGCGATGATTTTTTACGACTTTCGACGTGGATTATCACAACAAGAGTGCGTCAATCAACTTAATTTGACTTTTGGCGATGAAGCTCCATCAAAAACCACTGTGTATCGCTGGTATAGTGAATTCAATCGTGGTCGTAGTTCGCTGTCCGACGAGTTTCGTGAAGGTCGTCCAAAATCGACTGTAGTACCAGAATACATCGATGCTGTGCACGAAATGATTAAGCAAGATCGTCATGTAACCTATTGTGAGATTCAGGCATCCCTAAGCATTAGTTCCACCAGCATATATGCGATTTTACATGAACACTTAGTTGTGCGAAAATTATGTTCACGTTGGATCCCACATAATTTGACAATCGCTCAAAGAAAAGGCTCGTGTCGATTGGAATAAATGCTTTGAAAATTGGTTTAAGCGCATGCAAAAGTGTATCGATCATCGTGGCGAGTACTTTGAAAAACAATAAAAATATATTCGCAGCTTAACTATTTGTTTTTGTTCCTATTCCCGAAATAAAAATAGTGACCCTCGTAAAAACATTCCAGAGCGACCAAACCGGTAGAATGGTTATTTTAAGAATTTCGTAGCATTATATAATAATAACCGCAGTTATAAACAAGCGACTTGAATTAAACCACAGCGTAGTTCTACGTCAACAATGCGGTCGTGTCTCGAACACAACCTCCTATAACTTTTTTGAATACAGATGGCTTTCTAGCAAATGAGAAATATTAGTCTAACTAATTATTTTCCGCAGTGTTACGATTAATCGATTATTTGTGTCGACTAATCGTATCGAATAACAAACTGCTGAAAAGTATTCGATTAGTTGATTGCAGCCCGCGACGCCGGGGAAGCGCGCCAGCTCGTCGCTACCAGAGGCTTTTAACAGGTAAGCAGTTGGCTTAAGTGCCACTCCCGCGGGGGAGACCAACCGCCGTGTTCTCGCTATGCCTGGCGATGAGCCACTCAATACCTGAGGGCGGGTTTGTCTTTTTCTTACAAACCCTGGTTGATTCCCCGGCTTTTACCCTCGCTACGAGACGGACCCGCGATACCGTTTGTCCTTTCAAGTTTAAAGCATATGTAGTATAAAAAGTAGAAGTTGAAGTTGTTGATTCATGCAAGCTGGGGGTACTTCTGCACCCGCATGTTTTGTTTTGCACCCCAAAAAGCGTTTTCCTAACACGGGTTACAAAAGCGGATACGAACACACCGCTTTAGCTCGGTTATTCAAGATTGCATTGAAGGATATGCCTCCATGTGTTTTGCTCACTGTCTACGCATACTATTTGATGATTAGGCAAAATGTTGATAACCATTTGCTGCGATGATGCCTATTAATTAAACAATATGCGTTCGACGTATAATGTTAAAATCGAAACTGAGTGCCTGAAGTTCATCAAATCAAGCAAATTCGCGTTTCGAGAAGTACGTACACTTGAGAGATGCAAACTTCAGATAGTAAAATAAAATGATCGTTTGATAATTCTTCCGTTCACATATTTTATCCTAGGCATCATACCAAACGAAAAGGACTGTCATTAAATTTACTCTATCACAATGCATTAATTCACCTTACATGGCATTTGTTAAATCTTTTTGACGTAGGATTACGTCTTTCGGGAACATATTGGGGTACAAATTGAAAATCGAAAATCGATTACATCGTGTAAATTGTCGAATTTCAAACGCTTATTGCTCTGTCATTTCATGATGGATTGATGAAATTTTTGAGTCAATCGGTTTCGGCACTCCATAACAATTTTTTATATTGAAGAAAATAATATATGTTATGAAACTAACTATCGAACAATTGAAAAATCTCATCCCATATCCTAACTTAAATACCCACTTCTGATTGGTCGAAATTGACGACACATGCGGTGGTTCCCTAACAGAGACATCAAAACCAAGCTGCCTGGGGGAAATCAGCATTGCAAATACATAAAAGTAGGGGCAGCTTTTGCTCCCACACGAAATGTGTTCCCTAACAGAGACATCAAAACCAAGCTGGTTGGGAGAAATCGGCATTGCAAACATATGCAATCAAACGGCAGTCCTACGTCTACCTTGCGGTTACATCATAGATATAACCCATCTCTGAGTAAACGAAAGCTCACAAAACAATGTCAAATCATTCCACACACCCTAACCAAAAATTTGTTTACTCTCACCGCGTGCACACAATGCAAACGATGATCCTAGAGTATGACTTGATTCACGAGCATAAGTTTCATTTCCCCTTTTTTTCCCCATACCCGCTGTCTGTTTATATCAAACCACAACCAGCAGCAGCAGCAACAGCAGTAGATATCCATTTTTCACCCTCGACTCGGCGGACCGGAAAAAAGTCACGTTCAGCAGGTGGCGGCAGTCTGTCCCGGTGGTGATGGTGGGGGGTAATAATTTTGCGAGCGCCCATCCTCCCCGGGGCGGTTAAGCGGTTTGTCATTTATGAAATCGCGCGTACACACGAAGAAACACACGCGCGCGCTTCTCTCGCAAGTGTCGGGGTGCTTATCAGTAGCAGCGCCCGAAGTGTGTCGCCGCCTAGCTTCGGCTTCAGCAAAACGTTTGTTTTGTGCTGTTTGAGTAGCCGCCGATGGCGGAACAGGTGACAGTTACCCAATGTGACACATTTCTCGTTTTTTTTCCTCTGTCTCTCCCCGCAGAAACGCGAATATTCGACACCGCATAAATCCCGGCGACCTGTCGAAATATGGCGACGAAAGGTGAATGAATATCGAAGATAAGAGCGCTGAAGCGTTGTTACGTGAGTGAAGTGGTGCGCGTGTTTGGCAACGGACTCGTCGAATTTGATGCACGATACGAAGCAATGGAGTGTAACGAAGAAGAAGAATAAGTGTTTGATTCTTATCAGTTGATGCAATTTCATTTGCAGTTAATGCCGAAGTGAATGTCAGTGGAACACCGGTCCCAAAAAGCCATGCCTACTTGTTGATTGTTTGGTGTGCCTTTTCCGTGGAAGTTAAATAGCACACGCGAAATAGCGTTGCACTCATAAAAAAAACTGTGTGAAGTGTGGATAAAATCGAAAAAAAAATTATCGCTGGTCTATCATCGACTGAAAGAAGAAAAAGCGTGGAAAAAATGGTTGAATAAATAACAGTGCGCCCCGTGTCCATTGTGTGTGTTCATGGAACCGTTCGAAAGCGGGAACTTTAGTACACAAAATTGTGCGGTGAAGCGCAGCATGAAGACCGAAAACCACACCGTTCGTTGGTCGATTCAATGAAATTGGTTTCCCAAAGCGCCCTGGAAAAACTCAATTGAATTAACCAACCAACCGTTGTGCGAATCATTGGTGCGAGGAGAAGCCGCCGTGTCGGGCAAACAGAAGGCAAACAAACTATATATATATATTCAGTGTGTAGGGTTTTCGTGAATCACGCCGCTAGATGCCACCACAGATCTTGCCTTCCAAGATGCAATCCCGCGAGCATCCGTTCAATCGTTCGACGCGTCCTTTGCTGGAGCGTCGAGCCAACATGGCGCAGCCACAGGTGCTCAGCAGTAAGCAAAGCAACGCCAAGAAAGTCAACCCGACCCGTGGGTACAATGACTTCAACCTTATTACCCAACAGTACGAGAACATCAACTCCAACAACGGCTATCCATACGGTAGCCCACCATCGCCGACGTCGACCCACCTCAATAACTACGACTTCCAGTTTTCGGACGTGAATGGGCCTCACTACAGGCCGGTGGCACCGGTCGCAAACTTTTTCAACGCTAGCACTAACCGCAACAACAGTGACCATGAGGATGACGACGATTATGACGAGCTCGTGTACCGGCACAACCAGCTCAATGTACACGGAGGAGGAGGAGGAGTGGTTGTTGGTACGGCAAATGTGGCTCGACGGCGTCTGATCGATTTGCCTGTCGACGCTAGAAGATCACCACCGCCACCGATTCCGCCGCAACGGATCATCCCAGTGGAGACTGTGCCGCCTCCGCCACGCGGCGATACCCCCGAGAACGAGGGACCTTTCGTGTTTGGCGTTCATCATCCGAACACGTTCACACCGGCCTACGATAAAGCCAAGGATGTCGTCAACAGTCCCAACTCGTCCATGCAGGTATGTCGATTTATCATCCAATAGTTGCATACAAAGCAAACAAAAGTGAGGGAAAAAAGAACAACCCTGACTCAGGTAGAGCTCTCTGCAGCATGCATTCAATTACCGGGAATGATTTAGTTGTTTTTCACTGCACCAGAGATTTGTTACTCTCTGACTCCGAAAAACCCTCGGTTCAGTTCGGTTGGGTTCGTACAATTTATCGATTTGGATCGAACAAAGCGAAAAGTAGACTGTAACTTTCAGGCTTTTGCAGAACATATGTTTTCTCAGCAGCACTGCGGCCGAGGTGCGATGGGAAGGGAATGGGAAAATTTTATAGCTTTTTGAAACATCCTGCCGGCAAGCGAGCTTTGTTTCGAATCATCCGACAGAGAGAGTGAGCGAGTCATGGCCATAAATCCTGCTGCCAAATTAACTGACAGACAATTGACGGGTGTTTCAGTTTTCCCTTCCCGTTGTTCGCCGACACTGATGGAATGTGGAGATTGATGATCTCACCGTTGACTTTGTGCCACTAGACTTTTCCTCTTCCTGCGATGAAACGCACCGAGCCGTCAAATTGGAGTGAATTTGAATTGTGCTAGCTTTCGCGATTATCGGAAGGATGCGTGCTGTAAACCGCCCCTAAAAATAGGGGCGGTTCCTGAGTGGCCATTACGGCGCGGAGCGGCGTGGGAGTGAATTGTGAGAATCTAACTCGAAATGGGTCGTTACATTGTGGCAGGGGAAGTTTATGGCACTGTTGTTTCACCTAGATTTTGGTACATGCTAAGATGTTTTTTATACAGTGATCCGTATCGTGGAAATTTCATCTGATCCATTGTTGAAAAACAGTCATCGCTAATATTTGCTTTCAGAAGGCGGTTTAATTCAGAATTGGAATATTACATCAACGGTCCTAATGTTGTCCATTCCGATGCTGATTCAAAATTTCTTAGCCAAGTCACGAATAGAGATAGATTGATGCTTACGAATAGAATTCACGATGGTCTGGTCCAATCCGGGTCACTAGAACCGGGCTTATGTCCACTTTTTGGCGGATCCTCCAGGGAACACTCATTGCCAAACTTCTCAATTAACACTTCGTCGCCCACAGCGATTCGGTCGAGTTTATTTCGGGGCCCAAATTCAACTGTCGGTGCGCTAGAGAAATAAGCGGGCAACGATAATAATGAATTCGGGTTCGATTCAGGACTACTTTTCTATTGAATCCAAATGAAATCAACCGACTGCTGGTTAGAAAACGTATAACAATAAGTTTTCAGTTAATTATACAGTGTTGGAAATGATAATAAAAAATGAAATTCAACCGAACGTACTTGCTTTATATACGAGGGTCGTTCAAAAAATAAGTTTCAGTGCCTCAGAAATCGCGGAAAAATAAATTTAGGAAAAAAAACAAGGTGATTTTCGTGTTCTACGTTTTATTTTCTATTTTTCTACATAATCGCCGTAACGCTCGAGGCATTTTTCATAGCGTGGCACGAGTTTTTCTATTCCGATCGCGAAGTGCGTAGCGTCCAACTTTTTGAAGTACGATGTAACTACGTTACGAATTTCTTCAGTGTTTTCGAATCGTTGACCGCCGAACACCTGTTTTATCGTCGGGAATAAGTGGTAGTCGCTAGGAGCCAGGTATGGGGAGTAAGGAGGATGCTCGAACACAGTCCATTTGAATTTTTTCAATTGCTCATGAGTTACGCGTGCAGAATGGGGCCGCGCATTATCGTGGATGAGGAACATTCCTTTCGTCATTAAACCTGGCCTTTTGTTCCTATTCGCGGTTCTTAATCGGTCCAAAATTTCCCAATAGTACGGTGATGAAACAGGCGGACGTTACCGGACGGCGTATTAGTAAATCTGAAGGCGAGGAAAGTAGTAACGACGAAATAGTGCGAAGTGTTAGAAAAGTTTCGAGTATTATCTCATCGAGTTCCGGTTTGGATATTGAGGGACTATACGCAAGAGAAGACCCTGACGATATATAGGGTTGGGGGAAAAGAAATGTTGTATTTCTGATTGAAATTTATTTATACATACTTAAAATTGTCCAATTTAAGTCAAATATGCGCCGTTTTGTTCGCAAACTGGTTGCCATTTAGAAGGCAACTTCATTATCCCCCCTTATCCCCCCTTATAATGTGTGAGGCCGAGCGTTGTCCTGGTGGAAAACAACACCATTCCTATTGATCATTTCTGGCCGCTTCTGGTCAATCGTCTGCTTCAAACGATCAAACTGCTCACAGTAAAGAACCGAGTTGAGGGTCTGGCCATAGTTGAGCAGCTCATAGTGGATGATTCCCTTCCAATCCCACCAAACACACGGCAAAACCTTCCTGGCCGTCAATCCGGGCTTGGCGATGGTTTTGGCCGGCTCACCGCGCGTCGACTACGACTTTTTTCGCTTTTTTCGTACGTGATCCACTTTTCATCACCAGTCACTATCTTCTTCAAAATTGGGTCGAGTTCGTTCCGTTTCAGCAGTGCATCGCAGGCGTTGATTCGGTCTAAAAGATTTTTTTGCGTCAACTCGTGTGGCACCCATACATCCAGCTTTTTTGGAATCCAATCTTGTGCGAATGGTTCCAAACGGTTTTATGGTCTATACCCAGCTCCTGGCCAATCGAGCGAGTGCTCACATGCCGGTCTTCTTGGATGATTTCAACGATTTTAACGGATTCAACGACGATTGGCCTACCAGTACGGGGTGTATCTTCGACAGCCACTACACCAGAACGAAATCGATCAAACCAACGCTGTGCTGTGCGAATCGTTACAGTATCGGGTCCATTTTTTTATTTAAATCGTTTATTTTTACAGGCTCAGTTACATAGGTTTAAAGGAGCCGAACTCCTTACTGTATTGTTACTAGTATATATACATTTTTCCTTAATTCTAATGTTAATAATATAGGAAACCGATTACTCGCGGTCGACTCGAGTTTAGAAGGGTGACATATTTTCTTCAGGAAAAGGAGGGGGTATGAGGATATATTGACAATGATCACACTCACACACTCAATCACACTCATCACACTCAATTCTTAAACCTATCTTATATCTAATATGTATTTACATTTCATCTTATTCTTAAGAAGGGATCCGATCTTTCACAAAGGAAAAGGAAAAGGAAAAACTAAGGGTATAAGGACAATCACACACGAAGATCGATAGTATTAAGGAATACATATATTTGGGACATGTAATCAAGGTCTAACCGAGCCAACACGTCTCTCACCGGCACCATGGGCTGCCTTCCTCGGGCCCGAAGGGTGTCTTCTAAATTCGATCTGGCGACAAGATACAGCTCGCACGACCAAACAACGTGTTCGATGTCGTGGTAACCTTGGTCACAAGCACAGATATTGCCATCGGCAAGATTAAAACGAAAGAGTAGCGCGTCTAACGAACAGTGATTGGACATGAGTCGAGAGAAGGTGCGAATAAAGTCCCGACTTAAGTCCAGACTTTTGAACCATGGTTTGAGGCTAACCTTAGGGATAATCGAGTGAAACCACCGGCCCAATTCATCTTCGCTCCACTTACGTTGCCAGTTAGCGATGGTATTTTTACGGACTAAAGAATAAAATTCATTGAAAGCGATTTGACGCTGATAAATATCGCCTTCAATTGCACCTACCTTTGCCAATGAGTCAGCCCTCTCGTTACCCGGAATTGAGCAATGTGAAGGGACCCAGACAAAGGTAATGACATAACAGCGTCTGGATAAAGCACTCAAAATTTCTCGTATTCTCTCAAAGAAGTACGGCGAGTGCTTTTCCGGCCTCACTGAACGGATAGCTTCGACAGAGCTAAGACTATCCGTTACAATGTAATAGTGTTCAACAGGTCGTGAGGCGACGCTGTCCAGCGCCCAGTATATCGCTGCCAATTCAGCAATATACACTGAGCAAGGATTCTGAAGACTGTGGGAGGTGCTAAAAAATTCGTTGAACACTCCAAATCCTGTGGAATCATTCATAGAGGACCCATCAGTAAAGTACATATTATCACAATTGATATCCCCATACTTTGCATCGAAGATCGTTGGAACCATCCTCGATCGAAGATAATCTGATGTTCCATGGATATCCTGCTTCATGGACAGATCAAAATGCACAGAGGAATTGATGTAGTCAGGAAAACAAACACGGTTGGGAATATACGAAGAAGGATCAACCTGCATGGAGATGAATTCATGATATGGACTCATGAACCCAGATTGAAAATTTAGCTCGATCAGCTGTTCAAAATTTCCGATCACCAATGGGTTCATAACCTTACACCGGATGAGGAACCGAAGAGATAATAAATTGAAGCGATCTTTTAGTGGGAGTAGGCCTGCCAAAACCTCGAGACTCATGGTATGCGTTGAGGGCATACATCCCAACGCGATACGGAGACAAAGATACTGAATTCGCTCGAGTTTAATGAAGTGTGTTTTGGCAGCTGATTGAAAACAGAAACTGCCATACTCCATCACTGAGAGAATAGTTGTTCGATACAACATTATAAGATCTTCGGGATGGGCTCCCCACCAGGTGCCGGTAATTGTACGGAGAAAGTTTATTCTTTGTTGGCATTTTTTACTCAGATACCTAATATGGGCCCCCCAAGTGCATTTGGAGTCGAACCAGACCCCAAGATACTTGAATGACATAGCATGAGTGATCGGTTTACCCAAAAGTTGAAGCTTTGGTTTTGCTGGTTTATGCTTCCTAGAAAAAACCACCATCTCTGTTTTCTCCGTGGAGAATTCGATCCCTAGCCCAATGGCCCAGGTTGAAAAATTGTTCAATGTATCTTGTAAGGGTTCTTGCAGGTCGGATTCGTTTGATCCTACGACAGACACCACTCCATCATCTGCAAGTTGTCTTAGGCTGCAATTTTGTGTAAGGCAATTGTCAATGTCGCTTACGTAGGATTATCGGGTCCATAAACTACACGAATTTTTTCGGCCGCCTTCGTTGCAGTTTCACCTCGCAGGTAGTAAAAACGTAAAATATGGCGAATTTCTTGCTTGGTGGACTCCATCTTTGACGCGCTATAACTTGAGATTGAAAAGGATAATCACAACACTGTCAAACGACACTTGTAGCACTGATTGTCGTCTATAAATAGCCGTATAGTATGACCCGATGCGAAAAGGACAACACAGGATATGTTTAAGTGTTGCCATATATTGACAATATACGACATTTCTTTTTCTCCAACTCAATATTAGAAGAACTTACTATAGATGACATAGAAATATTGATTTTTCAACAGTACATTTAAAATGAGATTTTTCACAAATAAGAATGTTCTACTAGTCAAGCCATTTCGTTTGATACCCATATTGATGATTTGAAAAAATGTCTCATTTTTCATAAATAACTGTGTTCTACTAGTCAAGCCCTTTCATTTGATACCCATATTGATGGGGTTTTGATAAAATATGTAGTCCGTCATTTTGTAGCAACCGCCATCTTGGATTTTCAAGATCATAGAATACGCAGTTTTGTAACGACAGCAGAGATAAAGGTCTGCTCCAAATTTCAGATCAATCGGTCAAAAGAAAGGATGTTAAATTTCTATTGATGTGGGACAACCCTGCAGATAAATATACAAACATATTTACTGTAGGCAATGCTAAATAACACGGTTTAAAAGTATATTATAAAAACTCAATTTTTAGGTTTTTGATTTTTTGATTATTCTTCATAACCCATATTTACATTAAAGTGCCCATGTTATCAAATTCCGTTTGAAAATTCTATTCAAATTGAACGAGAAAAGTGTCACCCAGATCTGGGTGACGGGGCGATCAAGGTGTTAATCGTTTCAGCCTCCCGGGCTTATTTTGGGTTCCCTTCGCGATTTGATTGTATGTTACACCCTTCTCGGTGCACACAATGTGTAAAACCATTTTTGTAGTATCCAATTCCATTCGCGGTATCATGAAAACAGCTTTGCAAACGTAAACAAGTGACCTGCTGGAATTCCTTCCTGTTGGAATTCATTTCCTCGATTGGAATACGAGTTGACTGTATTGAGCTAGGGATAATACCGAGGCATTTAAATAAACCGGTATTTTCGGTAGCAGAAATTGAAAAAACCGGTAAAACCCGCTATTTAGAGATAAAAAAAATTACAATAATACAATCTTTATTGAACCTCAATTAAAATCAAATTAATTTGTTTTGGATTTTCAAAATAATCTTTTAGCACGTATAGAATATTAAGTGTTTCGTTTTTTAATTTGGAACGAATTTTTCTCCCGAAATAGCCAGATACGGAAAACGCTCGCTCAGAATCAACAGATGTTGTTTTTATTAAACTGTTTTATTTAGCTTGCCCTGTAATTTGTATGTTTGAATGTTTGTATGTTTGTATGTTAAGTGCACCCGTGGCCGAGTGGTTAGCGTCTCACATTATCATGCCGGGTGTTCGGGTTCGATTCCCGTTCTGGCCGGGAGATTTTTCGTCAAAGAAATTTCCTTCGACTTGCACTGTGGTCATGCGTATTCAAGAGCTTGCCCCTCGGAATACATTCAAGGCGTGTTATTTGGCTTAAGAAATCTCAACTAAGTATTAATAAATGACGCTAATTAATGCATACGTTGAGACGGCAAAAGTTCCACAGGGAACGTTAACGCCATTCAAGAAGAAGAAGAATGTTTGTATGTTTGTATGTTTGTATGTTTGTATGTTTGTATGTTTGTATGTTTGTATGTTTGTATGTTTGTATGTTTGTATGTTTGTATGTTTGTATGTTTGTATGTTTGTATGTTTGTATGTTTGTATGTTTGTATGTTTGTATGTTTGTATGTTTGTATGTTTGTATGTTTGTATGTTTGTATGTTTGTATGTTTGTATGTTTGTATGTTTGTATGTTTGTATGTTTGTATGTTTGTATGTTTGTATGTTTGTATGTTTGTATGTTTGTATGTTTGTATGTTTGTATGTTTGTATGTTTGTATGTTTGTATGTTTGTATGTTTGTATGTTTGTATGTTTGTATGTTTGTATGTTTGTATGTTTGTATGTTTGTATGTTTGTATGTTTGTATGTTTGTATGTTTGTATGTTTGTATGTTTGTATGTTTGTATGTTTGTATGTTTGTATGTTTGTATGTTTGTATGTTTGTATGTTTGTATGTTTTTATGTTTGTATGTTTGTATGTTTGTATGTTTGTATGTTTGTATGTTTTTATGTTTGTATGTTTGTATGTTTGTATGTTTGTATTTTTGCTAGTTTTGACAAACCAAGACGTTCGATATGTCGCATGATGGGATTCGGTTCTGGTCATTCGTGGTGCTTTTTTGTAAAATAGTTTTTTCTCACTTGTTTGAATAGTAATTACAAGTATTTTATTACTAACTCAACTCGTCAAGTATCGGCTAGAAGTGAATTAATACTTTAGCGTCTATAAATATTGATTTGATGCGTTGGAAATATGCTTCATTATCATAGTTAAAAATGGAAACGAAAATGCTATTCAGAAAAATGTTAGTTTTCAATTTAATAAGTGATTCGTTGAGGGCCATTGACAAAAAGAACCTTCAGATGATTATTGAGCATTTCAGATTTAAAAAAAATAAAAAGTCACAGGAGGGTTGTGTCCGATATACGACCGCATAGTTGACGTAGGATTCCGTTATGCTAACTCGTTCTCGAGCGGGAACACACCTTGGAGTGCTTATTTATGAAAATTGAAATAAATCGTTTCATATATCAAGTCATTTTTAACACAACTGCTACCATATACACTTTACACTTACACTTGTGCTGAATTTTTCACAATACACGATCGGTCATTGTTATGAAATTTCATGAAGCAACCAACATCAAAACTCCAAATTTGATTTTCTTTTTGCTAGAATTATTTGTATCACTCACCTTACTTGCAATATTAAAATGCCCCCGACTTTTATGTATTTGCAATGTCGATTTCCTCCAGACAGCTTGGTTTTGATGTCTCTGTTAGGGAATATATTTCGGTAGGAACAAAAGTTCCCCTACTTTTGTGTATTTGCAATGCCGAATTCCCCCAGGCAGCTTGGTTTTGATGTCTCTGTTAGGGACCCGCCGCATTTGTCGTCAATTTCGACCAATCAGAGATGGGTATTTCCGTTAGGATAGGGGTTGAGATTTTTCAATTGTTCAATAGTTAGTTTCATGGCATATATTATTTTCTTCAGTATAAAAAATTGTTATGGAGTGCCGAAATCGATTGACGAAAAAAATTCATCAATCCATCATGAAATGACTGAGCAATAAGCGTTTGAAATTGGACAATTTTCACGATGTGCTCGATTTTCGATTTTTGATTTGTACCCCAATATGTTCCCGAAAGACGTAATCCTACGTAAAAAAAAATGGAGAGAGTAAGAGGGAGGACACAATATTGATTCATTCCCAGTGAACGGAGTGCAAGCATTACACACACACACATCAACATGGACAGTTTGAATGGTTATGATGCGACGATTCATCTTTTGTGTGATTGCGAAGGAAACATGAAACAGTGTCGTAGGCATTCCAATGATCGTAGGTTTAAACAATCATATATTTTTTGTCTTCTGACAAAAAAAATCGTATATGGACGGTTTTACCAGTTTTCGGTATTCGTAAAATGTATTGTGACTTATTTCCATTATTGGGGTGGCCAAATGGGTATTTTTTTCCAGTGGCTTGATTGCAGACTACTTTATCATGTCACAAACACAGACTGTGAGCCTTGAAAATATCAACACAGTATTGCTGTTGAACGTAGTGATCCCCGATTTTTGAAATAAATCGTTCATCAGCTAATCGAATACTTTTCAGCAGTTTGTTATTCGATACGATTAATCGCCCCAAATAATCGATTAATCGATTAATCGTCACACTGAGAGAAATAATTAGTTAGACTAATATTTCTCATTTACTAGATAGCCATCTGGAATCAAAAAGTGTTCATTCCGCCTGAAAATCAATTATTATCTCTTACGCTCCCCTAAACTCGTAAACGAAGCTCAATTCGCGTTGGAGGCATTGAGCTACTTTTACGGGTTTAGGGGGAGCGTCAAAGATAATGATTAAATTTCAGGATAAAACTGCAGCGGCCGTACGTTTTTTGTTCTCTGGACTAAGATCGATTAATCGACGTAAATTATTCGTTCGCTTCGATTATTGGTTGCGCAGTATTCGTTCGATTAATAATCGATTTCTGTAGGAAGTATTCGATTAATCGATTAATCGAACGATTATCGGGGATCACTAGTTGAACGTGTTATTGTATTACATAGAATACATATTTGATACGAGAAAGTTATTTTCATTAATAATATTTTTTAAAAAAGGGTTATACTACTACCACTTCGCTGAACACAAGTGTGAATGTAATATACCAATATTATAATACACTAAAGTATCATTAATGACACCAGGATTGTGTTGTGCAGGTGCAAAGTCAAGTTATCATTGGCTCCAAAACCAGAACTCTTTTCTTTACATTTATTAACGAATACCTAATGGATACCTTCAAAAGACGTCGTGTGATGTGAACATTAATGAAGAAAGTGAATTCAATTTGATATTGAGGGTAGTTTCTAATGAAATAAGTCCATACTTGGACTTATTCAACAATTTAGAGATTGCAGTCAACTTCAACAGATTCAAAGCAAATTCACAATCGAACCAGATCGTTACGGCCGCCAAGTTAGAAACCGAAATAGATCAGATTGCGACATATGACCAATTAGTGTATTGTTCTCGCAAAAGCAAGAAAGAATCGTTGCTTCTTGAAATGATTCTACAAAACCACGCAAGCCATTGAACCTCTTCAGGGTCCCGGAACTTTTTACTAAATAGTTTTTTATGAAATTTCGACGTATTCGTAAATAATATCCGAAATGATAAACCAACAAATTGAAAAAACAAAATTGCGTTATCCTACGTCCTAAGCGGTCGTGTCTCGGATACAACCCCTCTGATTTGTTGCATCAGAAATCAAGTTTTCGTTTCATTTCGTATGGACGTAAAAATAAGATTGTGTACGCGGGTAACGAGATTCATGTCAGGGAGAGTAGAAGTGTGGATCGAAGTCATGTTGAATGAAGAGGCAGATTTGTATTTATTAGTCACGTCAATTAGAATAACCATTTGCTAGATAGTTCATCGAAGCGTAGCTGCTGAGAGGGCAGTCTAAGGGCATCTTCGAAGATTTCGTGCCCTGGTTCCATATATACAACAATTTTAACACTCTTAAAAAAGGTGCTTTTATTTGTGCATTTTACCCTGTAACCCTGTAACATTTCTGCCAACGCTAGTTTCGGTGCAGTGGATAACAAATCTATACATATAAAAATGGGTTTCTGTCTGTCTGTCTGTCTGTCGATCCGATTCTTATTGTCTTGAAAACAACTGAACCGATCGTCATGAAAATTGGTATGTAGGGGTTTTTGGGCTCGGGGAGGGTTCTTATGATAGTTACTTAGACCACTCCCCCTTCTCTGAGGAGGAGGGGGGAAGGGTGTGCTGCCATACAAATTAAACACAAATTTCTGCATTACTCGAGAATTAATCAAGCAAATGGAACCAAATTTGACATATGGAGGTTTTAGGGAGCAATAAATGTTTTTATAGTGGTTCGACACACCTCCCCCTTTCTAAAGGGAGGCTCCCATACAAATGAAACTCAAATTTCTGCATAATTCGAGAGCTAATCAGGCAAATGGAGCCAAATTTGGGATGTGAGGGTTTTTGGGTACGAGAAATGTTTCTATGATGGTACGACACCCCTTCCTCCTCTGGAAAGGAGAGGGAATGCCATAAAAATAATGCACATATTTCAACCAAACATGACAATTGACAATTTTCGGAAACCTCTGAAGAAAAATCGAGTTTTCTGTATCAAACATTTATTCGATTTAACGGAGAAACATGTTATTTGCAAGTGGATGAGAAATCTTTCACGAAAATTGTGTCTGTAAATAATCTGATATTGTAATGTCGGTTTTGGTAAAAGTACTAAAATTTTATAAAAAAAAAATTTAAATGGTAGATTAGAAGAGTTCTAAGATTGGATTTCTGAGTTCTGAGTTCTGAGATTGGATTTATGATTTATTAGTGAGAAAACGTGGATGTGATAACGAAAAATAAGTTTTGGGCGGGACGACGTTTGCCGGGTCAGCTAGTGTACATATACAAAAAAAAAAAGTTTTGCGATCGCTTTGAGGACTCCACTTTCCGGGGTTCCACTTCGTCGATTCTTTTCGTTTTATTTTGCCCTGCGGTGTTATGGAAAACCCCCATTCTATCCCACTGCGCTCCTGACGCAGTGCCGTAACGGGGGTTCATCTAAACCCATGTTCAGCGATAGCTTCTGGTTGGTTCTGGTGGTGCCATTTCTCGCTCCACTGCAGCACTACTGCGTTGCGGTTGAGGACTTCTTTGAAGTTTGGTGAACGTTTTCCGACGGGCTGCAAATGCGTTTGCACCATTGTTCCAGCTGAAACAGCGGCGTTCTTCTAACGAAGCACAATCATAGAGTTGGTAGAAATTCTCAGTAAAACCGCACCACCTGGAATACATCTGAAAGTCCGCGGCAGTAGCGGTGGTCTCGACCGCAAATATTTGCTTCCAATCAAATCTTTTCGAACGGTCAACTCCAATTAACAGCGAATCCTCCGCCAAGGCCACCGATTTGTTTCACACGCGTCGAGCAACGCGTGTTTAGCTCCAGGCCCTGTGGGTCGGTTTTCCCCGCTTCAGTCAGTCTATTCTGCTCTGTCAAGGCTTTTTGATCCACGTGATGCAATCTGCCACTTGGCGTGACTTTTGTGTAACTCTTCGCGTTGCAACGCCTGGAGCAAAAATCAAACAAAAATCGACACTCCTCTCGCGGGGAGTGATTGTAATGTACATTACCATGTTTGCTATGCATGCTGTTTAATGTTGATCGATGTGCGGCGTCCGATCTCCAGCTGGGCGGGAATCGAAAAGGTTTCTTCGTTGAGAAACTCGCCATCTTTTGGGCAAATAAATAGTTTTGATTGACCTTTGTGTGGTCGTCAGCATAGTGTCCAATGTTTACCCAAAGTTACATTGTGAGAGTTGAATTATCGCGATGTTGTAAACACTGTCATAAAATTCAGGGCTACAAAATTCATTGTTTATTGTTTTTTGCGTGTTTATTTGTCAAAAAAGAAAACCACTTATTCAGATAAATCGACGCAATGCAGCCATTATCGCACCGATTCACAATTACCGCATGAAAAACAAAGGCCGCAGACTATTCCTACTAGATTCTCTCACCACAGCGCTGCCATCGTTATCGCGAAAAACTTTGACAAGAGCGCTGTGTCCATCCAAGTAGTCCACTTTAGGGTTGAACTGTTGCCCCGTTCCCAGCCCTCCGCGCGCAAAAAGTGAGGCGGGCGCGCGTGGCTTGCTGCAATTTGGAGTGTAATTTCGTTCGCTCGTTCGCTCGCCTCAGTTCGCTAAGGGCAGCAGTTTCCGTGGTGAAATTAACGGGGGGTTCGCAATCAGCGATGCGGTGAATCCGTAATTGCACAATCAACGTGGATCGCGGTGCTGGAAATTAATCAATCCGGCTTAGGTGGGTGGAAAAAGGGAAAAATCTTCGAAGTTGAGATGAATCAGCTGTGTAACCTTGGAACTAGACGGGAAGGCCCAGCAACGCGTTAGAGGAGCGTTGTGCGATAGTGCGATAACAAGTCGGAACTGAGAATATTGTGCGTTTCTGTTTCAAGGCTTGCCCCCATAATAATAATTGCATTCAGATAAAGGTTTCCCCCTTGTTTGCGGATGCCTTTGTTTTGTGCGAAAGTTGCATTTGGCGGAAATTGCAGGCAAGGCAACGGGAGAGGAAGCAATATCCACACCGCAGAAATCCATCATTTTCAATCAAAACCACTGAGTACTGAGGGGAAGCTGGGACGCCCGGACGAAGCCCATCGTTTGTCGTGGGATGAAAAGGAAGAGACCAAGGCTAAAGACAAGTCGGGCAATGGAGGGGGCAATTGTTGGGGAGGGGAATTCCAACCGTTTGGTGCCTGATTGTGAGTGGCAGATGTTTCCCCATTAGTGAGCCAAGCAAATGACTCCCACTCGAGTGGATATTACGAATCGAATGCTCGATGTACTCCAGCAAAACGTAATGAGCTTCTTATGTTATGATTATGGCAATACAGTAAACATTCGCTAACTGGGCGAAAAGGGAAGACCAGTTATTGACATTTGCGTTTTAACTGGTCCGGGATGTTAAACGTCAAATAAAATCGAGGGGAACTTCAATGAATTGTTTGATTCGCGTTGATCATTGGATAAACAAAAGGATTCCAATGGAAGTTTCGCATTGAGTGTGACAACAGATATGAAATATAATTTGAGGAAATTATTTTTCTGTAATTTAATCAATGTTTTTGTCATGCGAAAATAATGTCAATTTTCATAACATTTCAAGTTTCATTCGAATGCCCCTCACAGCAAATCTTCCATTTGAATATGGCGTCGATTGTTTACGAAATTCTGCTTTTTAACTGGTCCAAGGACCTGTTAACGTTCGCCTAGTTAAAACAGGACCAGTTAGCGAACGATTACTGTACTTGTTTTCCGGGAATATGATCTCGGTTTGTCCACAATTTTGAATGCTCTAGTTCAACGCACATGTGTCAAATCAGGTATTCAAATGTTTCAAAACATATTAATAAAATTGTCTTTTTCTGGATCATAACACTATCAAATATTGTACACATCATGTTTGCACACCATTTGTATCAGATTTGTATATCTAAATCATGTAATTAATGCATCTCGATGACCTCAATTTTGATCATAGTTTGTCCGATGCACTGATGTTGGTCTGTCCACATGGTTACTATGGCGACCGCTTGGTGCGCTGCAGTTTGTTTATTTCTGCTTCGCGTGAAGCAGAAATAAAGTTTCTCTGTGTTGAGTGCTTTTCACCTTCAAAATGTCCAACAAAAGGCAATATCCTGAAGAAAGCCCAAATTATGAATGGATCAATATGCAACATTCAAGTAGATGTTTCGGATATCTTCGTTCAAAAATTATGATTTTCAAAACCGGACAAACAATGATCATAATTTCTCTTTGAAGAAAATCGTTGAAAAATAAAAATTGAATAATTTGAACGTCTTATGGTACTATTAGCAACAAGTGACTTGGGGCTTTTCAACAAAAAGAAAAAAAAAGAAAGGCAATCGTTGAAGTTCCCCAGAACTGTTAGTACCAATAAATCGAGTAAGTGCCTCTTGAACAGATCAGCAGCGGAAAACAACAATCTCTTACAGATTGGTACTGTTCAATTTTACTTAGAAACCTAATCACATTCTCGATATGTAAAATCAGTTCGACCATCCTCTGCCCTAATGTTCTTCTAGGCATCTTGGCATTGAATATACCAATTACTTCAGGAGAATATTTTAAATTTTCAAGCATTACTATTGAATGGCTCTTCTTGAATGGCACTGACGTTCCCAAAGGAATTTTTTCCATCTCAGTGTAGGTATTATTTGGGTCATTTTTCAAATTGGCAGTACTTTATTGATATTTCTTATGCCATAGTTGTCATACACTTACGCCTTGAACACATTCTGAGTGGCAAGCTCTAGAATACCCGTGACCACGGTGTGAGTCGGAAAAAAATACCTTTAACGAAAAATCTCCCGACCAGAACGGGAATCGAACCCGTACCCCCGGCATGATGGCGCTAGCGACTCGGCTACGGGAACACTTCCTGAATTGCTTGACTGAGTTTTCAATTGTGAGTCATAATGCCATCAATCTGTACAAACTTCAATTTAAAATTCAGGACATGAAGACTGAGTCTGCAAAAATAAACGAAGGTTAGAAAGAATTAAAGATTGTATTCAAAAACAATAAACATGCCAAAAATGGTCAAAAGGCTAAACAATTATAAAACAAATAAAAAAATCCGAATGAATAAAACATATGATGTGGAACATCGCATTTTATATGGCTTGTATTTTATCTTGCACTAGCTGACCCAGTGAACTTCGTCCCGCCCGAAATGGATTTTTATATGAATTCTTTCGAACATTCTCGTTTTCTTACTAAGCGAACGTCCGTTGCTTTCCTGTTGCTTCTACCAAAACTGGTCACTATAATATAAATTTATTTTCAAACACAATTTTCACTCAAGATTCTCGATTCATTTGCAAATAAAATATTGCTCCGTTACCGACTCGACTATATCATTTCATTCTTCCCATTCAAATTGCCCCCCAAAACGAATTCGTTCCTCTCTCTCTCTCTCCCATGTACATGTGCATGCATCGATGTTTGAGTTCATCGTGGTTTGACATACGTTACAGGTGAGCTAGATTCTTTTGTATCGTACACGTATAAAATAACGTGCAATGTGTGTGCGCTATTTTACACACCTAATACTAACTAATACTAACGCGAGGACCTTTATAGCATACTTCATAAATGTCTTTGTTGGTTTGAGTTCACGATGGGTAGACAATAAACCGTCCATTGATGGGGTAACTTCTTTTTTGCATCAGAAATCATGTTTTCGTTCCTCTTTATATGGACGTAAAAATAATATTGCGTACGCGGGTATGAATTAGTGTCAGGGGGAAATGGAAGTGTGGATTGAAGTCAGTTGAATGAATAGGCAGATTTGTATTCAATTGGTCGAGTCAGTAAAAATAACCACTGACTGGACTAGTTCACCAGTCATCCTCACTAGTCAACGCTAGTCAATTCATTTTCTAGTCAAGTCACTTTTTGTTGGCGGCGACCGCCGAAGCGAAGCTGCTGACAGTAGAGTCAGTCCTCGTTTTTCAACTTCGAAGATTTCGGGCCTTGTAGAGAGTAGAGAGTAGAGAGTAGAGAGTAGAGAGTAGAGAGTATAGAGTAGAGAGTAGAGAGTAGAGAGTAGAGAGTAGAGAGTAGAGAGTAGAGAGTAGAGAGTAGAGAGTAGAGAGTAGAGAGTAGAGAGTAGAGAGTAGAGAGTAGAGAGTAGAGAGTAGAGAGTAGAGAGTAGAGAGTAGAGAGTAGAGAGTAGAGAGTAGAGAGTAGAGAGTAGAGAGTAGAGAGTAGAGAGTAGAGAGTAGAGAGTAGAGAGTAGAGAGTAGAGAGTAGAGAGTAGAGAGTAGAGAGTAGAGAGTAGAGAGTAGAGAGTAGAGAGTAGAGAGTAGAGAGTAGAGAGTAGAGAGTAGAGAGTAGAGAGTAGAGAGTAGAGAGTAGAGAGTAGAGAGTAGAGAGTAGAGAGTAGAGAGTAGAGAGTAGAGAGTAGAGAGTAGAGAGTAGAGAGTAGAGAGTAGAGAGTAGAGAGTAGAGAGTAGAGAGTAGATAGTAGAGAGTAGAGAGTAGAGAATAGAAAGTAGAGGAAGTAGAGAAAGTAGAGAGTAGAACCTAGAAAGTAAAAATTACAAAATAAAGAGTAGATGATAGAGAGTAGAAAGTAGAAAATAAAGAGTAGATGATAGAGAGTAGGGAGAAGAGAGTAGAGACTAGAGAATAGAGAGTATAGAGAAGAGAGTAGAGACTAGAGAATAGAGAGTATAGAGAAGAGAGTAGAGAATAGAGAATAGAGAGTATAGAGAAGAGAGTAGAGAATAGAGAATAGAGAGTATAGAGAAGAGAGTAGAGAATAGAGAATAGAGAGTATAGAGAATAGAGAGTATAGAGAATAGAGAGTATAGAGAATAGAGAGTATAGAGAATAGAGAGTATAGAGAATAGAGAGTATAGAGAATAGAGAGTATAGAGAATAGAGAGTATAGAGAATAGAGAGTATAGAGAAGAGAGAAGAGAGAAGAGAGAAGAGAGAAGAGAGAAGAGAGAAGAGAGAAGAGAGAAGAGAGAAGAGAGAAGAGAGAAGAGAGAAGAGAGAAGAGAGAAGAGAGAAGAGAGAAGAGAGAAGAGAGAAGAGAGAGAAGAGAGAAGAGAGAAGAGAGAAGAGAGAAGAGAGAAGAGAGAAGAGAAGAAGAGAGAGAAGAGAGAAGAGAGAGAGAGAAGAGAGAAGAGAGAAGAGAAGAGAGAAGAGAGAAGAGAGAAGAGAGAAGAGAGAAGAGAGAAGAGAGAAGAGAGAAGAGAGAAGAGAGAAGAGAGAAGAGAGAAGAGAGAAGAGAGAAGAGAGAAGAGAGAAGAGAGAAGAAGAGAGAAGAGAGTGAAAGTAGAAAGTAGTTAGTGAAAAAAATATGTAGTAACATGAACTTCATCACGTGAACAGGGGACGAGCAGCAATTTTGACATAACGTTTCACCTTACAAGAGCACTTTCGGTTTTCAGCACGGTTACCAGTGATTCTGAAATTCGCGACGGTTTTTTGTTCAATAAGCCATCCGATATGCATTCAGCAAAATCAGATTCTCACACGCTGAATTCAGCTGAATAACGAACAGACAAAATAGATTGTTGAATACTCAATACAACTAGTTTTAAAATGGGAGACAAGAACGAGTGCCAAAACAGTGAAGTGAAATCAAAACCGAAGACAGACTCACTAATAAAACTACCGATGAATGTCCGAAGAATATTGCCTTTCGCCACCAATTTGTTTCGGCTCGCTTGCTTTTAGGCAAACTTCCGCAATTTGGATTCTCATAAAGGGGCGCGCAAAACAAATTACTCCGTCACTCAATCGATTCACAACTTCTTTCTTGTGTGCCCGCGCGCGTCCATATTCTGACTGGCTTTCCCACGTCCCAATTGGGATGCGATGAAAGCAACAAAAATAAGTTTTTTTTTTGTTTGCTCAACGGGTCAACTTTTTTTTTGCAAGCGCACATAAAGCAGTAAAGAAATGGACATGATTATACGCCTAAATCATTTCCCCTTCGCCATATAAAATGGAAGCAAACTCACATTCTGCTCGGTGGATAATTGGCGAATGGTGACGGATCGTGACAGTTTTGCCCGAGGGGAGATTTCATTTCCTCTTTGCAGTTCTCGGCGCATTGACGTCATTAGAGCCAACATAATCCATCCCGATGGAGGTAAGGTACAGATGTGTTGGGGGTCAATGTGACGATCATTTGACGAAACTCAGTGTGTACTCTTGAAGACGCGTGTTGAGCAATCTCAAGTGCCACTGAAGATATGTTCACCCAATCGAAAAGGCTTCTTGGCGGCGGGTGTAAATTATGGTAATCAACCAGATAAGCGTACAAGTATCGACGGAGGACTTTGGACTCGTCATAAAACTCAGCCTGAGCTTCAAAACATTTGAGGCCTCTAATTGGCAGTAAATTCCGTACTCAGCGAGCACAACTATTCCAATAAAAATGTTAAAGTGCTAACATTTTCTTTTTAAACACCCGACACGTTTGTTTGTTCTCAACGGCAGCCACCCAGCAGCAGTGGTCCTTGGCAGTGGTGCGCAACGAAACTTCATTAAAACCATCCTCTCTTGTCGTCGTCGTCGTCGGCCACTAAAAATAGTGAGGCAGTAAAAAACATACACCCAGGTAACCTTCCCCCGAGCCAAGTCCATTCAATCTGTTAGTTTCTCGTTCCTCTTCCACACGAACTCGAAACTGTGAGGCTGTGAGGCGACAAGAAGAGGCCTATGCCTACGAGCGAAAGTACAAGCACCCATGAAAAGTTGGAGAAAAAAGCAAAAAGCCGAAGAAGAAGGTTAGCAGAACACAAAACCAACACACGCGCATACCTATGCTCCGGGAAGTGTGAGAAATGCTCTCCCCCAAAGGTAAGCCGCTGCAGGAAGGCCATTGTTGTTTGGTTGCCTTACGGTGGACCGGAACTTGCGGATCGCTGGACGCATTGTGCAAACCAACAATTACAACCAAACCGAAATAAAAAGTACCAAAGGAATACACATTTGCTTCCTGAGCGTGGTTTAGGTATATAATTACGTGGCATTAAAATCGTCGAACGGAGAACCAACTGAGAAGAAAATCAGATTCACGGAAAGACAACGCACGTAACGATCGCTGGAACGGCAGATGTTTGATAAGGGTGGGATGAATAATGCCCCCCCCCCCTCCTCTCCTGCGATGAACAGCTTCCACCGTTGGGTCAAATTCGAGTATTGTTGAAGTTCACTGCACGATAAGCGCACTGGTTCAACCCCGTCAATCGGCTCTCAATCGATAGTGGAGGCTAAGACCAAATCCAGGTATCAATCAGGAACGAGCACCATCTCTTCCTCATGCCACATTCCGGCTGTTTAGAGTTGAACAGCGAGAAGCGATTATCTGTAAGCTAGTCGGATTTTCGCCGGTAGTAAATGAGCACAACTGTTTCGATTCGTTGACTGCCTAACTGACTGACTGAAGTTGAAGGCAAACGAGCAGGAGAAACTTTTTCCATATCCGAGGCTTAGCACTCGCTTCGGTATCTCAGTTGCAGTTCTGCGGAAGGAAGATGTAGCAATAAAAATACACAACTTTCGGAGGGGGAGGGGAGGATGGGGTGATTGGGAACTCGGAGAGAAAAAAGACGGGGATATAACTACAACGGCGTCAGACTTTAATCAGATTATAAAAATTACTTGCCCAAGAACGGAACAAACGACGAGATTGCGCGGCTGCCGCCCATCCCCACATTCATTTCAGCCCAGGTTTCAGCTTCTACCAGTTCCGTTTTCGCCCTGCCATATTAAATTACTGTGTGTACTTTCGGTAATCCATTTTCTTTCCTTCGGGAGTACATAAAGTTTGGGGGAAGAGAACGGGACAACGGGGGAATAGATAAATCAAACAAAGTGCTTTATGGCGAACCAGACTTCGAGCTCAGTTTCATCATGGATAAAAATCATCGAGTAAATTCCGCGTTTTTCTGTGTAGCATTTGATAAAGTGCAGAAAACCTGAATTAAAGCTATGCAAGTAAAAGCAGCAAAATATGCGAGCACACAAACACACATCCTCAAACGTGTTTACATATGCTCATCCATGCGAAACATCGCATTTTGACACGTTCTCTAGGGCGCTTTTACCCTATACTTCCTGCTTCGAAAGCCTCCGCAAGAAAGAAGCTCCACAAGAGAGAGGGAGGGAAGAAGAAGAAGAGGGGGTGGAAAGAATCGACAAAAATCCGCAACGGCAACAGCAGTCGCCACCCCTCGGCGCGGCGGTAGGAACGGTGTGAAATGGAATCGCAGCGACGAGGGGCTGTCTCATCAGCATCTCATTTGTGCTTTCCGCAGACAACAAATGGCACAACTTGGGTTAATTTCCTTCTCTTTCATTCGTCTCCGCCATTCACTGGTACCTACTGCTGCTAATTTTTGATTTACATAACAAATTAAACCTCTTCAGTTTGGATCTGCAACGGCAGCAGCAGCAAACCGCCAATGCGCCATCATTTAGGTACAATTTCAGTCTTTGCCATCTTCGTTCCGATAATGTTTCGTCGAAATGTGGTTGCCAAAAACGGGAAGTCAACAAACCACAAACAATCTCCACACTAACCGCACTACCGACGAAATACTGACGTGGGTGTGTGTGTGTGTGTGTGTACATTGCATTGTTCTATGGCTAGGCCTGCTATGTGGTGTCGTCGTTGGTAAATGAAGCGCTGAACATCCCATCATTATTGTCGCACCGAACATTATCATTATTTTGACATTTGTGCTGCCGAAGTTGGCCACGTCTGGGGGCAGTTTCGTCAGGTTGTCAAAATGGGATCTAATGGGCCTGATTCTCGAATACAGTTCACGGTGGAAACGAAATAAACGGTATGCCATTGAACTACGTTTTACGAGTTAGTGAAGTATCGAAGATAATAATCAGTTTTTAGGCAGAATGAGCACTTTTCAAATAAAAAATCATTAATGAAAATTAACTTCTTCGTATCAAACTGGTATTCAATGTGAGTGGAAAACTTTGTTTTCTTCATGTGATATAATAATCTCATATAAAAATTTCATCTGAAGATAATATTATAAAGATAAGTTTAGTGAGACACTAATCTCGTATCCAGATGTCGCCACCGTACCATTGTCATCGCGGATACGTTTCATTCCGTTTCCACCGTGAAGTGTATTCGAGAATCAGGCCCAATATCTCTCGCTCCGCAGGCTGCAAACTTTTTTCGGCCAATAGTTTGATCGGCAGGCCAACTCGAACCCCTGGGTACAAACCCATAAGAAAACATGAAAAAGTTGTTGTTAGAAAAACTTTTTCCGTGTAAAAGTGCCCGTTTTCCAATGTGTGAGCGACTTGTTGGAAATTGTAAGGACTATACATATAATTTTTTTTACCAGAATTTTGTAGGTACAGGTCGGACTCGATTATCCGGAGTATTGATTTTTTTTTCACTCCGGATAATCGAATCATAAAAAAACGAATTTTCTCTCGGTACACGTATTATAAGTATGATTTGTACTTATTTATTTAACGGTTTTATCTAGTTTGGGCCCGTTGTATGTTTGTGACTTTGTAATTTTGTAACTTTGTAACTTTGTCTGAAGCCCTGTTTCACATCAATAGGAATTTAACTCCCTTCCTGTTGAGCGTTTCATCTGAGATTTGCAACACATCTTTATCTCTGGTGTCATTATAAAACTGCGTATTGCATGATCTTGAAAATCCAAGATGGCAGCCGGTACAAATAAGCGGGATATGTACATATTTTCTCAAAATCCCATTATTATGGGTTTTCACAAAACCCCATCAATATGGGTATCGCATGAAAGAGCTTGACCTGTAGAACACAGTTATCAATGGAAAATGTAAATACAAGACGGAAAGCGCTACAAAATGGCGAATTACATATTGACGTGGGACTGCGTCTAACCGGAGTATATGGGGGGTAAAATGAAAACCTAAACACAGAACATGCAGGAAAAAATGAAAGATTCCGAATGCCTATAAATCGTACATTTCTTACTGGACCGGAAATATGTTTGCATCAACTGATAGGGAATATTTCCACGCTTCTATCACAATTAATAAAATGTTATTTTTCATTAGATAAACAATTGAATAACTGTAAAATGTTAAGCATTATCTAATCGCCCTAACTGCCTCGTCTTGATTGACCTGATTTACGGTTTCTCCATCACAGTAATCATAACCAAGCAGCCTTGGAGAAATCGGCATCGCAAATACATGAAAGTATGGGGATTTTTGTTCTCACCGAAATGTGTTCCCCAACACAGACTTCAAAACCAAGCAGCGTTGGAGAAATACATGAAAGTCGGGGGTATTTTTGTTCCGACTGAAATGTGTTTCCCTAACATAGACTTCAAATCCATGGGGCGTAGGGAAATTGGCTTTGCAAATACATGAAAGTCGGGGGTATTTTTGTTCCAACTGAAATTCCTTAACACAGACTTCAAATCCATGGAGCGTGGGGAAATTGCAAATTCATGCAAGTCGAGGGGCATTTTTGTTTCGACTGAAATATGTTTCCCTAACACAGACTTCAAATCCATGGAGCGTGGAGAAATTGGCATTGTAAATTCATGTAAATCGGGCGCATTTTCGTTCCGACTTAGTTAGGGGTGTTTCCCTAACACCCCAAACTAATTTCCCTAACTTCAAATCCATGGAGCGTGGGTAAATTGGCATTACAAATACATGCAAGACGGGGGCATTTTTGTTCCGACTGAAATGTGTTTACCTAATAGAGGTGTCGTAATATCAAACGTAAAAGGACTGTCTTTAAATTTACTTGTAACGAAGAATATAATCATGAAACATGTACCGTAGGAATAATATTTAACTTAAGAAAACATTGTATCTTTAATATAAGTATGTAGCCTATATTTGTTTGACGAAAATGAATAAATAAATCTATCACAATTCATGAATTGACCTTACATGGCATTATACAATCTTTTTACTCACAAAGCAAATATATTGGATTCAATTGAATTCGGAAATTGTTTCATTCAATCAAAAATTTAATCAATACAAACAAATGATTGCTAAGCTAAGGTAGTCCCACGTCTGTCTTGCGGTTATATCATAGATATAACCCACTCATTTTTTTTCTCAGAACCGCTTCTATGTGGTTATCAAATGAAATGGCTTGACTAGTAGAACAAAGTTATATATTAAAAATGCAAATCAAAAATGGTCGCCACCACAAAATGGCGCCAAATATATTTTTCTTTCAAAGCCCCATCACTATGGGTATCAAATGAAAGTGCTCGACTGGTAGAACACAGTAGATCATAAAAAATGCAAATCCAAGATGGCCGTAGTTCCTAAATAAACAATTACTTTTTAATGGTTTCATTCAGCTTGCCTTTTTGTATGTATGTTTGAGTGTTTGTAGGATTGTCCCAGATTAATTGAAATTAGACCACGTTCCTGATCACTAATTGATCTGAAATTTGGAACATATCTTTAATTCTACTGTCATTATAAAACTGTGTATTCCATGATCTTGAAAAATTTAATTTGGTCGCCGCTAAAAAATGGATGAATGGCTTGACTTGGAGAATACACTACATTATGAACAACATAAATTCTGAAAAGGTCGCCGCCACAAAATGGTCGACTATGTATTTTTTGCAATCCCTTCAATATCGGTATCAATTTAAATGATTTGATTAATAGAATACAGTACATCATGAAAATATTCCGAAGAAAATTAGGTAAGAAATAATCGTTAGATTTCTATTATCCACAGTTAGTTGTTTCATCATATACCCTACGATTTTATTTTAGTCTCATCATTGTCTTAGATTAATAAAAGAACGGATGTGATAACTACTAGCTGCTACTTGTCTAATTATGTTTTAGCTTTTGGTACATTAAACCGTATAACTTAAAAAGTGTTTTACTTATTTTATTTTCTAGTTTTTAGTAAGTTATCTGTATCACTCATCTCGCTGTTATCTGTTATCTGTATCAGTTATCTGTATCAACTCGTCTCGCTCAAACCTTTGCAGGGGAATGAGGTGGGACCATCATCATATAAAATCATTAGTATACTTCTCTACAATAAAACCATTCAACTTTTTTTTTGACGTAGGACTACGTCTAACCGGAAGATATAGGGGGTGAAATGGAAATCTAGGCACTGAAGAAGTAGGAAAAAATGCAAGATTTGGAACGCTTATAACTCGAGCATTTCTCAATAGATCGCAAAGGTGTTTGCATCAATTGATAGGAAATATATCTACGCATCTATCATAACGAATAACATTTCATTTTTCTTGAGATAAATAATTGAATAATTGTGAAATATCAAGCATTGTCAAAATGCACTATGTGCCCATTTTTGATTGGTCCATTTTGTGCTCCTCAAATCGTACCGACCAAAACGGGTAACCAGAGCAGCAGCGAAATAGAATGAAGCACGATTGGAAAGGAAAAAGAAAAAAATTTACGAAACATTGGTCGCAGTCTCACACATGCGTAATTCTCGAGCCAGCCAGTCAGCTTAAAAATCCCCGCTCCGCTGCCGTAACGATCATTCTCATTCAAACCGTACACCACATCGGGTCGCTTCACAACACATCAACAAACCAACACAAGCAGCCATATCTGGACATGGTAAAGGAGGAAAAGTGAAGGGAAAGGCAAAATCCCGTTCGAACCGTGTTGATCTGAAGTTCCCCGCAAGGGTAGCTAGGCCGAGCGCGTTAGTACCAGTGCACCAGTCCACCTAGCCGGCGTTATATAGTTTCGGCCGCCGAAGTGATCGAGTTAGCTGGCAAAGCTGCACGCGATGATAAGAAAACCCGCATTCGGAACAGAACACATTCGGTTCGGTGGACATCAAGACAACAGGCAGTTGCAGCGAGTGGCGAGTGGCAAACGCAATCGCAAAACGGCATCAGGTAGCAAAAGAAAAAAGTTTGTTCTTTATACAAACTGCTTTGGTGGCAAATCCAGAACAAGGCGACATCAAGGGCGTTCGAAATGGTTTTTTTCAAAACCACGAGTACTAAGTTTTCTAAATTGTAACCATTCCATAAAACAAGGCGCATTTCAGGGCCATTAAACCTTCCAAAAAAGAGTTTAGGAAATACAGTTCAATGCTTTCTAAAACATTATCCAAAATAATAATAAAACACAAATTGATTTTTTCATAATTTGTTTGCCAGGATCTGATGAGTATGTGAATTTGGCAGTTGTTCTGAGCTTATTGATAGTTGGGGACTTTCCTGATTATTCAATTTTCACCAATTCTTAAATTGTTTCCAGATTGAAAATACAGTAATTTACTATTAGTTCGACATTTAGCTAATTGGACGGACATGTAATGCGACTTATTTAGTTGGACATTTTTGTAAACATAGAGATCCAAATTATGACCCCACATTGAAAGTCGACACTGTACCACTGTAATCGCAAATGTTCAATTACAGGTTAAAATCGCCTCCAATGCGACACTGAGTGGCGCTTCGGCACGTCGCATTGAATGTAATTTACTGTACAACATGTCACAAAGCTGGATGGGAAGAAATTTTCTGTGAAAGCTGTGGCGAGTGGCAAACGCAATCGCTAAACAGAAAGGTTTAGCCGAACAAGATTGGGATATCGAGTGATAACAAAACAATAAACCCTTTAGATTGAAGATAATTGTGTGATCCTGAAAAGGACCCTTGTTAGCCTGCATGTGCATGTTGCCCTCGCTCCCTTTTAACGCTCATTCGTTCGTCTCGTTGGGCTCGCCCCTCTGGCTGAGTCTGCCGATTTGTCTCTATCCTGTGAGTGTGTACCGCTAGAGTATAAAACGCGCAGACCCCAAAAAATATCTTATGTTCTTTCAAACCGTAAACCCGTGTGGTTGTACGGCATCGGCATCGTGGACGTAACAAAGGAGGACAAGTTAAGGGAAAGGCAAAGTCTCACTCGAACCGTGCAGGTCTCCAGTTCCCTGTTGGTCGCATTCACTGATTGCTCCGCAAGGGTAACTAGGCCGAACGGATTGGTGCCGGAGCACCAGTATACCTAACAGCGATTATAGAGTTTCGGCCGTCGGAGTGCTCGAGTTGGCTTGCAAAGCTGCTCACGACAATCAGAAAACCCGCATCAAGAACAGAGCAGCTTCGGTTCGGCGCTCATCAAGGCAACAATTAGTTTCAGTGAGTGGCAAAGTGTTTCTCCGGCACGTCGCATTAAATGTAATTTACTGAACAACATGTCACAAGCTGGATGGGAAGAAATTTTTCAACTGTGAAAGCTATGGCGAGTGGCAAACGCAATAGCTAAACAGGAAGGTTTAACCGAACAAGATAGGAATATCGAGTGATAACAAAAACACAACACCAAAGGTTCTTTTCAGAACCATCAACGTGTTCATAAAGAGTAAACAGTAAACTAATCCATTTTTCAGGTAGATAGGTAGGTATTCACGTAGGAGAAGAAAATAAAACAAAATATTTAAAATATATATTTAGCAAAAGCTGTCCCCTTTGTATAGTCCTACGTCACTCCGGTTATGTCCCCGACATTACCCACCCGTCTTTTTAATTTTTATTTCTTATCTAACTTTCTTCGGAATATTTTGATGATGTACTGTATTCTATTAGTCAAATCATTTCATTTTACACTAATATTGAGGGGATTGCAAAAAAAACATAGTCGACCATTTTGTGGCGGCGACCTTTTCGAATTTATGTTGTTCATAATGTAGTGTATTCTCCAAGTCATTTTTTAGCGACGACCAAATTAAATTTTTCAAGATCATTGAATACACAGTTTTATAATGGCAGTAGAACTAAAGGTATGTTCCAAATTTCAGATCAATCAGTGATCAGGAACGGAGTCTAATTTCAATTAATGTGGGACAATCCTACAAACACTCAAACATACATACAAAAAGGCAAGCTGAATTAAACCATTAAAAAGTAATTGTTTATTTGGGAACTACGGCCATCTTGGAATTGCATTTTTCATGATATACTGTGTTCTATCAGTCGAGCACTTTCATTTGATACCAATAGTGATGGGGCTTTGAAAAAAAAATTATGGCGTCATTTTGTGGTGGTGGCCTGTTTGGATTTGCATTTTCCATAAATAACTGTATTCTACAAGTCAATCCCTTTTATTTGATACCCATATTGAAAGGGTTGTGAAAAAAATATATATGGCGTCATCTTGTGGTGGCGGCCGTTTTGGATTTGGATTTTTCACAAAAAACTGTGTTCTACTAGCCTTTCATTTGGTACCCATTTTGGATATTGAACATGGGATTATTATACAAATTATTAATAAAAAAAACTCCGGATAATCGAGTCTAAAATTCTGGATTATCGAATCCCGGATAATCGAGCCCGGCCTGTATTATAGTTTTTGAGTTTTAATTTTTTGTAAAAATCAAGAAAATTTTGTTGGTCCTTTTCAGAAAATAATCTAATTCTTTTTCGAATATTTCAAGTATGTTACTTCACAGACCCATGTAGTTACACTCATAACGTTCCACTGCTATTTGAGATGGTGCTGCCAATGGCCAGTCGAGTTGGCCTGAAATTCATCATATGGAAATTAAATTTTCCGAATTTTCCGATCTTCATTTAGAGTTTTCCGAATAATTTTTTATTTTTCTCTCCACTATATTGATCTATAGGCAGAGACAAATACAACAAGATGAAGAAGGCTCAAATCGGACCATTTTTTCTGCGAGTTTTGCGCTTAGCAGCACATTTGGCCTTCCATTTTTATTTATAAGCACTGGTGGACATAAGTATTCGTCATGGATTAATCTATCGCATTTGTATCACATACACAAATAGTTTGTGATATAAACTCGACTGTGAACGTGCAGTAGATACTGTGAAGTGTACTCTATCTAGGCAGCAGAAGTTTTCAATGATTTACCCTTCTTTCATAAATTACAGGAAACAAAAAGGCTGAGTTCCAGATTTTTATTTGGACAGAAGTATTCGTCACGTTGAAAAATTATAGGAGGTTGTGTTTAAGACACGACCGCATTGTTGACGTAGAACTACGCTGTAGTTTAATCCAAGTCGCTTGGATTAATTATATTATTTTATAATGCTACAAAAATTTTGGAATAACCATTCTACCAGTTTGGTCGCCCTGATATGATTTTTTTTATTGTAGAATCATTTGACGATAATTGTTTGATGATTCATCCTTGTGCTCGCAGAACAATACATGCTCGAGATAAGCGTAGCTGTCATCCTTGGAGAAAGTAGAGAAAGTTTTGCTACTGGCAAGTGAAATCAAATCACAAACAAAATTCCAGAACGACATTTACTTTCTTGGTGACTAAATAAGCGAAATAAACTCTATCTGCACGCGAACCCAAATAAATTAATGACTTATTATAACTTATTGAATAACTTGGAATCCCCCAAATAATTTTTTGGTGCACAACCTTGATACCTGCTTCACCATAACGTCCGTTCAATGCATTGATGCAATGTCAAAGGCACCAACGAAGCCTTTATGATGACAGAAACAAACAATGTTAATTGCTTGGAAAAAGGCTGAATATTTGCCTCAGCAGAGATTCATTACTAATACTCTAGCGTAAATAATTCCCTTCCGCTATGTCCCCTCCTTGTTTCTATTTATCATTACAAATGGGATTTCAGCGTAGCGAAGATGTACTATTTTTACGTACGGTTTATGAAACACACACGTTCGCACCCAAATATCCATATATCGATGGCTTGAAGCAACTAAATATACACACACTTATCTTTGCGCTCTTCTCAACAAAAGCCCTTTCTGTAAATATTGCCAGTCTAGATTAGCTTAGCTATCATCCTTTGTGGAGAGAGTTTTCCTACCTTCATGCGAAACCAAATCACTGACAAATCCCAGAACATTTATTTTCTTGGTGAGCTGACGATAGCCTAGCTTGATGATTCCCCACACAATTGTGTGGCTCAAAACATTAATGCAATGGCGTCAGTTTGATGCAATGATTGCAATGCCAGAGACATCAGCGAGTGATATGGTCACGTGCACAGCTTAGTCCAAAACGAAGACGCAAAACAAGGAAGAACAAGCAATGTTCTTTGTTTCGTATCTAGAACCATACTGAAAGTTTGTCTTTCCTTCCTTTCCTTGTTGATCTAAAGAGACTTCAAACTTCTTCGTTTCATTCGTCTCTGACCTTCAAAAAGGCCCTTGGATAACTCTACTCTTTCATCATATTACTACTCCACCCCCATTACCTTGAGAAAACCATTCGATCCCTCGCTGTCCAGCTCGCCCAGCAACGGCGTTGTCCAGTCGGTGTCCTCACGAAGTATGAAGTTGTTTTCGTTGCTCGTTATTGACAGCTCTGTAATCAGTCGGACATTGTCCCGCAGATGGGCAGCTTCGCGCCCGAAACCGGTCGACATAAGGTAAATTTCAATTCGTTTAATTAAGTAAGAACAATAAGTGTTATGTCTTGTCTCGCGTCGCGTCTTATAAATGTCGTGAAGTTCTCACGTTGCACAGCAATCAAAAATAATAATTGTCACACAAATGGACAGAACAAATGTATGAGGAAATGGGAATGCTTCCAATTTTCATTAATTTAAACCATATATAGACTACTTGACCATATATAGACTTGTAATGTATAGCATATCAAACAAATCTTAGGGAATTTCCGATTCGTTTGGTTTGTAAATCGCCAGAATCCGTTCCCGGCAAAAATAGTTATTAACGTTTCATTTCTAGTTATTTATTTCATAAAAACGTGACCTGTTTTCTGATTTGACACCCTTAATGAAAGACGTAGTTCCACGTCAAAAAAAATGTACATTCACCGATCCCAAAAGATTTGGGAACACTGTAAATGGATGAAACTGACACATTTAATTCACTTTTGTTTATTTGAAATAAAAATCGGCTGCGTTCGTATAATTTATATTCTGTGATAATAAAATGGGCAGGAAAGGCAAGGAAACTACAGTGGACGAAAGGAAAATTGTTTTGAATTTGTTCAAAATGAATACAACAGTTTCCGAAATGTTGTGGTAGGCCAAGAACAACGGTACAGGATATTATACAAGAAAGATAATACAAGTTATTGAGAAAGAACCGAAAACATCTTCGTCAAAAGTGCGTGGAGAACTGCTGGAGTTCAGTGGGAAAGATGTTCAATCCAGAACGGGGCGCAGAGTGTTGAATAATTGACGAATTTACGTTGGATTTACAAACAGATGGCGCAGCGAATAAAATGAGGATGTTTTGTTTTTTTGGTATGAAATTCGTTCAAATTTTCTAGAAAAATCAGAATTTATCTTCAAATTTCCCGGTTTCATGTATTCTTTCCACGCTGAAAAGGTTAGAAAATCATCATTTTACAATGTGCTATGTGTATTACGAGGAATGGGTTGTTATAAGTATTGTAACTTTATTTTTTTTTCAACTAAGTAAACGATGAATAAGGTGTTTTTCGCTAAAAACACAGCAAATCCTTCTTGTATCGGCCCCTACATTATCAATAATATCAGCCAATTTGATATGATATCGATTTCATCGCAATTATCCATAGTATCAATAACCGGTATGCATTATCAAACCTTAAAATTTCGAAGATTATCTATGACTTTGGTCAAATCACGTGTTGAAACGATCATAAATATACAAAACTCCAACTTTCTTACCATATACTGACAACATTCAATGGCTGAAATGAATCTAAATTGAAATAAAACGAATAATCACCACCGAATCTTGCTTTTCAGTGCGTAAAATAAACAAACACCCTCACTTTTGTGGTTCAGGCTAAAAGGTAGAACTTTGCGAAAGTTAACCAAAATCATCCGATTAGTTTCTGGAACAATGCGTTGTTTTCCGATGAGAACAAATTCAATGTTTACAATGTTCACATGTAGATTCATCTCTCGTTTTCTAAATTCATTATCAATCAGCGCTGTTGTCATTGTTTTCGTTCATTCCGTTCCACCCGTCATATGGCACTTAATCATGTACAATAACAAAAAATCGTCTCTAACTCTGTTTGTGTCATTAAATTGATTGATATGACATAATCAAACACCAAATTATTGCGTGCGCGCTCTCGTTTGTTGCTCGCACACGTTCACACAACAAATTCCCGGTTTCCCTGGCGCCAGTAGTAGTTGCTTTTATTTTCTTCAGCGTGTGCCGAAATTCGCAAAAAAAAAAAAGTCACAGGAGGGTTGTGTCCGAGACACGACCGCATAGTTGACGTAGGATTCCGTTGGGCTATCTTTTGATTTTGGATATGTTTGAAGAATTACATCGTTAAACTCTTTGATAATGATTTGGTTTTAATGTCTCTGTTAGGGAACACATTTCGGTAGGAACAAAAGCTCCCCCTACTTTCATGTATTTACAATGCCGATTTCCCCCAGGCAGCTTGGTTTTGATGACTCTTTCCCGCCGCCTGTGTCGTCAATTTCTACCAATCAGAAGTGGGTATATCCGTTAGTATAGGGGATGAGATTTTTCAATTGTTCGATAGTTAATTTCATGACATATATTATTTTCTTCAATATAAAAAAATGTTATGGAGTGCCGAAATCGATTGACGCAAAAATTTCATCAAGTCATCATGAAATGACTGAGCAATAAGCGTTTGAAATTGAAGGATTTTCACGATGTGCTCAATTTTCGATTTTCAATTTGTACCCCACCATGTTCCTGGAAGACGTAATCCTACGCCAAAAAGATGAATGCCAAAATTCGTTTGCATTGAATTGATGCCGCGTTGTATAACCCCCTGAGACAGTAGTGGCGGTTGGCGGGGTGATGGCGCTTTCACTTTCCGTCATTAATCGAATTAGGCCGAAAACGAGATACGACGAGTTAAGCCGCTAACGAACGAACCGAAGAAGTTGGTTGGTACGAGCTTCTTGTTATTCTGCCAACAACTTTTGTTGTTGGCGGTCGATTAATTAGCGCCGATTTCAATTTTTCCAAAATGAATCGATGGGGGTTTGGGGGTTTACGGTTACGGCATTATGGGAAGGGTTTTCAGCGCGCGCTGTCTTTTTTGCAGGTGTCGCTGTCGGCTGTCGGCTGTCGGTAACAACATGTAAATAGTTTGCATAATGAGACTATTGTTCCGGGGGGTAACTTTCGCGCGGAAAGTGACGCTACCTCAGTCTAAAACAACCGTTGAGAAGTGTTGAGTAAGAACAAGGCGTATGACGTGATTAACCGTGTAACAAACCCAATTATGCGACAATCAGCCACACTCTATTTCTTGCTTTACTTTTTATTGCTGTGTGTAGATGTCTCCACTCGTGACAGCTGTCGACGAGTGTTGGAGGGGTATGAAAGTGACTCTATTAAATCAGTGAAGATAAAGTTTCAACACGTTTTTTTTCTCTCTACTAGCGGTGACATTTTCTGCTGTTTCCTTTCTTTTCGTGTCGAGCGGTTGCTACCGGTGTTGACATCGTTGAACTACTTCCCGACTGGCGGAGGAATTCCACTACTACGTGACGCTGGGCAAACGGGCAGAGTGGATGGAGAGACTTCACTCGCTGACACTTGTCGACCGTGGCGACGACGACGACGACTACGACTACGATGAAGCCTCGTTTGCATATCACAAACGCTCAAATCCACCAAAGTGCCCCCGGTTAGTTTTCAGGGGGGTGGAGAAGATAGCCCTCGCTGAAAAACTGTAACTCTATGAAGTGTCACGTTTCTAGACGACGAGCTCTCGCCTCGACCGCATATTCATGACTCTTCGCGCACTTGAAACTGGATGGCAACAGACAGGTGGGATGAGAAGACCGTAATATTAAAGTCAGTTTGGGTTCTGATCCGGGAATGTCGGAAGTAGTTACCACTGTTGTACTTCCTGATTTCCTCGTTCAATGCCTGATAAACGAGTGGGACGCAGAAACCCATTTCATCACACCTGTATATTCTACGCTACGAACCCAGGTGGTCCTCCGCTGATAGGGTACTAATTTCCAACAACTTTTCACTAGTGTCAAGCGATAAATATTTCACTGTGAACTTGCTGCGAACTTTTTGTCCGCTTGCTTCTACTCGTGGTAAAAAGCATCATTAGAGCTGCACAAACTCAAACAACGAGCACAAAAAAGGAACGTACCTTTCAATATAATGGCAATATGGTAACAGTAGCAGAAGCAGCAGCAGCAGCTGAAGTGAGTGAGAAGGCCGCACATTCGAGATACAGGTACATTTCGCTCATTATGGTACATTACACTTACCTTCTTTCCGCAATTAACTCCAATTTGTGTTTATGTAAATGACTTTTCTACACCACCACACATGGCGGCGGTGGCGCTGCTAGCACGAACGCAGCTTGCGATGGTTTGATCGTAAAACGACATAAAAAGTATACTTCGAGTCGAACCAACCATAGTAGGCGCAGCACTTGCTTACATCTGCCCAAACATCGCGCATCGGTGGGAGGTGGGAGGAATGGGCGCTGCACAGGAAGAATGGGACGCCGTTTCAAAGCCACAACTCGCGGCTGTTTGGTAGCGCTAGCGCTCAATGCTAATGAGCCTCTTTCACTTATCGACTGTTGTGTACTGTGTGGATCGTGGACTGACATTCGCGTCTTTATTCGAAACATCGGTGAGCGCATAATAACATTATGATGCCGACAGCGTATTTTTGAGTCAATTAAAGTGCCATATTTTAGCGGAATGGTGAAATTTGTGAAAATTTAATTTCTCTACAGTTCGCGGAAGCTGCTGAGAACGGTTGTCACGAGAAAATTACCTTCCATTGACCAGCGACATCCAATAGTTAAAAACTTTGTGAGTCAACCTCAAACCGCGTTATAATATAAAATGCTACTTAACTCAAAGTTGCGACGGAGCATACTAACAAACCTCATGTGTATGCCAGATTACACACTCTAAATTAGCATTAATCCAACCAATATATCTTACTCTTTGTCCATTTTACAATCAATCACAGTAAGCTCAATGTCTTCCACATCTGTCAATTTTGTGAAGACGTTTCAAAGTAACGTTTGCATTAAAAAAATGGACTTTTTCGGATGGTGATAAAAAAATACTAGGACAGATAATTGAGTTTGATGAATTTCCCATGGAATTATATTAGCTTACTTGCAAAAAGATCTACGCCCTTGCGAGCGGCCTTCCGGCAGGTATCCGGAAAATTCGCCATGACGAACGAAAACATGCGTGTGAGCATGTTTTTAAGTTCTTTCTTCGTTTTATTTATCAGTTCCTTCTAAGTTTTCACGGCAAGATTGTTGGAGTAGATTTTTCGCTTCAGGTTTGCCCAAAAATTCTCGATGGGACGCAGCTGCGGGACGTTGGGCGGGTTTGCCGAATTTGGTA
The DNA here is from genome assembly GCF_029784135.1 of Toxorhynchites rutilus septentrionalis. Classification (NCBI taxonomy): domain Eukaryota; kingdom Metazoa; phylum Arthropoda; class Insecta; order Diptera; family Culicidae; genus Toxorhynchites; species Toxorhynchites rutilus. The sequence goes on from NC_073744.1 coordinate 6,320,068, forward strand.
CCACATCGATATTCAGCCGCTCCATCTCCTCTAACGATCGCTTCGGGCAGTGGGCCGAAGCCAGATTCGGCCAGCACACCGCGCCTTCGCCTTATGGTATTTCTTGATGAACATGGACATTACGGTGGCAATGAATGTATGGAAAAAAATTTCATCATCGAATTTCACAAACCGACCATGTACATTTTGTTTATTGGCCCAAAAAATGACCTTTGCAAAGTTTCAGCTCGATCGGACATGATTAAGGGGTGCCTCAAAGCGCTCAAAGTTTTGATTTTTTTTATCCTCGAATATCTTCCAAGGGGGGAGTAAAGGAAATTTGGGAAACCGTTCGAGTTTCAAATATCGGTCGAGTCACGAAAACTGTCCAAATTTGTTCGCCTTATGCTTAGTAATTTCTTGATGGATTTACGAAATTTTCGGACCAATCGGTATGAACACTCCCTAATAAAATAACGGGTATTTCAATAGGGACGCTACAAAAGTAGACCGACATTTGACATTTCTCTTCAGTATGGTTTGCCATTTCATAATGGAAAGATATACGATCCAATAACGAGTCGAATTCACTACCGAAATTCGGAGTCAATGGGCTCAACTTTAAGAGCGCTACGTCCAATTTATGGTCGTCATAATCGTCCTGCCAGATCAACAATTGAGCGTCTAGTGGAAAATTTTGAATCCACAGGCACAGTACAGAATGTTCCCGTGCCAGTGAGACAAAGAAGTGCCCGTAGTGTTGAGAATATTGTTGCCGCTAACGCATCAATTGAGGAAGACCCAAATCAGTCCCTCACACGTTGTTCTCAAGCGTTGGGCATCTCTGTGACTTCGTTGTGGCGAATTTTACGAGAAGATCTTGGCCTACATCCTTACAAGAACAAATTGACGCAAGAACTGAAGCCACTTGACCACCAGAAGCGTCGTATGTTCGTGAATTGATTTTCATCGATGAGGCTCATTTCTGGCTGAATGGCTTTGTCAATAAGCAAAATATGTGTCATTGGTCAGGCAGCAATCCACACGTACTCCATGAGTCACCAATGCATCCCGAGAAAAAATATGGTTTGGTGTGGTGTATGGTCCGGCGGCGTCATTGGACCGTACTTCTTCCGTGATGATCGATACCGACACGTTACTGAGGATGGGAATCGCTACTGCTCAATGATAACCGAATATTTTTGGCCCGAATTGGGTGATATGGACTTGGACAATATGTGGTTTCAATAGGACAGCGAATTTCCGTTGAAAATTGGGTTCAGTGTCTGGACTTCTACAAGCGTGCCCGTGGTGGCCATGCAAAAGAAATCGAGTTCCATACACAATGGCATCAAATGTACTTTCACATGAATGAAGAATTTCATTGATATCCAAAACCATTTTTGTTTTATTTAAAAAATTATAGAAGGTTGTGTTCAAGATACGACCGCATTGTTGACGTAGAACTACGCTGTAGTTTAATTCAAGTCGCTTGTCTGCGGATATTATTTTATAATACTACGAATGTTTTGAAATAACCATTCTACCAGTTTGGTCGCCCTGAAATGTTTTTTATTATTGTAGAATCATTTGACGATAATTGTTTGATGATTCATTCTTGTGCCTCGCAGAACAATACATGCTCAAGATAAGCGCAGCTGTCATCCTTAGTGGAGAAAGTTTTGCTACTGGCAAGCGAAACATACAACATTCCAGAACGATATTTACTTTTTTGGTGACTAAATAAACGAAATAAACTCTATCTGTTAATCTCAACATCTTCGAAAAGAGTAGTACAGCTTCATTATGATCAAGATTAGCGCAAATGCAATCCTAGTTGAAAGTAGTTCTGCGACTGGTACGCGAGCCCAAATAAATTATTAACTTAATATAACTTATTGAATAACTTCGTATTCCCCAAAAAAAATTTTGGTGCTCAACCTTAACACCTGCTTCACCATAGCGCCAGTTCAATGCATTGATGACAGAAAACAAACAATGTTAACTGCTTGGAAAAAGGCTGAATATTTGCCTCAGCAGGGATTCATTACCGATACCCACCCTAGCGTAAATATTTCCCTCCCGCTATCTCCCCTCTTTGTTTATATTTATCATTACGACTGCATAATTTACCACACCAAACAGTTTGGAGCAATGATTGCAATGCCAGAGACATCAGCGAGTGAGTAATTTGGTCGCATCCACAGCTCAATCCGAAACGAAGACATGTGATGACGTAAAACAAGGAAGAACAAGCGATATTCATTGCTTTGAATACAGAACGATGCTGAAAGTTTGCCTTCCTTCCTTGCTTGATAGTGTAAACTTCTTCAATTCATTCGTCTCTAACCTTCAAAAAGGCCCTTTGTTCAGTCGATTTCCTCACGAAGAATGAAAGTTTGCCTCAGCGAGATCCACTGTTTATACTCTAGGCCAGGGGTTTTCAAATGGTACTCCGCGGGAAATTTGTGCTCCGCGAAGTTATAGCAAATGCTCCGACTCTTCGACTTTTTCACAGGGCATATAATGATTTATTTTGTTTACTCCGGATCAGATGTCGTGTAACTGCGACGCACAACCGAAACAGAATTGTTCCCAGTTAGATAGTGCCAATGCAAATAGGGTTTGTTTTATTGGTTAATAATTGCAGATGTTCCGTCAAATTTTTTTGCTATAAAAAGTGCTCTGCTATAAAATAAATCTGAAAACCCCTGCTCTACACTGAGAGGAATATTTAGTAAATATTACCAATTTTTTGGTAAATATTACCAATTCGCAGAACGATGGTTTGTCAGTTCAGTGTTGATCCAACATCGATTCAATAAAAGCGATTCGTCGGTTCAATATTGGCAAATTTGGGGACCCACCATTGGTTCAATGTTGCTCATTTGTAAGGGATAATAATCAGGGATCGTAAATATCACTTATGATATCATTGATAATTAGTTTTTATTGAAATTGTTGTGTTTAATTACACATTATGATACAAATAGTCATATTATTTATACATTACTAATAACAATTTTCTAATAACTAATTACTAATAACAAATTCATTATAATTCAATTCATATTCTTTTTCCTGCTAGACCGCAATGCTTTTCCTTACTGATTGGTCGGCAATCGAAGGCATCAGAAAACAGCACTTTGTGTCTTATTTTGTGTCCTCCCGTTACCTGATAAATAAAAATAAATACAGATATGTTAGTGATAAGTGATGAATTCATTCCAATTTAAATTTGCATGTTTACCCGAGATTTTTTCTGGATAGCATAAGTGTGACAAATGTTTAGCCCAGTATTCCAAAATTGTACTGTCTTTTAATCCAGTCGCCTGATTCATCCATTTCTTAATATTTACCTGTACAAAATAAGAGAAACATAAATATTGTAATGATACACGATATATATGTATTTATAATAGATTAATTATATGAATATGTATTCTGAGCCTTCGAAATGACACGGTATTTTCAAGGCCAGCTACAAAAGAAGAGAAAAGAGGTGAATTATTTTGATTCATGCACAACATTATTCTTTAATCACCAACGTATCTCTACAAATGTTTCTCCCCAGCGGAAGTTTGAAAATAGTTCCTCAAACTAGAAGATATACTGTCAGCCCAGTTAATTTCTGCCGTGATTAAAATTCCCGGGAATCACTGAACAGTATCGTAACCATGATTACAAAAAAAAACTATTTTTGAATTATTTTGCAACGTCAACCGATAACTTGACACCAGGGTACGTGACAAATGAACGGAAAACATTTTGCAGACGTCGAAAGATTAGCTCTTGGGAAATTATCAACAATGGCATCAGATGTAAATGGTAATAATGAAAGAATACAGTGCGGCACGGTGTATACCGGTGTAATCCGCGGATCATCCGCCCACAAATAATCGCGGAAATCAATACTTACCTCCAAATTGTGTTTGTTGTCAAATATTACTTTTTAAATGCTAGCTGAAAAAGAGAAAAGAGGATAATTATGTTGATTTATATTTAAACAATACAATCTTTCTCTACGGTGGATGGAATTAATTCCTCGACCGAGAAGATAAATACAAATAAAAATAAAAAAAAAACAAAATACTCACCTCCGAATGGAAGTGCAATTATTTCCTGGACCACGTTTTTAGGTTTTGGTAAGATAATAAGCTGAAAGGAAAGCGAAAAACAGATATTTACAAACAAATTTAAAACAAGAGCAGAATGCTTACCTCCGAATCGCTTTATTTCCAAAACAAAAATAGCGATCGCAAAGTGCACACATCACAGATGCTAGGTATGATAAAAAAAAAGATTACTAATGGTATCGAGTAAAATGTACGAATCTCTAGTAGGGATGTTCATTGCATCTGACATTGATTTTACACGTTTTTTTGTAATATATACAAAACATTTGTGTATTTTACCAATGTTCTGACTACTAAAGATTTGGTAACTGCATTTACTAAACTTTGTCTCCAGTGTAGGCAATTATTCCCCTTCGTTCTTCTTCTTTTCCTTTGTTCACGGAGACTTTACATCTTACGATTTCCCCTTCGTTGCTCGTTATTAGCAACTCTGTTCGGGAAAGCACACAAATCGACAGAACAAATGTAGGAGGAAATGGGAATGCCCCATTTTCATTAATTTAAACCATAAACAGACTATGGGATTATAATGTATAGCATATCAAACAAATCTTAGGGAATTTCTGATTCGTTTGGTGTGTAAATCGCTAAAATCCATTCGCGGCCAAACTAGTTATTATCGTTAACTTTATTTCATAAAAACGTGACCTGTTTTCTGATTTGGCACCTTCAATAAAAGACGTAGTTCTACGTGAAAAAACTTTTGTAGCGCTCTTATTGAAAAACCCGATAGATAGATAGTTATCCAAGATAGTAATCGATAAACGTCATACAAGTCTTCGATGCGAATGAAGCGGAGCAGAATTCTCACAAATGGAAGAAAAGAATATAATTTTGGGAAGTAAAAAACTTGAAAATGCCGAAAAAATAAAAAACTGTGAATATTATAAAAAACTGTAGATTTTTTGGCTTTGGCTGTTTCGCTGGCATGCCTCAAAAAAAAACTGGTAATATACATGAAAAACTGAGACGTTGGCAACTCTGATTATGATCAATACGCCATTTAAACAATTCTATGACTAAACCGATTATGCTGTTTCTAAATTTTGTTCTACTGCTCGTTAATAACGTCAATTGCACTTTTCAATCAGAATATAAATATAACTTGGGTAACTTATGTTTGGAGAGCTACGTGCAACGATTCGCTGATGCTGACCTTGATGTGAAAGATTTTGAAGACTTTCTGAAGAAGCCTGAGGACGTTTACGTTGGTATCGATGCAGAAGAAGCTGAAAAAGGATTGGATGCAGCAAGGAAGCTGACCTTTGTTGTGACTTCTATATTAAACTCGTGAAACAGATTTCAAAGCGATTTGATTCCAGCGATCCCGTTATCAAAACTGCGGCCTTGATAAACCCTCAACATTTCGTCAAGCTACCAAACCTTAATGATTTGATGCGCTAATTTTCTCAATTCGTTGAAGCAGATAATAGACAAGGCTTGGATAACGAATTCATTGGAACATTGTGAAACGATTTCATTGAATGTGAATGTTTTCAGGTACATTTTCGAACGTTCCTGTACTACAGCCGCATCGCACACTCTTGAGTTCTATCAACACAAAACTGCCGGTGCACCGTGATGTCCCGTCGCTCGTTCATTTTCATATCACGTTTATGCATTCAACATAAGACGACAACTTCCGGCAACTTTTGCGGTATCGCTGGTGAGGGCCACCCAGCACCACCACCAATTCCACCTGATGAGGGTGAGATGCGTACAACAATGTCCTCCCCCGCATCAAAGCTTTCGGAAGCGGTGGCATTTTACTTTACTTCACTGAAATCTACCCTTACAAACGGGTGCGCTCCTTGCGTGTGTGTGAGCAAGTTGAGTGAGTGAGTGAATGCAATGCAGCAACGCAGCTAGCTGCACCGGCATGCGACCCGTTTTTCTCCTGCCGGCATTCATACCGGGGACCACACTCCGCCACACATTCTTTCCGCACATTAATTCAAATTATTTCTCATCCGGCTTTTTTTTTTTGCGAATGCGGATGCATTTCTCTGTCGTCGTTTTGCCCTGCAGCCTTGCAGGCAACCAGCTTCATCTCGCATTCACTCGTCCGGAAGGGAAGCTTCCTCGGAATGGGGACCACTATCGTGTGTGGGAGTTAGTGCACAGATTAGCCCCGCTGTCGGAGCCTGTTTCGTGTGGTGCTGATCCCACTAATAACTTCCTATTTGGGGAAGTCTGTTTTTGTCCGTGCTGTTGACGTTCATTCACTGATTTTGTTTATTTTGTTTGTTTTTTTTTCTCTTTCCAGAACAGCAGTGATATTAGCTCTAGAAATACGTCACCCAGCGGAAAGGAGAGGCGAGCGCTGGTGAAGGGGAAGAAAAATTCGAAGCGTACCAAAAAAGGTGAGTTGCAAATTTTTGCTCCATTCTTTCGAAGATGGAACTGGACTTACCCATCTCATTTTTCCAATATGCTAACGAGCTGGTCGATGCATGCTGATCCAGCAGCGGTAGATCTGCTATTTTTCCATGGCAGACAGATTGGCGACATACAAGACTTCGACGACGACGACGACGATGACGGCTATGACTGGACTACGTTACTGGATTGTCAAACTGGTTTTATTCGCTGCGTTCGATATAAAGCCTATGCAACTACTTGAAAGCGGGTAAATAACACCAGTTTAGATACACGTTTTAAGGCGTGACAACTATAGGGGGTGGTATCGGTATCTGCAGCGTTAAGTCAGATCCGCTTCTGCTGGTGATGTGGTGGATTTTTTCCATTCTTAAGCCGGGTTTAGACGTTGTCAGTTACTCGGTTGCGAGTAAACGTATTGTTCTGGACATATATTCCCGCATTAATCTGGATTAATTCAAGTATTTCAGTTTGTTTTGTTCAATTTATCAATCATTGGCAAAACATTGTTCAAAAACTATAAAATAGTTTTGGTCATCGAGTTGCTCTAATGATTCAAAATCCGTTCCAATGTTTGATTTCAGTCATAGTTGACGTGGAATTCGAAGAACAGTTTCAGTTCCAGGAATCTTGAACGGTAAATTCCCGCGATAGTCATCTTGTTGGGAATAAAAAGTCTAGTAATGCTATCAACTACGCAGAAAGTTCTTAAAATTGGACAATTTTTGTGACGAGGCTTACATGTAGTTTTTCAATTTGTACCCTAAATATGTTCCCGAAAGACAACGTCGCGCCACATATGATTGTCAGAAAGAAATAACTCTCATTACGGCTGATCAAATTAAAATGCGGCTGATCAAATTAAAAACCATAACTAATATTGGAACGTTATTTTTTAAAATCTGTATGTTCTGTATGAATTCTGTGATCTGTATCTACAGATTCTTGATCCTTCTTCTTCTTGAATGGCGTTAACGTTCCCTGTGGAACTTTTGCCGTCTCAACGTATGCATTAATTAGCGTCATTTATTAATACTTAGTTCAGATTTCTTAAGCCAAATAACACGCCTTGAATGTATTCCGAGGGGCAAGCTCTTGAATACGCGTGACCACAGTGCGTGCAAGTCGAAAGAAATTTCTTTGACGAAAAATCCTCCGGCCAGAACGGGAATCGAACCCGAACACCCGGCATGACAATGTGAGACGCTAACCACTCGGCCACGGGTGCACTTAATTCTTGATCCTAAAAACTCTGAGAAATCTGTAGAAATACAGATTATTCTGCTCTGCTACGGCTCCGACGGAAAACTATAGAAAAAACACATCTTATTTTTCCAAACACTTAATTAACGCAAAAAAACAACTACAAAACACTTAACACTAAAACATCCTAAAAACTCTACACAAATTGAAGTCTATAGTATTAATGCGCACCTGGAAAAGGAAAAATAATTAGTAGGGGAGCCGCGGGTAATACGGGCAGTGGGGGTAATATGGACAGGTGGTTGATTTGTATAGTTACATTTTGAATTTCCGATTTCTGTTAATGAGAGTACCTTCTACATGTTATTCTATAATATTTAGGGAAACAAAAACCGAAAATCATACATGATTCCGCGTGAGGATGTTATTTTAGCTTATTTAAGCATTTTGAGTGGTTTTATATCAAAATTCAATTCGCTGATGGTTACATTTCAGTTTGTGAGTTGACAGAGAAGCGATATTAGGTATGTACGGAAAAGTAAATTCATTTTTGAGTGGAAAAATTTAAATTATTGGAATAATTGTACTGGTGGGGTAAAACGGACAGTTGCCAGTGGGAGTGAGATGAACTGTGAAAAGTCTGCTTAATCTATTTTTAAGAAATGCCCTGCGTCTATAAATGGAAATCAAATCGCCAAATGTGGACTGTTTAGAAGCTGACTGGAACCAAAAGCAAAATAGTTGAGAGTCTGTCCGTTTATACTGCTGAAAAGCACGATATCCCTTCTAGGTGGATTAATTCGATTTTTTCATCATTTAACGGACATTCGTGATGAGTTCAGACCTTTTTTTTTTTTTAATTCGTTTATTTTTACAGGCTCAGTTACTTAAGTTTAAAGGAGCCGAATTCTTAAATATATTTTTAAAACTATATATATATATATATATAGAAACAATTTTCTTACATCTATGGTTAGTAAGGTGGAAAACCGATTACTCGCGGTGTACTCGAGTTTAGAAGGGTGACATATTTCTAGGAGAAGGATGGGATATAAGGAAATTGTAACAATGTTGATGAGCACTCAATTCTTCAATCTATTCGTATATCTATAGTTTATTTACATTTCAACTTATTCTACTATTTATAGCAAGGGGACGAATTACCCGCAAAGGAAGGAAAGGAGGGTATAAGGATGTAGGGACAATCACACACGAAGATCTATAGCTTTAAGGAAAACATATATATGGGACATGTAATCAAGGTCTAACCGAGCCAACACATCTCTCACCGGCACATTGGGCTGTCTTCCTAGGGCCCGAAGGGGGTTCAGACCTTGGTTGAATTAAATTATTCCTCTCGCGATCGATAAACCTCTACGCTTCATATATTACAAACCTCTCCATATTACCCCCACTACATGTCCATTATACCCGCATCGAAAAACTTTTGTGTACTTTTCGGTCTGTTTTAATTTTAATAAAAAAACATTGAAAAACAATTTTTTTTTTTTGTAAAATATTTAGCCAATTAGGTAGAAAAACAGTATATTAAATTGCAAGAAACTGAATAGAAGTTTTGGGAAACATGAGAAACATATCTTTGGATATAATTTAAGTTCTTCTTAACATGTCCGTTTTACCTCCACCTCCCCTACAGCTATACAGATCGGACTCGATTATTTACAGGCTCGATTATATATGATTCGATTATATACAAGTTCAGACAATGTTTTTAAATGTTTTTAAATATGACTTATTTCAAGCGAAAATTAAATATTACAACGTGAAAGTGAAAGATTATTGGATATTATGAGTACAGTGGAGTTAACATCGTGATTTTAGAAGACTTTAATTGAAGGTTTGAAGGCCAGGAATTGTTGAAAATGATATTGCAACGAAACTAGGAGAGATTGAAGTTGGGTGTCAAAGAACGAATTGTAGAGGCGGTTAGAGAACTTTATATTGGTTAATAGGAACATTCAAGTTTATTTTGTATTTTTGGATAAAACTAAGAATAACACATTAAAAACCACTAACTATTAAGTTTTTCGCAACTAAAATGTTATTTAAATCCAGTTATTTGGAAATTTTATAACTGTATGCTGTATTAAATTTTCTTATCTTTCAAATGGAAGCAACAGAATTGTCCTACGTAGCGTAATTTTTGAATAAAGCCAGTTTAAGGTAGAGTACGGTACAAATAAAAAGTTAAATAACTGAAGAATTTCATGCCAACTCGTCTTAGGAATTGGCAGTACCATCTCAGTTAGTAGTGAAATGTCATGGGTGTAAAGACATGGGTCATTTAAGCAACTTTGTATACTTGAAATATTCGAAAAAGAATTAGACCACTTTTTGAAAAAAGACAAAACATTTTTCTTAATTTTTTACAAAAATTTCTAACTGGACACCTACAAAATTCTGGTAAAAGAATGAAATGTAGGAAATAATTTAAAAGTTTATAAAAAAAAATACAATTTTTCCGAAAATAAATTTCGCTGAAAAAAAGTTATTTTGTGAATTAAAATTTATTTTTCTTAAAAAAGTATTTTTTAAATTCTCAAAAAAAATGTATGAACAGCATTTACAATTCCCATCAAGTCGTCCATAAGGAAAAAGTTTTTCTAACAACAAATTTTTCATGTTTTTTTTAGAAAAATTACAGCTAATCCTAATTTTGTTTAAAGTTGAGATAGCAATATAGTATACTAGCTGACCCGGCAAACTTCGTCCCGCCCAAAATTTGTTTTTTGTTATCAATACCTTCAAACATTCACGTTTTATTACTAAGCGCAAGTTCATGATTCCAATCGCAGAACTGTTCATTGATTGATCTTCTAATCGACCCCGTTGAATTTACTTTTTTCTAAAAAAAATCCTAGTACTTCTACTGAAACTCATCATTATCATATCAGATTATTTTCAGATACAATTCTCGTTCGATATTTTTCAACCACTTGCAAAGAGCATGTTTCTCCGTTACATGAAATAAATGTTTGATACAGAAAATATGATAGAATAAAGACAGACTCCCCTCCTCTTCTCTCCTTAGAGAGCGGGGGGCAGTGTTTATTCACCATAGAAACGTTTCATGCCCCCTAAAATCCTTACTTAATCCTTAAAATTTCTTACATTTTATCCTTTGACCAGAATTTTGTAGGTATTATAATTTTTTGTAAAAGATCAAGAATTTTTTTACTATTTCAAAAAGCAGTCTAATTTTTTTTCGAATATTTCAAGTATGTAGAGTTGCTTAAAAGACCCATATGTTAACACTCACAACGTTTCACTGCTATCTGAGATGGTGCTGCCAACAGCCAGACGAGTTGGCGTGAAATTCGTCAACTCTGTCTTTGTTGAAATTTGAACATATGCGTAGAAGTATTTTTTCCATCAAATATGACCCTCTATAACTTTCTGAAAGAATTCGGATTTTTTATGTGAGAAAGGTATTTTATGACTTTAAGGGGATGAATCTTTTTTGATATTCAAAGAACAAAAAATATGTGCATCAAAAATAAATTTGAAAAAAATAAATTTGACTTGATTATATACAGTGAAAAGAAATCGGAGACCGTATATAATCGAGTCCGCCCCGTATATCAAAATATTTATTCTCACTTACCTCGATTACCAGGAACAATCACATGAAAAGAATATTGATCAGTTGTATCACACATAATACTCACCACAGCACAAAACTAACAATGACACGCGAGAAGCGGATTCTCTATACAAAGAGCAATTCACGCATAAATTTAAGTAGGACCTAACTGTTTTGATCGATTCTCTTCGTTGACTTTCTCTTTAGATAACAACTGCCTTGTTGACGGATTTTGCGATATCTTTGTCAGATAGTTCCATAAACGGGGTTCTTTTCTAGGATCCAGATCGTCCAAAACATCAGAAAATGCTTCTATCGCTGAGATGTTAACGGTAGAGAATGTTGCTGAAGAGAATCGATCAAGACAGACTGGTCCTATTTTTTTTTTTATCTGTATTATAGTGATTTTCAACTCATTAGGCTGGTTCGTCACTTTTACTTCCATTTTTGGAAGAATGTCGGGAGTGAGAATTGAACTCGTGACCTTTAGCGTGAGAGGCATGGATGTTACCACTACGCCAGATCGCCTCCTCAGGTCCTATTGAAATATTAAGGGTGAATTATGTTATTGCGAATATTCTACTCGCAGCTCAACCAAATATAAGCTATAGATATAAGGATGGCGGGACAGTATAAATAGGGCACGCAATGAATAATGTTCAACAGATCTTCGTTTGATGGTGCCGAAAGCAGACACGGAGCGTCGAACGACAATGAAGTGCCTTTGTCAAGACAGGTAAAGAAGGAGTTTGGAGTAAGTTGTCCTAATGGGCTCTTTTCAGAGCTAGAGAAGAATGAACTGAATTAATTTATAGTCTCTATAATTCAACTTGCTTGCTTGTTGAAGAAGAACAATGTTCAGTTCATGGATACCACGTGATTTCGACGTAGAACCAAGTCTTTCATTAAGGGTGCCAAATCAGAAAACAGGTCACGTTTTTATGAAATAAAATCAACGTTGATAACTATTTTTGCCGCGAACGGATTTTGGCGATTTACATACCAAATGAATCGGAAATACCCAAAGATTTGATTACAATCCCCTGGTGTGTAAACGGTTGAAATTAATGAAAACTAGAAGCATTTCCATTTTACCATACAATTGTTCTGCTCATTTCTGAACTTCCCTACCCCAGCCGTCAATAACGAGTAACTTATCGGCGAACAACGAAGGGGAATGATTGAAAGTATACGTGTACAAAGAAAAGAAGTATCGTTCTAGATACGAATCAATGAACATCGCTTGTTCTTCCTTGTTCCTTGTCTTCCTTGTTTTGCGTCATCACATGTCTTCGTTTCGGATTGAGCTGTGGGCGCGAAAAAATTACTTACTTGCTGATGTCTCTGGCATTACAATCATCACATCAAACTGATGCCATTCCATCAACACGTTGACCCCAGCGCCGGTCCCTAGGGGCCGACGTTGAGCTTTTTGGTAGGAAAGCGCTGACTGACTGGTACTGACAGCTATCTTTATATATAAAAGAAAGTTTTTTCCACGTACGTATAACTCATCATCACGGAAGAACGACTGATCAGATCTCCGTCGTCCATAGATTTTGAGAGTTTGTCTTCACCCAAATTAGAATGATAGAGTACCTTAGAAAATATTTGAGATGATTGGAAAAATTCGAAAAAATTGACTATGCATATCTTTATATATAAGAAGGATATTTAAATAAAAAGGGAAAATTCGAATATAAGAGGTACGCATATGTATGTTTCGCTGTGAAAATCATCATTTAGATTAATTTTGCAGATCTGAACGATAACATACAAACTCTCTTGAAGTATAATCATTGTTTTTACCAACCAAAATATTCTCTAGAAATACATGATATGGCAGAACAGCGTTTGCCGGGTCAGCTAGTAAATAATAAAATAAAAATATATACGGTTTGTTTTCAGATGTTTCACAAAATGTGACTACTTTCTAGTCGAATTGCTGACTATTTTCTATTTATACAAAAAGTATCTTTGGAAACTGGAACCTGAAACCCCATTTGTATCTGTAACCGTGTGCATTGGCCATGTCGCGATGCAACAATCACCTAATACTTTAATGATATGATGGACGATCGTTTGGTGGTGCAAATTATGTAACCGCGATAATAAATATAAACAAAGAGGGAGGAATATTTGCGCTAGGGTATGGATAATGGATCACTGGAGACAAATATTCAGACTTTTTCTTTATTCGAAGAGTTAACATCGCCTCAATGCATTGAATTGAACACTAGGTGCGATTCCACTGAGATGATACTAAATAACATGTAGCATGATATTTGATAATACTTGCATTGTCATTTTTTCCATTCGTTACTGTCTCAAATTGATGCAGTTATGAGATGTGAAATAATGGTGCTGGTGCAACAAGTAGTTAGTCGCCTGTAGCCGAGTGTATGTCAATTGCGAAAAAGGCCACCGGAATAGCATTCGAGGTAAGTTTTCAATGCATTGACATGAAACAAAGTGCCACATGCGATCAGCTTGTGTATTGTTCTGCGAGGGCAAGAATGAATCATCAATCGAATCATTATCGTCAACTGATTCTACAATAAAAACAATTTCAGGGCGTCCAAACCAGTAGAATGGAACACTTATATCTAAAATTTCGCAGCATTATAAAATAATATCCGAAGCTATTAACAAGCAACTTGAACGAATATAACAGCGTAGTTCTACGTCAGCAATGTGGTCGTGTCTTGGACACAATCTTCTATAATTTTTTCAGATGTCTTCACATCAGGGTTGTCAACTGTTTTCAGTGAAGTCTGGATATTTATGAAATAGTCGTTTTTTTATTTTTTTGCGGTTTTTTAAATAACGATTGTAAATAACAACCATAAAACACCTGGAAGAAATCGAAAGGGGGAAAAGCTCAAGATCTATTTGAATCATTGTGAGAGAGGGACAAACAAATGAATCATTGTAACACACAGAGATTGAATAAAAGGCGCATATTTCAATTCATTAGATGTCGTTGAAACAAATTTAATGTCTTAAAATATCGTTTTGTTAACGATTTTGTTAGTCAGAATAAATAAGAGTTCACTGTCGTGTAGTGAAATTTACATTTGACAATAATCCTGATCGAGTGTTGCGATTTCCAGTATTCACAGCATCGAAGATTTTCGAAGGGATATTCTCCAGCATTCACGAAGCACAATTATTTTTCCCTATCGAAAAAAATGGGAAAAATCATCGACTTCCTCTGGATTAATTTTTATAGTCTAACTAATTATTAACTGTGTCTTTAATTTGATTTTTTTTGTCGTTGAGTTCTTCAGAAGATATCTGAATCCGTTCGTAGTGAGTTGTAGTCGTAAATGTTGGTGGACAAAAATGCAAAGTATTTCATGGAGAATTTTTTTTTCTATAAAAACGAAGCACCGTGAAAAACAGTGAATTCACTGCACAATCTCGCCCAATCCAACTTCCCAAGGCAAACGCTGTTTTCCTCTCTCTCGGAAAACTTTTCGAACAAAGCTCGTAACCCGAGCTGTTGTGGACTTTAAATTCCCGCCCACGATGGCCCTCCGAAAATAGAACGCAGTCAACAGGATTTTCCCCCGCGTACCACACATTTCACACAACTGCTTTCCTCCTGAGGATCGCAGAAGCCCCGTGGAGGAGACGGCTACATTAAAAAGAGTTTAAGAATTCATTTGTTGCTCAACTTTACCCGACAGTGAGCCCCGTGCGGGGGCGGACGATTTGTCCCGAATTTCCGGAACACTTGCTGCTGTAATAACTTTCGGCCATATCGTGGCAGCGTAGAAACCAGAAGCAGTAGTCAGCAGTTTGCTCGTTTTACGCTCACTTGGCTTATGCTTTTTTCCACCACTTTTCCGGTAGACGGCAAAGGGCGAGCTTCGGCTGATGAAAATTGCATTACTCTCTGGGAGTCAATTATCAACCGAGTGTGAAATGTGAGGTTAGCTAATTGTCGCTGTCGTAACTTCTCGTGGCTGGCCGGGGAATGGGTGATGTCGGTCGCTGGCTAGCTAGCTAGCTTGTACCTTCATCACTGTCACGCCGCGTTGTCTACGAAGGTTACCATGGGACCCAACCGAAGATAAAGGGCCATTTGACACGCCAACCTATTCTCTATGCTTCACTGCTGCAGTAGCACAGGCAACAAAAAAAAACACAAACCCTAAGCTAGCCTCATAACTCAAAGTCAAAGTCTTTGGCTCCTCGTGGTGCACTCCTTTCGATCTCGGCTGCCACCACCGACGAGGTATGGAGAAGACTTTGGCCGAACAGTTCGCAGCAGCAGCAGCAGCAGCAGCAGTTGGTTCCGCGACCAACCACGTCACACAGCTGACACGTGAATGCGAAACAAACAATCCGAGACCGGAGAACTCGGGAAACCCCCTCGGGTGCTGCTCCAAAACCGAGAATTATATCGCATAAATCAAGATTTATGCTGCGACGGGCTCTGGTCCCTTCTCATTGTCGTCCATCGCGACGAGGAATCGCGGAACGAACGGAACGCACGGCTGTCCGGCGGTAGCGAAATCGATTATTTAACGCGCGGAAAAACATCGACCGCATTGGCTGGCATCCCGAACTCCGTTGTGGTTGCTGCTCAGTTGCTGAAACAAGGAGTCGTTTAGTTCGATAAACGAAGGCAACTTTTTTGACGTGGGACTACGTCTAACCGGAATATATGGGGGGTAAAATGAAAACATAAACACTGAACATGCAGGGAAAAATGCAAAATTTCGAATGCTTATAACTCGAACATTTTCTACTGGATCGGAAAGATGTTTGCATCAATTGATAGGGAATATTTTTACGCATCTATCGCAATTAATAAAATATTATTTTCCATTAGATAAATAATTGAATAACTGTAAAATGTTAAGCGTTATCTAAACACCTTAACTGCCTCGTTTCGATTGGCCCGCTTTACGGTTTCCCCAACACAGACTTCAAAACTAAGCAGCCTTGGGGAAATCGGAATTGCAAATACACGAAAGTAGGGGGACTTTTGTTCTCTCCGAAATGTGTTCCCTAACACAGACTTCAAAACCAAGTAGCGTTGGAGAAATCGACATTGCAAATCAATTATCATCTTCTACGCTTCCCCAAACTCGCAAAAGAAGCTCAATCCGTATTGACTGCATTGAGTTTCGTTTACGAGTCTAGAGGAGCACCAAAGATAATGATTGAATTTCAGGATAAAACTGCGTTTTTTTTCTGTGGGTTTGACTAACTTAAAGATGTGGAACCCTAGGTTGATCACTTGAAATGTAGTATTATATTTTAATGTGAACCAAATTAAGAAATAAAAAGAATTTAAGTAAAAAAAACAACTGTGGGTTTGGATCGATTAATCGACGTAAAGTATTCGTTCACTTCGATTATTGGTTGCGCAGTATTCGTTCGATTAATAATCGATTTCTTTAGGAAGTATTCGATTAATCGATTAATCGATTAATCAAACGATTATCGGGGATCACTAATTGCAAATACATGAAAGTAGGGGGAGCTTTTGTTTCCACCAAAATGTGTCTTCAAATTTCAGACTTCAAATTCAAGGAGCGTGGGGAAGTTGGCATTGAAAATTCATGCAAGTCGGGGGCATTTTTGTTCCGGCTGAAATGTGTTTCCCTAACACAGACTACAAACCCTTGGAGCGAGGGGGAATTAGCATTGCAAATACATGCAAGTCGGGGCATTTTTGTTCCGACTAAAATATGTTTCCTCAACACAGGCTTCAAAACCAAGGTGTCTAGGGAAATAGGGATTGCAAATTCATGCAGATCGGAAGTATTTTTGTTCCGACTGAAATCTGTTTACCTATAAAGACTTCTAAACCAAGGTGTCTGGGGAAACTGGCATTGCAAATACATGCAAACTACGAGTACATTTGTACTCGCTTGCCTTTGTGCAGATGAGAGTGCGTTTCCCTAAAACGGTCTTCTAAACTTAGGTTCCTGGTAAAATCGTGCAGACACTAGAGACAAGGCATTTGTTTAAACTTTTTACTCACAACGCAAATTGAATTGAATTCGGAAATTGTTTCATTTAATCAAAAATTTAATCAATTCAAACAAATGATTACTAAGCAAAGGTAATCCCACGTCAACTTTGCGGTTATATCATAGATAAAACCCACCCTATTTTTTGCTGATAAAAATCGATTTTTCTTCGAGAGGGAGAAATGTTGTCGATTGGGATGGGGGGAACCGGGTGTGCGAGGAGTTAAAAGAGAAAGTAGATGACGGGTAGTTAATTTATTTGAAGCGAATAAATGTGTGTCTTTCATGGGGCAATAATGTCCTTCCACAGACAAATGAAGTTCACAGTCAAATAAAGGGTGTGTCACATCAAATTGCATCACGGAAAAAACGCTGTCGAAATTTAATTTTTAGGAATTATATCTTCAGCTTTCGCTTATAATCAGATAAGAGTGTATAGATCACGTTGGCCATGCTTCACTGTCAATTTTTCGTAAATTTGGAAAAATGTCGTCGAACGAAAAAGAACGTCGTGAATTAATCCTGTGCACTCATTTCGAGAATCCGGAGTTGTCACATCGGGACATCGGTAAGATGCTGGGAATTGTCCAATCCACGGTCAGCAGAGTACTAAAACGATACTTCGAGAACCTAACCATCGACCGGAAGGTGAAGAACGGCAAAAATGGATGCTCCGTCAGTGAAAAAGATCACAAGCGCGTAGTTAAGCAGTTTAGACGTGATCCGAGATGTTCGGTCCGGGATGTCGCCAATAAGCTGAATTTGTCAAGTTCATTCGTCCAGCGGACCAAGCAGCGGGAGGGCCTGCGTACATACAAGGTTCAGAAGGCTCCTAACCGCGACGAAAGGCAAAACATGGTGGGGAAGACGCGAGCCCGGAAGCTGTACACCGAAATGCTGACGAAGCCGCATTGCCTGGTAATGGACGACGAAACCTACGTCAAAGCGGACTTTCGTCAGCTGCCGGGCCTGTTGTTCTTCTCCGCAGAGGACAAATTCAGCGTTCCGGAGGAGATTCGCAAGCAGAAACTATCCAAGTTTGCCAAAAAGTACATGGTGTGGCAAGCGATCTGCTCTTGCGGAAAGCGGAGCGCCCCCTTCGTGATGACCGGCACGTTAAACGGGCAGGTTTACCTTAAGGAGTGCCTACAGAAGCGCTTACTACCACTATTGAAGCAGCACGAGGGCCCGACCATCTTCTCGCAGCCGGATCTCGCTTCGTGCCACTATTCAAAGGACGTGTTGGAGTGGTACGAAGCCAACGGGGTCACCTTCGTGCCAAAGGAAATGAACCCGCCCAACGCGCCGGAGCTTCGCCCAATAGAGAAATATTGGGCGATTATGAAGCAGGCCCTCCGGAAGAACCCAAAAGTTGTCAAATTGGAGGCGGACTTCAAGAGAAAATGGATTTCTGTTCAAAAAAAACTACAACCTGACGTTGTACAGAACCTTATGGACGGGGTAAAGAGGAAGGTGCGAGCATACGAGCTTGGGTTCGAAGTATGAATAAAAAGAAAATGCCAAAAGTTGTTAAATAGTTTTTATTTTACTGTCTAAAATTTTCAAAAGGATCGGTCTACTGGGCGAATTTCTACAGCGTTTTTTCCGTGATGCAATTTGATGTGACACACCCTTTAGTTGCCTTTTTCCGTGTTGTCTCCATTCTATATATTCTCTTTCGCATTTTCTCTATTCCTTCTTTTTCGTTTTCCTGTTCCTCTCCTTAATATTGAATTTCCTGTGTTATAAGTACTTAATTCGAATTCCTAAACAAAAAACAAGCCATGAAAGAGTGTCTAGTTCAAAAGACGCATGTGACAACGGAAAGAATTCCTTACTCCGAAGATTCCTTTATCGAAACGGGAATTAAGACCCAAATATCTCACCTGACGCATCGTTTCACGGTGCACATTCAGATCCAATTCGCGTTGGATGACTCTTCTCATGTCACGTTATGTCAGTTTCTTCTTTTTCGCTTTCGAATATTTTCCCCGTAATTCTCAGGGTCTTCCAGGAAGTTCCGAATCACGCAACGCACCCTTCCGGTGTCCTTTGGTGTCTAACGAATACTCATGTTCATCCTTTGAAACGGTAGTATAACAGCTTTCTCCCACTATGTGAGGAACTTCTTTATCGATGTTATCACAAAAAAAAACGAACAATCTCAAAAAAACACTCCCCTCGATAAGGTCTCGACACTTCTTATTGTCAACAAACAATCTTTTTGTGTTCACCAAGCTGGCAAAGCTGATGCTGCCATATTACTCAATTAGTAGGAAAAAAGCAGTAAATAGTGATAGAGTCACGTTTACCATAAAATTCAAGAGATGTCTCAGTGTGACTTAGAAATCAAAAGTCAGAAATAAAAAGTACGAAGTCAGAAGTCAGAAGTCAGAAGTCAGAGGTGAGAAGCCACAATAAATTCTAGACTCTCTATATCGGTCTCAATGTCATTCCTAAAGCCTTTATCTCTCGGTCTCATGGTACCCTCGAAGGTCTCGGTCTCTCAGTCACTCTAAAAGTCTCGGTCTTTTGATCTCTCGGCCCCACGGTCCCGCGGTGTCTTGGTCTCTTGGACCAAAAATCTAGGTAGTCTCGATCTTTTCATCTCTCATTCTCTCGGTTCCTCGGTCCCTTGGGCTCTAGGTCTCTTGGTAACCCCAGAAGTCTCGGTCTCTCGGTCTCTTGGGCTCTCAATCTATCGGTTTCTCGACCACTCCGGAAATATCGATCTCTTGGCCTCGCGGTCTCTAGATCTCTCGGTAACCCCAAAAGTCTCGGTCTCTCGGTCTCTCAGTCTATCGTTCCCTCGGTCACTCCGGAAGTCTCGGTTAATCGGTCTCTCAGTCTCTTGGTCTCTCGGAAACCCCAACAGTCTGAGTCTCTCGGTCTTCCAATTTCTCGATCTCCCAGTCACTCCGCCAGCCTCAATCTCTCGGTCACTCGGTCTCTCGGTCTCTTGGTAACCCCAAACGTCTCGGTCTCTAATCTGTCGGTTTTTCAGTCTCTTCGTCACTCAAAAGGTCTCGGTAACTCAGTCAATCGGTCTCTTGATCTCACAATCTCTCGGTTCCTTGGTCTCGACAACTCAGTCACTCCGCAAGTCTCGGTCGCTCAGTCTCTCAGACTCTCAATCGCGCGGTCTTTTAGTCTCAGTCCCGGTCTCGGTCTCGACCACCCATTTTTGTAGCCAAGGTCAAAAAGTTAAAATAGAAACCACGCGTAAAAAAACGAACCTGAACTAGAGATGGGCGAGCGCCCACGAGACTCATTTGAGCCGGTTCGACAGAACGAGCGTACGATCCACGGTTCTTCAGAAATGAACCGCGGTTCAAAAAAGAGCCGCTTTTCAAAAGAATCTCGGCTCAAAAAGAGTCGCTTTTTGGAAGAGTCTCGGCTAAAAAAAAAGCCGCGGTTCCATAGAGTCTCGGCTCAAAAAAGACCCGCGGTTCAAAAAACAGCCGGCTCGTTTTAATGAACGAGCGGCTTTGAGTCGCTCACTGAAATGAATCGTTTTGCCCACCTCTAACCTGAACACATTCTCCATTCAGAGTGAGACTGAACTAGAGGTTCTTCTTCCCATTCAATACGAGGTATGTTCAAAAAGTATCGTGAATTTTCAATTTTCGTCGGCTACGTATATTCGAATTTCGATTATTTAGTGGCGTTATGTTGGTTCTCTCCGCGCGACGACCCGAATTTGCTCCAGAGAGTCATAACTGGTGACCTGGTCATAACTGGAATCGAGGTGGCAATAATTTCAATGGAAGCTGCCGCACAAACCAAGACAGAAAAAAGTGAGTTTTCTTTGTTTGCAGAGGCGTGGTTCATGAGGGTAGAACGGTCAATATTACAAATATTACCTGCAAGTTAATTTGTGAGAAGTAATCCGCCAGAAACGCCCGGATTTGTGGTACAACAAAAATTGGCATCGTTGCTTGTGCGTTGCTGTGCGCAACAACACTAATGATGCCGTAACCAACGTATTCCCCAGATCTGGCCTCCTGTGACTTTTTCTTGTTCCGGAAACTGAAGAGACCCATGAAAGGATGACGCTACGCTATGATTGACTACGATTGACGAAGTGTTTCGAAGATTGGAAAAAACGTTAGCACAAGTTTATAATATCTCATGGGGATGGACTTTGAAAGGGATGAAAAATATATATTCATGAATCAATAAATATTCTTTCGCGATAATTTTAAAACATCGTGAAAGAGCATTAGAGAGAAAGAGAAAGAGGAAAGAGAAGAGGAAGAGAAAGAGAAAGAGAAAGAGAAAGAGAAAGAGAAAGAGGGAAAGAGAAAGAGAAAGAGAAAGAGGAAAGAGGAAAGAGAGAAAGAGAAAGAGAAAGAGAAAGAGAAAGAGAAAGAGAAAGAGAAAGAGAAGAAGAAAGAGAAAGAGAATGAGGAAAGAGAAAGAGAAAAGAGAAAGAGAAAGAGGAAAGAGAAAGAGAAAGAGAAAGAGAAAGAGAAAGAGAAAGAGAAAAGAGGGAAAGAGAAAGAGAAAGAGAAAGAGAAAGAGAAAGAGAAAGAGAAAGAGAAACAGAAAGAGAAAGAGAAAAGGAAAGAGAAACAGAAAGAGAAAGAGAAAGAGAAAGACGAAAGAGGAAAGAGAAAGAGAAAGAAGGAAAGAGAAAGAGAAAGAGAAAGAAGAAAGAGAAAGAGAAAGAGAAAGAGAAAGAGAAAGAGAAAGAGAAAGAGAAAGAGAAAGAGAAAGAGAAAGAGAAAGAGAAAGAAAAGAGAAAGAGAAAGAGAAAGAGAAAGAGAAAGAGAAAGAGAAAGAGAAAGAGAAAGAGAAAGAGAAAGAGAAAGAGAAAGAGAAAGAGAAGAGAAAGAGAAAGAGAACTCGAGTTTCGCCTGGTTCGCGTTGTTCACATCGGACTGACAGTGTACTTTTCATTTGGAGAGCGTAAGCTAGGAAATATTTCTTAGAAACTCGTTTAGTTTGGAATTTGGAATTATTTGCGTTTAAATACCCCCCCAAAGTGATGAAAAATCAAATTAGAAAGAATATGTTATTCGTCTTACGCTTACAAAATGGTCGTGTTTTGGGCACTTCCTACTATAATAAACCACCAAGCCATAAAACCAAAGTTTATAATTACTATCATGTGTCCCAGCTATAGTCTCATAAATTTATTTTAGGTTATTTTTTCCTTATTTTAGTTAGGTGCTTCTACCCATACCATTTTGATTTTTATTTTCATTATGTCTAATTTATACCGGGATTTACAATTTATTTGTACTACTGTTAGTGGTCCTTATGACAATTTTGAGCGCGATATTTCATAATTTTATGTGCGTGAAATAACAGTTTTTTTTTATAAAAACTTTAGAAGGATCGAATCGACTGGTTCGTCCAGGTTTCATGATTTGTTCATTTTTTTGCTGAAACGATATGAGAAGTAATAGAGCGTTGGTAAAAATCTAGTGCTCCGCAGGTCAACTGTATTGATTAAAAAAACAATACCGACGCGAGGCAAATCAAAATTCGGCGCCAAAAGTGGGAATCTTCTTCGGTCGCGATCGTATCTGAGCACTCTCCGATTTTACCCACAACGAAATGCCAAAATTAATTGTCTCTTTGTAATCTCAATCAGTTTTACACAACAACACAAAATGACCATTCACCATGACCAAAAAAAAAATAAACACATAAACCGAAAGAATGGCCAAACCTCTTTACGGTTTCGTAATCCCCTCCCAGATGCAGAAAAAACACTTCATGAATATTCATCTGGATGCTGTTTCCAATGGTGAAAAAACGCAGTTTCCCATTGAATTCGCTTTCGAAATGCGTTGCTCCGCCGGTGTCCCATGAATGACGCTCATAAATAGCAGCTTTCTTGAGATTTATCAACACAACTCCGATTGATGTAATCAATCGTTTGTTCAACGAAACGGCAGGTGCCCGACGCGTTGAATTTTTGGAATTCCTTGCATTTACTTTTATTACATCGAGGAGTTGTTAAGTGAACAATTGCTATGAGTTATCAGGAAATCTTGTCCGTCGTAAGGCTGTAAACTCGAAAGATCCTTGCCTAGCATCAACACCAAAGTACTTGCTAATTGCTCGCTCCCCGAGCAGTCGGTGATAATAAATTACAAACAAATGGGCAAACAATCTGACATCTTACATCTCCGGTGCCATAAAGTATGCGTCACTCTCGTTTATTATTGAATGTTCCTTTTTTAACTCGGGAGAAAGGAGCGAAAGAAAAACCTTTCGCCCTGATAGCTGTAGTCAACACGTCCCTGTCGCGGGTCGAAACAAAGGAAGGACGGGGAGAACGACACCGGGGGAGGGAAAATAAAAACAAAAAGAGCAATCCCGAAATCCCAACTGCCTTTATCTTACTTTCCCATCTCCCCCTGCTCTTGGTTTCGCCCGGAGGGTGTTCCGAGGGTCCAACCAAGCGATTTCGTTTTTGTGTGTAAATTGCTCTTTTTTCGGATTTAATGACCACTTTCTCGGAACGGAACGGTCCGTTCGCTCGAAGCCCTCAGCCTTTCGTAATCAGATAAGTTCTAACGCTCCGACCACGCACACCGTTAATGAAGATTGCCTTCGGAGGTTTTCAGCGCGGATGGAAACAACAAAAAACAGAGCCTTAATAAAAACAAGAAACAAGATGTGAGATATAAGCTGGAACCGAAACCAGAAAGTAGACAAAGACAACTAGAGAGAATGGGGTTAGAGATCTAACCTTCAATATCGTTCAGAGGAAAAAGTAAAACGAATGTGAAGTGCACTGCTTCTACCAAATCCAGCTTCCGTTCTCAAATCAAATCTTTGTGAGTGTGTGAGAAGGAAAAATAGATAACAGTGCAAATCCCTGCTTGGACATTCATTTTTTTTTCTGTTGCTTCCGTTCTGAACGGAAATTGGTTGCAGATTTGAAACACGCTCAAGGATTTCTTCTATATGGCACAAACAAGCAAAAGCGAAATAAAAAAAAAAAACAAGAATGACAGAACCATGAACTTGAGAACACCCGGATAAGCTGATTCTCATGTCGCGTACTCTCTTTGTATGGGTGATAGATAGGAGAAAAAGGTCGACTTTTTGCTTCACGGATGACTCAACAAGATGCGATTAGCGTGTTGCTTCGTTTTGAGGTGCTTTTTCCTTCCTTCTCCTCCGCCTTCATTCCGCTAATGCTCACCAGCAACTGTTGAATAATACCTGACGACGGGTCGGCCGCCTTGTTTTTCCATGTTTCATCTCGTTTTTTTTGCTTTATAAACCGTCTAAGATGATGTGACGAATCGCTACGTTTGCTGGTCATGTGATAGATGCATGAAAACCATTTTACAGATCGGCGTGAAATGTGCTGCAGATCTCTTGACCATATGACTCATTGTCCGTTGTCGGATGGAATGTCGTGAAATGATCTGTTTATAATGCGGTCAGAGGCGGCTCCAAGCTGCTACGACCCGTGGGTGGGTTTACTGTGATATATTTTCAAGTATCGTTCACAAACTAGGTACAATCTGAACTACTTTTGAAACAAACACTAAAAGAAGAGAAAGGAGAGAAAGAATAAACTTAAGTAAACTTTTGTCTGACAAATTGACAAGTTGACAAACTTGGAAAGATTCGAAAATTTAGAATATTCAGAAAATTCTGAAAATTAAAAGAAAAATTAAAAGATTCAAAACAATTCAAATAAATTACAAAGTTTCAAAAATATGTGAAACGAAAAAAACTTAAAAAAAATCAGAAAATTCAGAAAATTTAGAAAATTTATGTTTAGAAAATTCTAAGAACTCTGATGTTTGAAAAATATAAAAAAAAATAGATTATTTTTTTCATATTTCTGTAGTTTACGCATTCAAAAATATACTGTAGGAAGAGCTTCACGAAAATTCCGTTATTTAACACTTTAACGGCCATGAGTACCGTACTGCACTCAAAAATTATTTCGCTGGGCCATGAGTGCAGCACTGCACACGCGAAATCCTCCAAAGTTTCAAACGTGTGCGCTGCAGCAATGGCCGTCAGAGTGTTAATGAGTTAAAGCCATTTTGGTGATGTGGTATCTAATCTAATATTGCCATAACAGTTAACTTTAAACGCGTTAATTTCGGAACTAGTTTTTTTTTTAAACTGGCGTACACGATATCTCAAGTTCTACCGATTTATTTCGAATTCATATGAATACAATCTGCATACATCTCTCAATCACATGAACTAATAAAAAAAATTATAGTTTTTTAATTTTACTATTTTCAAAAATGGAGAAACGTAAAAAATATTTCAAACAACAGTTTTGTCTTCTAACGGCCGCCATTTTGTCAAAAAACATATTTTTGACATTGTTCAAGCGATAGCTTCATCCTCACTGATTCAGAATCTGTTCGATTTTTTTGTTTCAGTTAACCAGAAGAGCTAGAATCGTGTACGCCATGGCACACCTTTTTTTGAACCCCTTCACTTCATCAGCTTGTAACTTTGTTTTATTGTTAAAAGATAGATAAACAAATACACCAACATTTTTCACGCTGTTTTTCATATGGATTTTCCAATTAATACATTTTTTATGCGCGGATTTTCGAATTAACGAAAGTTTTATGCACGGAAATCGAAAAAAATCAAACCAAAATAAAACGTTTCGGAATTTCAAAAAATTCAAGGAAAAACAAAAAAAATCTTTAAAAATTCAATTTCAACACTAGAATATTGCCTTAAAATACATAAAATTTGAAAAAAATTAAAAAATTCAAACCAAAAGTAAAACGTTTCAGAATTTCAAAAATATCAAGGAAAAAAAATCTTTCAAAATTCAAGTCGAAATTAAAAACTTGTTTTTTTTCAATTTTAAACAAATGTAAAAAAATAAAAACCAAGTATTGAAAAGTTCAAAAATAATAATGAAAAATCCGAAAATACGAAAATTAATAAAAACAAGATCAAAAATTCAAAAAAACTGAAAAATCCAAAAATTTTAAAAAGAATGAATTCAAAACAATTGATGAAACAAACTCAAATAAATAAAAAAAGTCACAGGAGGGTTGTGTCCGAGACACGACCGCATAGTTGACGTAGGATTACGTTAGACTATCTGTTGATTTTGGATATGTTTGGATATGGAATTACATCGTTAAACCCTTTGATAATGATTTGGTGGCCCTGAAAATTTTGTTTGGTTGTTGGGTATTACTTATTCACTCCACCAGTGTTTACCGAGTGATGATGACAAAAGGATGGTAAACAGTCATTGGATGGTGCGTATCAGATGAAAGTTACCGAAGTGAAACGAGATATGATGACAATTTCCCTCTGTGATCCTAGACGAGATGCCTCCTGTGCATGGATGAAATAAAGAAAAAAACACTCACCAATGTAATATAATGTAATTACCAACACCGAACACAATTATCAATTTTTCTCATCAGTAAAACATGTTACTTTAATATAGAAAAACCATATGGGAAATCACTTTTTCGAATATTTTTTCACTTTTCCAATTTTTCTCGCCGTATAAACTTTCCTTGGGTGAAAATGAACACAACAAAACAGACAGCTTAAACCAAACGACTTGTTCTTGAACGAGAACACACCTTGTTTTTCATTTATGAGAATTGAAATAAATCGTTTCATACATCAAATCATTTTTAACACAACTGCTACCATATAAAATTTCACAATTATACTTGTGCTAAAGTTTTCATAATACACGATCGGTCATTGATATGAAATTTCATGAAGCAACCAACATCAAAGTTCCAAATTTAAATTTTATTTGCTAGATTTAATCGTATCACTCACCTTACTTGCAATATATAAATGCCCCCGACTTGCATATATTTGCAATGCCGTTTTCCCTAGGGCACCTTGGTTTTGATGTCTCTGTTAGGGCCGCATGTGTCGTCAATTTCGACCAATCAGAAGTGGGTGCTTCCGTTATGACAGGGGTTGATATTTTTCAATTGTTCGATAGTTAGTTTCATGACATATATTATTTTCTTCAATATAAAAAAATTGTTATGGAGTACCGAAATCGATTAACGCAAAAATTTAAAAAATCCATCATGAAATGACTAAGCAATAAGCGTTTGAAATTGGACAATTTTCACGATGTGCTCGATTTTCGATTTTCAATTTGTACCCCAATATGTTCCCGAAAGACGTAATCCTACGTCAAAAAAATCAAATTTACTTAGTATGTTCAAAAGTTTTTGTTAATAATATTTTCGCAAAACACTAAAATAGAAACAGATTAAAATATTCAAACTATTCCAATAATTTAAAAAATTCAAATACTCCAGAAAATTTAAAAAAAATTAAAATTCACAAAATTAGAAAATTGAAAAAAAAACACAATTTTTAAAAATTCTAACAATTCAAAACAAATTGAAAATTCAAAAAATTAGAAATCAAAAATTGAAAAATTCTAAAAATTCAAAATTCAAAAAACCAACTACTAGGAAAAACTCAAATTCAAAACAATTCTAAAAATTCAAAAAAATGTAAAAAAAGTAAATCAAAATCAATTCGTTCAATAAAAAAAATTCAGATGGGTTGGGGAACTAAAGTGATTCAAAACATTCGAAATATGCAAAAATACTATCAGAAGAATCATAAATCCTGAAAAAAATAAAAAATATGAAAAAAATAAATACAGAAAATTAGAGAAGTTAATGAAAAATAAGAATTCAAATTCAGGAAAAAATTTTGAAAACAAAAATTTAAAAAAAAACTCTAAACTCTAAAAAACCCGAAATTAAAAAAAATAATCAATTTAAAACAATTAATAAAAAAATCAAAATTGATTCGTTCGTTAAAGTATCAAAACAACTAAAAATTGCAAAAAAAACAAATGTTAAAAAATAGTTGAAAGATTGAAAAAAAATACAATAAATTAAATAAAATACAAAAAATTCAAAAAGTTTAATTTTTATTAAAAATTTATTAAATTATGAAAAATTTGAGAAATTCAAAAAGCTTAAAAGTTTAAGAAAAAAGATTTTCGCAAAACATTAAAATAAAAACAATAAAACATCAAACAATTCAAATAATTTAAGAATTCAAATGCTTCAAAAAAAAAAAACTAAATTCATAAAATTAGAAAATAAAAAATTCCAATACATTGAAAAAAATATCTCTCAGAGTCTTTTCAATTCGAATGTTAACCTAACTTTGAAAAAATTAAGAATTGATAAAAATAAAAATCAAACATTGGAAAATTCTGAAAAAAATCTAAATTCATATTAATAAACCCAACAACTTAAAAAACAAAATTAAATTCAAAACAATTCTATTAATTCTAAAAATAAAAAAAACAGGAAGTGGGTTATATCTATGGTATAACCGCAAGGGTGACGTAGGACTATCGTTGATTTAGAGATCATTTGTATGAAGTTGAATCTGAATTCATTCTGAATGAATGAATATTTGGAGAACTTCGAAAACGAGAGCGTTACGTTGGAGGCACAAGGTTTTATGCATCCAATATTGGATACGGAAATATCCTACTGATGGGGAAGAATAATCTTCAGAAGCTATCCTGTTGATTGCGATTGATTGAAAAATCACAAAACCTAATGTATTTGGTCACAGTGTTACATGGATAGAAAACATTAAAATAAACTCTTTCATATGAATGTAATTTCAAATTCCCAGAGGAACTGGCAGATTATTTTCAGAACGATTAGATATTTCCACATTTTCCTCGATACTGGAAGCCCACCAGTGGTTAATGCTAACTCGATAACCATCTGTTAATAGCACTTGATTGAAACATATTTGGTCACAGTGTTACATGGATAGAAAACATTCAAATAAACTCTTTCACATGAATGTATTTTTAAATTCCTAGAGGAACTGGCAGATTATTTTCCGGATCTTTCTCGATCCAAACGGAAAGAATTCCGTGCGTGTATGTGTGTGTGTGTGTGTAGCGGCTGCTTCGAGATCTTCCCGGGGAACCGTTTGTAACATCACTCTCCTCCTGATGAATTCCCTTCTGGCCTAAGGTGCACAAACAGGCTCTTGGTGACACCGTTCATCCGCGCTTTCATGATAAATGAAGAGCTTCACCACAACAGCGACAACATGCTCCAATCGCTGTTCAATTAGAACTGAGTAGATTTCCGAGCGGCGCTCGCTTATATACCGATTGGTGATTTCAATAGCCTATTTTGAAAGCAAATTGAAAGCAATTGAAACAAGTTTTTGGATCAGAAAGTAACAAGTATAGAACGCGTAGACATTTTATCTTTCGAATGAAGTGTTTATCATACCATTTCGTTCAGTTGTTTAGGAGCTATTAACACTCAAAATCACGGTCTCCGGCGTAACGCTTTCGTTTTCGAAACTTTGATTTTACACCCCGGTATAGAGATGAAAGACGTAGTCCTACGTCAAAAAAATAGATCAAAATCATATCGTTCAATAAAAAAAAAATATGATTTGGGAGATTTGAAGAAAGTTAAAACATTCAAAATATGCAAAAAAAAAATCATGTATTGGAAAAAATCGGAGCAATCATGAAATTCAAATAATTTTAAAAAACCCAAAAAATTCTAAAAAATATGGAAAGCCAAAATTACTTCGTTCGATAAAACAGATTCAGATACGTTGGGAGAAAACTCGAAATATTTGAAAAATGCAAAGAAGAATCAAATATAAGAACAATAAAAAAAATTAAAGATTAGAAAAATTTTTTAATAAATTGATGGAGATTCAAAAAATTCAAAATAATTATTTTTTTAAATTAAAAAAAATAAAAAATTCAAAAAACTTGTTTAAACTAAAGTTAAATTGTTTTAAAACTTAAAAAGAAATTAAAAAAAAGATTTTCGCAAAAAATTAAAATTAAAACATAAAAAATTCGAACAATTGAAATAGTTGATTCAAATAATTTAAAAAATCAAGTACTTCAAAAAATTAAAAAAAAATTACTAAATTTGAAAAAAATTTAATAATCAAAAAATAATAACAAAAAATAAGATTGGGATGAGATTACAAAAAAAAAAAATCGAATAGTTTAAAAGTTTCAGAAAAAGAGATTTTTGCAAGTAAATAAAATAAAAAAATTAATGTAACAATACAAATAATGTAGAAAAAGTTGAATGCTTCAAAAAATTAAAAAAAAACAAAAATTCACAAAATTTGAACATTTTTTTTTTTTTTTTCTAAATGAAAATCCAAACATTCTAACAATTCAAATAAATCAAAAAATTAAGAATTGGAAAAAAATAAAATCAAAAATTTAAAAATTATAGAAATTCAAAATTAAAACCAACGATTCAAAAAATAAAACACAAATGTTTCAAAAAGTTTTAAAAAAATTATAAAATTCTAAATTAAAAAAAAATTAAAATTGATAAAACCATCAATTAAAAATAAACTCAAATTCAAAACAATTATGAAAAAATAAGATAAGAGATCAAAATCTATTCGAAGAATAAAAGAAATTCAGATTGGTTGAGAGGTTGAAAAGATTTATAATATTCGGAATATGCAAAAAAAAAGTGAAAAAGTGAAAAAATAAGTTCAAAAAATTGGAAAAGTCAACAACAAAAAATAAAAAAAAATAAAAACCAAAAAATCAAAGAAAAACTTTGAAAATAAATTCAAAATAATTGATAAAAAATCAAAATTTAAAAAAATATAGAAAACCAAATTTACTTCGTTTGATTAAAACAATTTTCGATAGGTGCAAAATGCAAAAAAAAAGAAAACAAATATTAAACAATTTCAAAGAAATAAATTACTCAAAAAATATTTATAACAAATTGATTGAGATTCAAAAAATTCAAAAGATTAATTTAAAGCTAAGAAAAATCAAATTCAAAAAACATGAAAATTTCAAAAAATTTTAAAAGTGCCCGATTTTGTACTCATTGTTAGGGAAACGCCTTGATATCTGCCCAGTTGAAAAAAAAACTCTATTTTGCAATAGACTGCTGGGAACTGTCGAAGTACTGATCGAACTGACTGAGTAATAGGCGCTGAAAATTGGACATTGTTTCTCAACGCTATCAATTTTAATTTTTTCAATTTGTACCCCTGATATGTCCGTGAAAGACGTAATTCTACGTCGAAAATATATGTAGACATTCATTTCTGTTTACAGATTATAACCAAAAGGCTGCAATAAATCCTCAACGGTTAAGATACGGCAAGTCACTCGAAAGGATTGATTCATTGATTGGAATCAGATCTGATTAAAAACGAATCGTCAAATGACTATAGCGAAAAGTAATCGAAATCGGAACATGTCTTGACAACTTCTAAAATCTGCTAAATCTACAGTTCATTCCCATTGTCCTTTACTAAACAAGAAAAAATTCTAAATATTCTCTCCCTCCCCTTCTCATTTCAGACAAGAAAAAACGACCGGAGAAGGGCGACGACGAAAAGCGGAAGGAATCATCCCGGTCGGCCAAAGAACCTCCGAACGTGAAGTGCGTCCTCGTCGGGGACGGTGCCGTGGGAAAGACTAACCTCATTGTGTCCTACATCCAGGATCGGTTCACCCCGGAGTACGTTCCGACGGCCTTCGACAAGTACAACGGTGAGTTTGGCATCCGATTTTCGAATTTTCACAGGATGAAAGTGCCCACAAAAGGATCTGGGATCGGCGACCGGCGAAAGTGAAAATGCCGAAAGTTGGGGGGCGGCAATTTATTCGGAAAATTTTCGACATTACTTTCAGCTTTTAGCTTCACTTCGACCTGTTTACTTCTTCAAGGACATATAACTTCAAAGAATTCCGCTCCCAGCAGAAAGGGTAAAAGTTTTTTTCCTTCTGGAAGCGTTGGGGAGAACGAGAAGGTTATCGTTATTGGGTATCAAATTAGCTTTTTCGTGTTAAGGATTCTTTCATTGACATGCGAACAGCACCGGCAGAACCGACCAAAGCTGGGGAAGAAGGATTCCATCGGTGAATAATTGATGATTACCATCGGCCGGACTTCCCTCACAGTGATGGTAGGGAAAAGTTTTTTTTTCCTCGGCGCTAAATGTATCTGAAAATGATACGCCTGTTCGTGATGGGATTTGAAATGATGCAATTAATCGTGGTGAATGATTGGCTGCCATTACGATTATTGATTCTTCCGGTGGTCTGTGCTTATGCTTCGGGCGGAAATTTGACCCTAAAATAAGCTGCGTTCGTAAGCACTATAAACCATGATTTATCCTCGATGGGAACTGTTTCTATCTCCGAACAGCTGCAAGCTGCGCAATCCGCGCCACAACAAGAGTACCTGTAAATTAAATTTATTAATATAATCTTATGCCAACGCTTGGCTTCCAATCCGTACTCTTCCTTTGCATCACGGAAACATTCAAAGACTCTCTTCCGCATGCTCACAGGTGAACACATCGCTCGTTGCTCAAAAAGGCGGAAAGTACACAGCGAACGAGAAAGGGAGTGAATTTGTGTAAAGTATGCATCCATAAATCCTCGCCAATTCCCGTCTGAATGAGCTTGAATGTAAATTAAGTCCCTCAACTATCTTTTTTTTCTGTTCGTTCGTTCTTGTGCGGAATAACTGCATAATACCGCAAAGCGTGGGTTCAACACGAGAGGAGCTTTGTTCATATTTACATTCTAAATCCGAAATGTTACATTCGTTTATTACCGCGCGGAGAGCACATCGGAGCGCACGGAACAAAAGGAGGAAGCGCGGTCGTATGTTCTCCTCAGCTTCTCATTGCCATCGGATTCATTCCATTCATCATCGGCGGTCCGTATTTTGCGCTTTGCACGATAGAATCCGAGGGGAAAGCCGGATGGGGCGGATAGACAATTGGATCCCGGTGTTTTCAACAGAACCATACAGTATCCATGCTGTGTTGACAGCAACACTGCCATTCACTGGTGACGGTTAAACTCAGATCCGTTGGAGACACACTTTTCGTGCTTTTCTTCCGAGTGTCACATCCATTTGTCTGTGGCCTTTTTCACATACGGCCACGGAAACCGCAACTTTGTACGATGGAAAGAGACAGAAGAGGGGAGGGGGTGGGGAAAATAACGCGGTTCAGGAGCAGTTATTCACCGAAAAAGAAGAGAACTTCGTACAACATGTTGAAAGGTGATTTTTTTCATATTCATTTTGCTAGCGTTGAAGGAGAAGAAGAAGAAGAATAATGTGAAATGCTCTTTGCGAGTGGCTCTGATTAATGGACTTCTGGGAGTGCAGTGTTGAAAAAATCGCGGTAATGTCATAGATTCAATCTCTTTCATGCTGTCAGTCGACTCATATTTTCACTGTTTCGTTTCCATTTCAGCGTGGCTTTGAGCTGGCAGAGATGGGATCAGCAAGCGGATACGGGCTCCCAGGCTTTATACTTTTAGAAAGAGCAATTATTTCAATTCAATCAGACGTCCATAAATTTTGAGTCTTAATACAAACACTAAACAACACTAAACACTAAACACTAAACACTAAACACTAAACACTAAACACTAAACACTAAACACTAAACACTAAACACTAAACACTAAACACTAAACACTAAACACTAAACACTAAACACTAAACACTAAACACTAAACACTAAACACTAAACACTAAACACTAAACACTAAACACTAAACACTAAACACTAAACACTAAACACTAAACACTAAACACTAAACACTAAACACTAAACACTAAACACTAAACACTAAACACTAAACACTAAACACTAAACACTAAACACTAAACACTAAACACTAAACACTAAACACTAAACACTAAACACTAAACACTAAACACTAAACACTAAACACTAAACACTAAACACTAAACACTAAACACTAAACACTAAACACTAAACACTAAACACTAAACACTAAACACTAAACACTAAACACTAAACACTAAACACTAAACACTAAACACTAAACACTAAACACTAAACACTAAACACTAAACACTAAACACTAAACACTAAACACTAAACACTAAACACTAAACACTAAACACTAAACACTAAACACTAAGCAAGATTTGAAGCGGGTTGTAATCTCTCATCATTAGATTTTTTTTATCTCATGTGTTTATTTTATTGGGCTCATTCAGCAATTCAGCTGTAACAGAGCCGTATTTACACATTTTTATCTCACGATAATTTGTGATATATTACACAGTAGCCATTTAGTCGTAAGAGTATTCCTATCTTATCGATACACATGTCGCCTTTTTCGGCGTTAGAATATTCATATTGTTCGAATGTTCACAGTTAGGCCATACACAGCGGGACTGTTGATATAAGGCTTCCATTCTTGTTGTTACGAAAACTGTCTAACCGACAGAAAAATATATTCCTAGTCGCTTTTTTCCATTGTTACATCAATTGTTCCGCAATGTATGCTATAACAAGACATCATTCTATTTAACATCCCATTCTTGGCATAGTTAGTTATTTTATTATTTATAAACAATAAAATTTTATTCGTTAGAGAATGAGTGGCAGCGTAAAAGTTTAAATCTTCCAAAATTTCGGTTCAATATTGCCCAAAGAATAAAGAGCTATACTGAACATGTGTAAGAAATAATGCAATATTTCGATGGCTATTTCTCTTCATCGTCTATTTCCTTTGATTAGATTTTGATTGATTGACTGATTAGAATTACTTCTACGCATCTATGATTTTTTGACGTAGGACTACTTTTTTCTTTGAGAGTGCCAAATCAGAAATCAGTTCACGTTTTCATGAAATCGAATCGGAAATTCTCTAAGGTTTTATAGTCTGGACAAGGGAAGTGTTTCTTCTGCTGGAATGCTAATTATTATTTAGTTCCACGTTCCAGTCGCAGAACTTTTTCCAAACAAAAAAATTTATTTCGATAAAAGTGCTAAAAGATTATAGGTGTGTGCATATTTGATCGCTTCAAGCCAAGCAGTGTTTGACTTTGTGTGTGTTGATAGTTTTTTTTTTGCGCGAAACTTTCAATTTGTTCATATCATGTACTTATGAATAGTGCACCTTCGCTACTTGCTCTCGTGCGCATCGGCCCCGTTTCGATGCAACAATCTCCAAGATTTGTTCACGGTTTTGACCGAGAATTCTAGAAGCGGTCATTCTCGCGATGCTTAATTTCGATCGATGCCACTGTGTGTTACCGTGTGCGTTCTCTTTTAGACGCTGGTTTGGTGCTGGTTGAATGGCGATGCACGAAAGTAGACTATAGGTGCGATACCGTAGGGGCAATACTAAACAACATAAAGCACGACACTCTATACTTGCAAATATTGCCATTTTGTTGTTTTCAAGTGGTCAAGAATTGTGGAATACCGGTGGGTGCTGGTGGAACAAATAATCGCTTGTGGCCGTGTGTGTGTGAGTGTGTGTTTGGGTGCGTCAAATGCAAAAAACGACCGCCGGAAGCACGATGAATGCCCAATATAATGAGTGTATTGAAATAAAGAAACAAATTGTGACATATGATCAGTTCGTGTATTGTTCTCGCAAAGGCAAAAGAGTACTACTCTCACAAAGCGAAGGGTTAATTACTTACTTTCTTCTGGCTCACCGAAACATTTTAATAAAGAGTGATTAATAAAATTTCTTTGCATTTATAAATAATATCCGAAAAGATAAACAAACATATTAAAAAAGACGAATGTTTAGTTCTACGTCCTAAGCGGACTTGTCCCTATATTTTTTTTTTAGATTTTTTCAATTTTTCAGGATCACCGAATCATTTCTGAAGCCACTTTTAATCCAGAAACAGTGTACGCGTACGAAATCACGAAAAGTGAATGATCGGTCAGAAAGTCCCCAACCCCCAAAAAAACACTGCTAAATTCACACAAGCTTTTCCCGGCAAACAAATTTTAAAAAATCAATTTGCTTTTTGTCATTTCGGATGTCACTTTAGAATGCATTTTGCATTGAATTGTATTCAAATAACTTTTTAGTGGAAATCATTTCAATACAATTCGATGCATTCTAAAGTGATATCCGAAATGATAAAAAGCAAATTGATTTTTAAATTGTTTTTGCCGGGAAAAAGGTTGTGTGAATTTAGCAGTATTTTCGTGCTCGTTCAGGGTTGGGGTATTTCCGATCGATCATTCAATTTTCGCGAATTCATTCGTGTGAATTGTTTCCGGGTTGAAAATGTCGCCAAAGTGCCACACATTGCAAGCCGAATGGGAAGAAGGAATTTTCCAGCGGCGAAAGCTCTGTTTTTCGGTTTGAAACTGAAGGTGAAAATTCGTTCCACTGCGATTGCTATAGTTGCCGCCTGCACAATTGATGTCATTGATGATTTCTTGTCGTTCTGCGAATGGTATTGGTCAGTGTAGTTTGTGGATAATTTTTTTTTTTGGGAATGATGTCTTTGGGAGTGTTGGAGATGTAGTTTGCTAAGGGATTCAGATGCTGCCATACAAATGAAACACAAATTTCCTTATAACTCTAGAATTAATCGAGCGAACGAAGCCAAATTCGGCGTGTGGACGTTTTAAGGTGCATTAAAGGTTTCTATGGTAGATAGACACACCTCCGCCTTCTCTGAAGGGGGTTGCCATACAAATGAAACACAAATTTCTTTATAACTCGAGAATTAGTCAAACAAACGAATCCAAATTTGGCATGTGGAAATTTTAGGGTACAATAAATGCTTCTATGGTGGATAGACACTCCTCCTCCCTCTTTAAGGGGTGGAGAAACTGCAATTCAAATGAAGCATAAATTTCTGCATAACTCAAAAGCTAATTTATCAAACAGAACCAAATTTGACATGTGGAGGAATTAGGGGGCAGTAATTGTTTCTATGGTAGTATGACAATCCTCCTCTCTGTCTGAAGGGAAGAGGAGCTGAATAACTCGAGAACTAATCAAGCAAATGGAATCAAACTTGGCATAAAAAGTTTTTAGGGATCGATAAATGTTTCTATGGTAGTTTGACACTCCTCCCCCTTCCCTCAGGGGTGATGCTTCAGAACTCGAGAATCAATGAATAATAATAATAAAAGGGACAATAAATGTAACTCAAGAATCAATCAAGCAAATGGAGCCAAATTTGGGATGTGAGGGTACGAGAAATGTTTCCATGATGGTATGACACCCCTTCCTCCTCTGGAAAGGAGAGGGGGTCCCATTAAAATAATGCACATATTTCAACCAAACATATTCCAACCAAATATGACAATTGAAAATTTTCGGAAAACTCTGAAGGAAAATGGAAAAATTCGAAAAATTCAATTCGCATGTGTTCTACAATTACATATTGACAAGCGTTGTTAGTTCAGTAACGAAATTGATCTTCGTTCAAAAGTGGAAACGGATTTTAATCTAAAAATGGATCTATATAAATAAAAATGGATCGCCGAATGTGTTGATAAGAGCAAAACTCGAGAAATGAATTGTCCGATTTAGCGCTGTCTTCATTCTATCATATTTTCTGTATCAAACATTTATTCGATGTAACGGAGAAACATGTTATTTGCAAGTGATTGAAAAATCGAAAAATTGTGTCTGAAAATAATCTGATATTATATTGAAGAGTTTTGGTAGAAGTCCTAGGAAATTTATATTAAAAGTGAATTGTAGAGGGTCGATTAGTAGATGAATCAATGAACAGTTCTGCGATTGGACCCATGATCGTAAGTAAGAAAACGTGAATGTTTGTGGAGATATTGATACTAAAAAATAAATTTTGGGCGGGACGATGTTTGCCGGGTCAGCTAGTTTGTTATAAGAATATGAAATTTCCTACAAATTTCCCGGACTCAAATATTTTTCCGACGCTGGAAAGGTTAGAAAATTATCATTTTACAATGTGGTATGTATATTATGAAGAATGGTTTGGTCTAAGTGTTGTAACTTTCATTTATCTTCAACTAGATAAACGATGAGTAGTATGTATTGCGCTAAAAATACTGCAGGTTCTTCTCATATTGGGCCCTACATAATCAACAATATCAGTCAACTAAATTTGATATCGATTTCATCGCCATTACCACAGTATTAATAACTTGTATGCATTATCAAACTTAAAATTTTCGAAGATTACGACTTTGACCAAATCGCGTGTTGAAACCATCGTAAATATACAAAACACTAATGTTCTTACCATATACTGATGACATTTAATGGTTGCAATGAATCTAAATAGAAATAAAATGGATAATCACGACCGTGCTCCCATGGCCGAGTGGATAGCGTCACACCCAACATGCTGGGGGTTCGGGTTCAATTCCCGTTCTGGTTGGGGAAATTTTTCGTCAAGAGATTTCCTCCGACTTGCACTGTGCTCACGCGTATTCTAGAGTTTTCCACTCAGAATGCATTCAAGGCTTGTTATTTGGCATAGAAATCTCAACTAAGGGGCTGTCCACATACCACGTGGACAATTTTAGGGAGGTAAGGGGGTAAGAAAATGTCCACGCTTGTCCACGGAGAGGGGGAAGGGGGTGGAATCTATATTCTGAAAATATCTCATGTAAACTACCTTTGATCGAACTCTCATAGTAACGGAGTATGCATAGACGCACATAACCCAAAACTATAAAAATTAAACGATTCCAAGGGATTGAGATTGAAATTTCATGGTATGCGTAAGTGGTTTTTCATGAGATATAACTTTCTATACATGTTGTTTTATATCGAGAATAGTTAGTCTTAGGATAATAATGTCTGTATAGTTTTACATACAGAATTGCGTGTAAAATGAATACAGTTGTAAAATATTCAAATTAATGGAACCAAGTATCTTTTAGGAGTAACGAAGAAACTTAAAATTTCGTGTTTTACTGGGTTTTTACTAATTTTCCAAAAATGCAAGATATTGTTGTTATCAACCAAATTGAAATTCTAATTTTTGACTCAAATTCCGATCACTTCATTGTAAAAACTATGGATGGGTTATACCTATGGTATAACCGCAAGGTTGACTGCCGTTGGCTTAGTAATCATTTATGTTTTTTCAATTAAACGCACTTCGAATGTTGCTCATTGGGTGCGATATCGCCGCTGCGCAAAGCTGATGACTAAATTATTGAATAAACTAGTGAATGAATGAAAAAATTCACGAATTCTATTGCAAACCAATCCCAATTTAGGTCAATTCATGCATTATGGTAGTGGTTATCGCAGCAAATAGTTATCAACATTTTGCCTAATCATCTAACGGTATGCGTAGAAGTTCAGTGAGCTGGCGACATGAAGGGGCATGCAGTCTTGAATAACTGAGCCAAAGCGTTGCGTTTGTACCCGCTTTTGTAGACCATGTTAGCAAAACGCATTCCGGAGTGTAAAAATGAATGGGGGTATAAAAAGTACTGTCGAGATCTGGAATGCCGATTTTCCCAACTTATTGGTTTCGGAATCTGTGTTGGGAAAACACATTCCAGTTTGCAAAAACGCAAGCGAGTACAAAAGTATTCGCAGCTTGCATCTCATTTGCAATGCCAATTTCCCCAGGTTCCATGATTTTGAAGTCTGTGTTAGGGAAACATTCCGATTTGCAAAAACGCACGGCTTACAGAGACAAGGCTAGTTCTTTAGCGAGTAAACTTTTTTTTTTGATGACGTCATCCGAATTGTGTGTAAACAGTCGCCAGTTGTATTTTGTTTTCCGACTTACGCGTAAATGTTCCTGAAATGAAAAATCGAAAATGGTTCAATGCGCTGTGAGCGGGTATATAAATTATGAAAATGAAATTATCGGGCCAAAAAAGAGATTCTTTCGCTTTCCGAAGAACCGAGAATTATGTTCTTTGTGGATAAATGTTTTATCAAATTATTCATGGTGTTAAATATAATCAACTATATTATCAACGCACAAACTTACAAAGCACGAAAAATAAAAAATAAGAACACATTGTTTACTTCAACGACTCAGATGACGTCACTAAAAAATGACTGATCCGGAGTAGCTAGCCTTGTCTCTGTAAGCCGTGGCAAAAACGCAAACGAGTACAAATGTACTAGCTGCTTGCATCTATTTTGCAATGCCAGTTTTCCGAGACTCCATGGTTTTGAAATCTGTGTTAGGGAAATATCCCGATTTGCAAAAGCGCAAACGAGTTCAAAAGTACCCGATGCTTGTATCCATTTTGCAATGCCGATTTCCCCAGGCTCCATGGTTTTGAAGTCTGTGTTAGGGAAACATCCATTCATTCCTGCGATGGTACCTCAATCGCTGTTCAATTATAACTAAGTGGATTTCCGAGCGGCGCTCGCTTATATACCGATTGGTGATTTCAATAGCCTGGAAAGCAATTTTAAGGCTATTGAAACAATTTTTTGGATCAAAAAGTAACAAGTATATAACGCGTAGACATTTTATCTTTCGAATGAAGTGTTTATCATATCATTTCGTTCAGTTGTTTAGGAGCTATTAACGCTCAAAATCTCGGTCTCCGGCGTAACGCTTTCGTTTTCGAAACTTTGATTTTACACCCCGGTATAGAAATGAAAGACGTAGTCCTACGTCAAAACTGAATTTATTGAACATCAATGTTATTTTGATACCTATAAATGTTGTTATACAGAAAGGTTTACCCTAAACAATATCGGGGTTTTCATTATTCATTTTTTTTTGTCTGTATTACAGTGATTTTCAACTCATTTGGCTGGTTCGTCACTTGTACTTCCATTTTTGGAAGAATGTCGGGAGTGAGAATTGAACTCGTGACCATTTTCATTATTCAATTATTTATAACATTGATGTTCAGTAAATTTAATTTCAAAATGAAGTGTTCAGAATATAAGTCAAAACGGTACAGCGTTCCGAAATCACTTAAAAATTTCGACCCTTTACCCCTCAATTCTTTGTTAAATGTAGATCTATATATCAGTGCATGCTTCCTACTTAATCTTTTTTTTCTTGAGATTATTTTTCATTTATAAAAAAATAATGTATGTATGAAAAATTGTTCTGTTCGTTTGTGTGCGCCCGAAACGTTCGGTACTGATGGGGCCCATATTATGACAAAATATACAACACACTTCAAGGATTGTTTTTGCTACTGCCAACACCTCAGGAAGCTTTATGATTTCCAGATAGAATAAGCACACTTCTGAAATAAAGCTGTGAACGTAAATGTACTTTCTAGT
The DNA here is from genome assembly GCF_029784135.1 of Toxorhynchites rutilus septentrionalis. Taxonomy (NCBI): domain Eukaryota; kingdom Metazoa; phylum Arthropoda; class Insecta; order Diptera; family Culicidae; genus Toxorhynchites; species Toxorhynchites rutilus. The sequence continues at coordinate 6,361,384 of NC_073744.1, forward strand.
ATTGAATATGTATTTTATGTGATAGCAACATAAAGGGTGTGTCACATCAAATTGCATCACGGAAAAAACGCTGTAGAAATTCGCCCGGTAGACCGATCCTTTTTAGACAGTAAAATTTATTTTACTGTCTAAACGACAGTAGACATTTTAGACAGTAAAATAAAAACTATTAAACAACTTTTGGCATTTTCTTTTTATTCATACTTCGAGCCCAAGCCCGTATGCTCGCACCTTCCTCTTTACACCGACCATAAGGTTCTGTACAACGTCAGGTTGTAGTTTTGACGTAGGACTACGTCTAACCGGAAGATATAGGGGGTGAAATAGAAATCTAGGACCTGAACAAGTAGGAAAAAATGCAAGATTTGGAACGCTTATAACTCGAGCATTTCTCAATAGATCGCAAAGGTTTTTGCATCAATTGATAGGAAACATATCTACGCATCTATCATAACGAATAACATTTCATTTTTCTTGAGATAAATAATTGAATAATTGTGAAATATCAAGCATTGTCAAAATGCACTATGTGCCCATTTTTGATTGGTCCATTTTATGCTCCTCAAATCGTACCGAACAAAACGGGCAACCAGAGCAGCAGCGAAATAGAATGAAGCACGATTGGAAAGGAAAAAGAAAAAAAATGAGCGAAACATTGGTCGCAGTCTCACACATGCGTAATTCTCGAGCCAGCCAGTCAGCTTAAAAATCCCCGCTCCGCTGCCGTAACGATCATTCTCATTCAAACCGTACACCACATCGGTTCGCATCACAACACATCAACAAACCAACCCAAGCAGCCATGTCTGGACATGGTAAAGGAGGAAAAGTGAAGGGAAAGGCAAAATCCCGCTCGAACCGTGTTGATCTGAAGTTCCCCGCAAGGGTAGCTAGGCCGAGCGCGTTAGTACCAGTGCACCAGTCCACCTAGCCGGCGTTATATAGTTTCGGCCACCGAAGTGATCGAGTTAGCTTGCAAAGCTGCTCGCGACGATAAGAAAACCCGCATTCGGAACAGAACACATTCGGTTCGGTGGACATCAAGACAACAGGCAGTTTCAGCGAGTGGCGAGTGGCAAACGCAATCGCAAAACGGCATCAGGTAGCAGAAGAAAAAAGTTTGTTCTTTATACAAACTGCTTTGGTGGCAAATCCAGAACAAGGCGACATCAAGGGCGTTAGAAATGGTTTTTTTTTCAAAACCACGAGTACTAAGTTTTCTAAATTGGAACCATTCCATAAAACAAGGCGCTTTTCAGGGCCATTAAACCTTCCAAAAAAGAGTTTAGGAAATAAAGTTCAATGCTTTATAAAACATTATCCAAAATAATAATAAAACACAAATTCATTTTTTCATAATTTGTTTGCCAGGATCTGATGAGTATGTGAATTTGGCAGTTGTTCTGAGCTTATTGATAGTTGGGGACTTTCCTGATTATTGAAAGTACAGTAATTTACTATTAGTTCGACATTTAGGTAATTGGACATTGCATTGAAAGTCGACACTGTACCACTGTCATCGCAAATGTCCAATTACAGGTTAAAATCGCCTCCAATGCGACACTGAGTGGCGCTTCGGCACGTCGCATTGAATGTAATTTACTGTACAACATGTCACAAAGCTGGATGGGAAGAAATTTTCCAACTGTGAAAGCTGTGGCGAGTGGCAAACGCAATCGCTAAACAGAAAGGTTTAGCTAAACAAGATGGGGATATCGAGTGACAACAAAACAATAAACTCTTTAGATTGAAGATAGATTTGTGATCCTGAAAAGGACCCTTTTTAGCTTGCATCTGAATCCAACGAGCGAACAAGTCGTAATGAATGTATTTTTTTGCCATCGCTCCCTTTCAACGCTCATTCGTTCGTCTCGTTGGACTCGCCCCTCTGGCTGAGTCTGCCGATTTGTCTCTATCCTGTGAGTGTGTACCGCTAGAGTATAAAACGCGCGGACCCCAAAAAATATCTTATTTTCTTTCAAACCGTAAACCCGTGTGGTTGTACGTCATCGGCATCGTGGACGTAACAAAGGAGGACAAATTAAGGGAAAGGCAAAGTCCCACTCGAACCGTGCAGGTGTGCAGTTCTTCGTAGGTGTATCCGCCAATTGCTTAGCAAGGGTAGCTAGGCCGAGCGCGTTAGTATCAGTGCACCAGCCGGCGTTATATAGTTTCGGCCGCCGAAATGATCGAGTTGGCTGGTAAAGCTGCTCGCGACGATACGAAAAACCGCATTCAGAACAGAACACATCAAGACAACAACAGGCAGTTGCAGCGAGTGGCGAGTGGCAAACGCAATCGCAAAACGGCATCAAGTAGCAGAAGAAAAAAGTTTGTTCTTTATACAAACTGCTTTGGTGGCAAATCCAGAACAAGGCGGCATCGAGGGCGTTCGAAATGGTTTTTTTCAAAACCACGAGTACTAAGTTTTCTAAATTGGAACCATTCCATAAAACAAGGCGCTTTTCAGGGCCATTAAACCTTCCAAAAAAGAGTTTAGGAAATACAGTTCAATGCTTTCTAAAACAATATCCAAAATAATAATAAAACACAAATTGATTTTTTCATAATTTGTTCGCCAGGATATGATGGGTATGTGAATTTGGCAGTTGTTCTGAGCTTATTGATTTTCACCAATTCTTAAATTGCTTCTTGATTGAAAGTACAGTAATTTACACTTATCTCGACATTTAGCTAATTGGACGGACCTATAATGCGACATATTTAGTTGGACATTTTTGTAAACATAGAGTTCGGAGTCCAAATTATGACCCCACATTGAAAGTCGACACTGTACCACTGTCATCACAAATGTTCAATTACAGGTTAAAATTACCTCCAATCCGACACTGAGTGGTGGTAATGCGACGTGCCATTGAATGTAATTTACTGTACAATATGTCACAAGCTGGATGGGAAGAAATTTTCCAACTGTGAAAGCTGTGGCGAGTGGCAAACGCAATAGCTAAACAGGAAGGTTTAACCGAACAAGATAGGAATATCGAGTGATAACAAAAACACAACACCAAAGGTTCTTTTCAGAACCATCAACATGTTCATAAAGAGTAAACAGTAAACTAATCCATTTTTCAGGTAGATAGGTAGGTATTCACGTAGGAGAAGAAAATCAAACAATAAATTTAAAATATATATTTAACAAAAGCTGTCCCCTTTGTATAGTCCTACGTCACTCCGTTTATGTCCCCGACATTACCCACCCGTCTTTTTTTTAACAGAAATCCATTTTCTCTTGAAGTCCGCCTCCGATTTGACAACTTTTGGGTTCTTCCGGAGGGCCTACTTCATAATCGCCCAATATTTCTGTATTGGGCGAAGCTCCGGTGCGTTGGGCGGGTTCATTTCCTTTGGCACGAAGGTGACCCCGTTGACTTCGTACCACTCCAACACGTCCTTTGAATAGTGGCACGAAGCGAGATCCGGCTGCGAGAAGATGGTCGGGCCCTCGTGCTGCTTCAATAGTGGTAGTAAGCGCTTCTGTAGGCACTCCTTAAGGTAAACCTGCCCGTTTACCGTGCCGGTCATCACGAAGGGGGCGCTCCGCTTTCCGCAAGAGCAGATCGCTTGCCACACCATGTACTTTTTGGCAAACTTGGATAGTTTCTGCTTGCGAATCTCCTCCGGAACGCTGAATTTGTCCTCTGCGGAGAAGAACAACAGGCCCGGCAGCTGACGAAAGTCCGCTTTGACGTAGGTTTCGTCGTCCATTACCAGGCAATGCGGCTTCGTCAGCATTTCGGTGTACAGCTTCCGGGCTCGCGTCTTCCCCACCATGTTTTGCCTTTCGTCGCGGTTAGGCGTCTGAACCTTGTATGTACGCAGGCCCTCCCGCTGCTTGGTCCGCTGGACGAATGGACTTGACAAATTCAGCTTATTGGCGACATCCCGGACCGAACTTCTCGGATCACGTCTAAACTGCTTAACTACGCGCTTGTGATCGTTTCCACTGACGGAGCGTCCATTTTTGCCGTTCTTCACCTTCCGGTCGATGGTTAGGTTCTCGAAGTATCGTTTTAGTACTCTGCTGACCGTGGATTGGACGATTCCCAGCATCTTACCGATGTCCCGATGTGACAACTCCGGATTCTCGAAATGAGTGCGCAGGATTAATTCACGACGCTCTTTTTCGTTCGACGACATTTTTCCAAATTTACGAAAAATTGACAGTGAAGCATGGCCAACGTGATCTATACACTCTTATCTGATTATAAGCGAAAGCTGAAGATATAATTCCTAAAAATTAAATTTCTACAGCGTTTTTTCCGTGATGCAATTTGATGTGAAACACCCTTTATTTCTTTAAAGTGTTTAAAAAGTCGTGAACTGAAATTGTATCTGATAATGATTTATTCATTTTTATTCGATTGGCGTTACTCCAAACCAATCTTTCCAATTGTGTTGTTTCAATTCGGATGCGGATTGTTCAACTGTATTTTGCACGTTTCCGTGTTGGGAAGCAAGATAGACTTTATATCTTCGCAGATAATACAAAAACAAAGTATTTCAAGTATCGAAAATACAACTTATACGAAACATACGCTTTTGCTAATCGTTTCTCTGCCATAAAACCTCAATGTGCCACAGCAAAGCGTGACAGGATACAGTTTATTCGAAACAAATAAACTTGAATAGCATTAAAACATAATTTATGCGCATTTCAGTTATTTCATCAATTATTCTAGTAAAATAAGGAAAAATGTCCACGTGGACAACAGGGAGAGGGGTATGAAAGTGTCCACGCTTGTCCACGGATGGGGAGGGGGGAGTCTAAAATCATGCTTTTTCTGTCCACGTGGTATGTGCACAGCCCCTAAGTACTAATAAAAATGACGCAATTAATACTTCGTTGAGACGGTGAAGTTCCTCTAGGAACGTTAGTGCCATTTAAGAAGAATCACGACCGAATCTTGCTTTTAAGTGCGTAAAATAAGCAAACATCATCACTTTTGTGGTTCTGAGCTCTAATGTAGGTGTCGCATGAGCTGATTCAGCTTTGCGTAAATTCGTCAATAATCTCGATCTTCTGCATAAAACCCACAAAATTAGTGCGGAAAACCTTTCCAAAAAGCGCAACAAAGTGCTGAACATCGATCCTCCCGCTATCAATTTCGGTCGAAATGAAATATTTATCGGATATGTTTACCCTCCCTATATTCGGACTCGGTGCCCCGGTGAATTTAATTAATTTCGTCTGTTCGAGGTTTTTTTCTCGGCATATTCAAACGGTGGAATTAAACAAATCTCTGCCACAACGGGGATCGATAAAAGCGCTGCGTGCGTGGGCCGGTCGGTGGCCCCACGCTGTGCAATTTCATTTTCGTCGAAAACAAATACCACCGGTTTGACAATATCGCGCGACAGGTATCGCGCGGTTTGTGACGATGGATTTTTAGTAATTGCGGCGGCGTGTTGCTATGAGTGTTCGAGCCACCTCTAAGGGTGGGAATCGCCATCACCTCGTGGTTTCTAGGGGTATGAATATTCAGTGACGACAATGTTCCCACCATCGAATCAGAGTCGATTGTTGGCGCGCGAAGTTTTGCATCACACACACACAACGGGTTTGTGAGAGATAGGCGTAACAGCGATGCAAAGGCAGATCGCCTGCTCTACGTTATAAATATTTATGGCGGCCAGGATTGATGTGGTAAAGCGGAGAGGGTAGTGAGGGTTGAGATTTCGAAGGAGACAGCATGGCGCGCGCGTTGCAGCCGTCGACCTTTATTTCTCGAACCAAGCAGTCTCGCAAAGTTCACATTGATCCGCAGCAAAAGCGAAGGGCTCGCTGCGTCGGATCGGTTCGAGTGTATAAAACGGCTTTAATTAAAAATTTACCGCCTTCGCTCCCCCCGATGAGTGTCCTAACGTGAAATCGTCGCTCGTTTTTAATTTCCCTAGCGTCCAACGATCCAACGTTTATTTTCTTCGCCACGTTCCCCACAATGCAGAAAAAAATGCGGAACCCATCATAAACAGAACTGCAGTAAAAATGGCGAAAAGTGGCATTTGAAACAAAAACTGAGAGTTTATATAATAAAAATTTATTACCATATCTTGACGGTCACTTTTCACTGGCTGTTTCGTTATTGGGTTCTCGGGGCACTAATCAGTTTGACTCGAGCATATAACCGACAACCAGTGGAAGGTATTCTCTTCCAATGCTTTCACCTTCAACAATGGATACGGATGTGTGAGGTCGAACAGGTGCCAAAGACGGGCATTTGTCCCCCGTAGAGATGCTCACTTCCCACTTTCTATCCTGTTCTACTCAACAGTTGTGTGCGTTCGCAACGTTATGGAGGAGGGGGTGGTATTGTATTGTGTCCACAGAAATCGATAATTTCAATTTCACTGCCGACAGTTGTTTGCAGAGGGCGTACGAAGCGAATGAAAATAATCCCTTCGATCTCATCAGCCTCTTTCAGTCGAATTCATCTGACCCATCATCGGGATAAAAGTGTCACGTTCCATCGACAAGTTATACAGGTATCTGCCGGGATGTGGGATGGCGCGAGCACTGTATGTGCTCCACATAATAGACAGGCGTATTTTGGTAAGTGATCCACGCGAGCACAGCTTCCATCGTTTCTGTGTACATATTTGCAATCACTTTGCGCATCTTTACGCCGTGGATCTCTGTTAGTTCCAGATAAAATTCCCTCCACACTCTCGAGCCGTACATCCAATCAGCTGAACCATTGTGGCCCTTGTATGGACAGTTGCCCTTAAAGAGCAACGAGCAACGGGGAAAACAGGTTCACGTCACGTCAGCCGAAAAACCAGTTTCCGCTTGTCCCAATCCGGCAAATCGGGGCTAATTTCTCCCGCTGCGAGTGGAGATTTTTCATTCAGTTCTTGTGTTTCTTCTTGGAATCTGTTTTCAATTCACGGACACACAAGAGATAACGGCAACAGTACCGACGGTGTTGTTTATTATTCCGCTGAAAAACCCGATGCCCCGCGCTGAATTAGAGCCATTATGGTGTGCTTTCAATTTTCATCGCGACGCCGCCATGGTCAACTGCAACCGACGAAATAAATAACAGGTGTCAATTATGGTCGAGCTTCTCACGACGTCTCCTTTGGTTCACTATCGTTCCCAAAGATGGAGCGCTTCTCCCGCGCGGCATTGTTTGGATTTTCACCGATTTGTCTGCGGCCAGGCCTTATCTGCGCCATAGAGCTATCGCCATGAATGGGCCAAAGATTTTGTCAGCTATACTTGGCGATTGAAGGGGAGGAGCAGATTTAAAATAGATTAAGTAGTGGGCGTCAGCCGGTCGAACAATGGATCGTCGACACAAAGGTTAGACTTTTATCTGAAGGAGACGAGGAAGTGCTCTTTTCATTCAGGGATGAATAATAGTCGATAAACGTCTATACTTACACTGAGTTCTACCTCATTTGGTCTAATCACCGGCGAAAACCTTACTCGGAGATGCCTCGTTGAAATGTTAAACCGTGGATCGCAAAATGCAAAAAATATAGGAGGTTGTATCCAAGACACGACCGCATTGCTGCAAAATTTAAAAAAAAACTGTTTAGCAGAATGGTTTTGTAACCCTGAATTGTTTTTTTTTGTTGTAGAATCAGTTGACGATAATTGATTGATTAATCATTTTTGCCCTCGCAGAACAATAAAGCTGATCGTATGTCGCTATTTGTTTCATGTCAGCGCATTGAAAATTTATCTCGAACGTTATTCCGGTGCTCCCGTGGCCGAGTGGTTAGCGTCATAACTAACATGCCGGGGGTTCGGGTTCAATTCCCGTTCTGGTCGGGGGAATTTTTCGTCAAAGAAATTTCCTCCGACTTGCACTGTGATCACGCGTATTCTAGAGCTTGCCACTCAGAATGCATTCAAGGCGTGTTATTTGGCATAGAAATCTCAACTAAGTACTAATAAAAATGACGCAAGTAATACTACGTTGAGACGGCGAAGTTCCTCTAGGAACGTTAGTGCCATTGAAGAAGAAGAAGAAGTTATTCCGGTGTCCTTTTTCGCAACTGACATACACTAGTATTGCGCGATCATGGATCGATATTTTTAAGATAGATCTTGTCCTCTTCGATATACGATTTTTTGGTACGATTCTTTGTATTTCTGAAAATCGTGAAAATCGATCTTTTCTTTTCGGTTTTTTCGATCTTTTCGATCGTACTAAAATTTTTGAAAATTAGTTTTTTCAGTAAACATTGTTTTTGATCTCCCCAAAAACCTCCTAATAAACTTCATAATTATTTGATCCATTTCAAGGTTGTCAAACAATCTAGAAAACAAGTTTTTACAAGTTATATTTACACCATCACATTCACTAGGCTGACAGTGAAAATTTTGACGAAATTGGATGGTGACATTAGGTCCAGCTGAAGCGTTTTTTTGTTACCGTCGGAACACGGAACAATTAGAGGTCGCCGCAGTAGAGTTTTGTTAGTTTTTTCCTGTTTAAAATTTATTATTTTTTTGTGACTGGTTTGTCATAAGTATACAATTGCAGTTAATGTCGATCGATCTCCATCGCTGATGATAGTTGCTTGAATGTAGTTATTCTGTAACAACACAAAGATGGTCAATGAGGACCCTGAGTTTTGAACTCACGATCGATCGTTTGCTAAGCGAACGCGCAACCAATGTTACTATAAAGACCCCCAAAGATCGATTCTCCTGTACCGATTTAATCAGCGATCTCTACGCCGTTTAGAAAATCAAGCCGTCAAGATTGATCTTTTTTCTAAATGTCGCCCAATCCTGGCAGACACTCGACTACAGGCGATTGTATACTTGTTGCACCAACATCATTATTCCACATCTCATAACTACGTATATCTATCTTTGGCATCGCATGGAAACAACAACAATATTAAATATAATTCTACATGTTAATTAGTATTGCCTCAGCGGAATCGCACCTCTAGACATCGTTCGTACAACGTAAGCCAACCAGCGCCAAAGAAGCGTTCATCATAGCATGCATACAGGGGCATACATTGGTGTCTTGACGCGACTAAATATATAGGGCCTGATCACGAACATCACTGTCGAAAACACTTTCACGCCACTTACACTTCACTTAATCTTTTTGTGTCCATCATCATAGTCACGGACAGTTGCGTGTAAAAATAAACTCCGTGAAGTGAAAGAGTTCATTCCCGTTTATAAGAGACATGTCAGTTGCATAATTTCGGGCGTTTGAACGTTATGTAGGTAAAATTAATAAGTATATGAGATAATATTCCATTTAATTGAACGTATGTTTTAGAATGACAAGTTTGCGATCCATCTAAAGGGTGTGTCACATCAAATTGCATCACGGAAAAAACGCTGTAGAAATTCGCCCAGTAGACCGATCCTTTTGAAAATTTTAGACAGTAAAATAAAAACTATTAAACAACTTTTGGCATTTTCTTTTTATTCATACTTCGAGCCCAAGCCCGTATGCTCGCACCTTCCTCTTTACCCCGTCCATAAGGTTCTGTACAACGTCAGGTTGTAGTTTTTTTTGAACAGAAATCCATTTTCTCTTGAAGTCCGCCTCCGATTTGACAACTTTTGGGTTCTTCCGGAGGGCCTGCTTCATAATCGCCCAATATTTCTCTATTGGGCGAAGCTCCGGCGCGTTGGGCGGGTTCATTTCCTTTGGCACGAAGGTGACCCCGTTGGCTTCGTACCACTCCAACACGTCCCTTGAATAGTGGCACGAAGCGAGATCCGGCCAGAAGATGGTCGGGCCCTCGTGCTGCTTCAATAGTGGCAGTAAGCGCTTCTGTAGGCACTCCTTAAGGTAAACCTGCCCGTTTACCGTGCCGGTCATCACGAAGGGGGCGCTCCGCTTTCCGCAAGAGCAGATCGCTTGCCACACCATGTACTTTTTGGCAAACTTGGATAGTTTCTGCTTGCGAATCTCCTCCGGAACGCTGAATTTGTCCTCTGCGGAGAAGAACAACAGGCCCGGCAGCTGACGAAAGTCCGCTTTGACGTAGGTTTCGTCGTCCATTACCAGGCAATGCGGCTTCGTCAGCATTTCGTTGTACAGCTTCCGGGCTCGTGTCTTCCCCACCATGTTTTGCCTTTCGTCGCGGTTAGGAGCCTTCTGAACCTTGTATGTACGCAGGCCCGCCCGCTGCTTGGTCATCCCGGTACGGTACGCAGGCCCTCCCGCTTATTGGCGACATCCCGGACCGAACTTCTCGGATCACGTCTAAACTGCTTAACTACGCGCTTGTGATCTTTTTCACTGACGGAGCATCCATTTTTGCCGTTCTTCACCTTCCGGTCGATGGTTAGGTTCTCGAAGTATCGTTTTAGTATTCTGCTGACCGTGGATTGGACGATTCCCAGCATCTTACCGATGTCCCGATGTGACAACTCCGGATTTTCGAAATGAGTGCACAGGATTAATTCACGACGCTCTTTTTCGTTCGACGACATTTTTCCAAATTCACGAAAAATTGACAGTAAAGCATGGCCAACGTGATCTATACACTCTTATCTGATTTTAAAGCGAAAGCTGAAGATATAATTCCTAAAAATTAAATTTCTACAGCGTTTTTTCCGTGATGCAATTTGATGTGACACACCCTTTATTCGGACTCATTCCATGAATCATTTGCTTGGTGCGTTAGATTGCTGAATCAAACGCCAGTTCAAAGATGAGGAGGAATACTTGGTTGCTCTTGAATAATGTAGTTGTTGAACATATGGGAATGTAATTTTCTTTCTTCTTTCTATAAATTACTCTAGAGATAAAGCATGACTATCATGAGTTTAATAAAGGGTGTGTCACATCAAATTGCATCACGGAAAAAACGCTGTAGAAATTAATTTTTTAAGAATTATATCTTCAGCTTTCGCTTATAATCAGATATATAGTATAGATCACGTTGGCCATGCTTCACTGTCAATTTTTCGTAAATTTGGAAAAATGTCGTCGAACGAAAAAAAGCGTCGTGAATTAATCCTGTGCACTCATTTCGAGAATCCGGAGTTGTCACATCGGGACATCGGTAAGATGCTGGGAATCGTCCAATCCACGGTCAGCAGAGTACTAAAACGATACTTCGAGAACCTAACCATCGACCGGAAGGTGAAGAAAGGCAAAAATGGATGCTCCGTCAGTGGAAACGATCACAAGCGCGTAGTTAAGCAGTTTAGACGTGATCCGAGAAGTTCGGTCCGGGATGTCGCCAATAAGCTGAATTTGTCAAGTTCATTCGTCCAGCGGACCAAGCAGCGGGAGGGCCTGCGTACATACAAGGTTCAGAAGGCTCCTAACCGCGACGAAAGGCAAAACATGGTGGGGAAGACGTGAGCCCGGAAGCTGTACACCGAAATGCTGACGAAGCCGCATTGCCTGGTAATGGACGACGAAACCTACGTCAAAGCGGACTTTCGTCAGCTGCCGGGCTTGTTCTTCTTCTCCGCAGAGGACAAATTCAGCGTTCCGGAGGAGATTCGCAAGCAGAAACTATCCAAGTTTGCCAAAAAGTACATGGTGTGGCAAGCGATCTGCTCTTGCGGAAAGCGGAGCGCCCCCTTCGTGATGACCGGCACGGTAAACGGGCAGGTTTACCTTAAGGAGTGCCTACAGAAGCGCTTACTACCACTATTGAAGCAGCACGACCATCTTCTCGCAGCCGGATCTCGCTTCGTGCCACTATTGAAAGGACGTGTTGGAGTGGTACGAAGCCAACGGGGTCACCTTCGTGCCAAAGGAAATGAACCCGCCCAACGCGCCGGAGCTTCGCCCAATAGAGAAATATTGGGCGATTATGAAGCAGGCCCTCCGGAAGAACCCAAAAGTTGTCAAATCGGAGGCGGACTTCAAGAGAAAATGTATTTCTGTTCAAAAAAAACTACAACCTGACGTTGTACAGAACCTTATTGACGGGGTAAAGAGGAAGGTGCGAGCATACGGGCTTGGGCTCGAAGTATGGATAAAAAGAAAATGCCAAAAGTTGTTTAATAGTTTTTATTTTACTGTCTAAAATTTTCAAAAGGATCGGTCTACTGTGCGAATTTCTACAGCGTTTTTTCCGTGATGCAATTTGATGTGACACACCCTTTAATCGATATCTCGCATACTCTTGTACTCAGCTCTGTCTTACTCGTTTGAATAGTGAGGAGTATTCAGTATAGGTCAACGTTAGAGCCCTTTTTTAAGAACCGTTTCTACAATTTATATCTTCTATATCTCAGAATAAACCCGAATTTATCCATCTCACGATCAGTATAATCTGAGCTACTCCCATATGGGATTCTGATGTTTAAACCTCTTATCCTTCCCATTCTCGTGTAATTTGATATACGGGACATGAGGTTTGATATAATTGTTTGAACAGAAACTGGTCAGTAGCGTCGGTCAGAAGCATAATTTTCATATGAAACATCTGATGAGTTTCAAGGAATTTACCAAAAGCAGAAAATGATTCATATTTTCATTAGACGGATATCGAAATTATGGAAAAAAACTAGAGAATAATTGAAAAATTATTAATTTGAAAGCTTTGCAATTATAGATTCATTTTTCCTTATTTGAAACTTTTTTCATTGAAAGTATGTCTTCAAAACAATATCGTTGAAAATATCTATTACGTAAAACAAAAGATCAATGGCCTTATTCGATGTAACTATCGTCCTGATTCGGGCCTTGTCCACCAATTGCGAATGTTTGAATTACAAAAACCAGCTCTGCAATGTTGGAGAAACATTATAGTTATTATTTTATATTCAAAATATCAACAAATCAATATTATACATAATCAATCATAATGATCGTTTTGGGCCAGTGGCCTGCTTTGCCATTTTATGGGGTTGCAACTCTCTGTTAGTCTAATCCTTAAATTAGAAACAAAAAATTGCTATTAATTTAGGACAATCGAAATCAGACCTTTCACCATGTCTCAATCGGTCTACGGGAGCTACGTTTTTAGTCCTCAATTACATCCCATAGCGCTTTTATCGAGTTCAAATAAACAAATTTACATCATCTGGATACGTCAGGATTTCCTTCCAAAAATGCTACGAAGCGGGTAAATTGCTGTTTGTTTATCTTTTCTTTCTTAAAAAGCAAGGCAAGATTCTAAATGTTAGCAAAAAAGCTAAATAAATCCGAAATTAAACTTACTCCATTCCGCGTGACTAGTCACCATCAAACACAAGTGACAAATATACTTGTTTTTCCCCGTGACGTGACAGTGTCGTTGTATTCATAATAACACCGAGTTCATCAAAGTTGTCACGACGGATGAATTCTTCCGGATTCGGTACACATGGTGGCAGCCGTGATAACGTTGTATACAATTCACTTAGTTTTCACCGTGAAGTGACGGTCGTGATCAGGCCCATAAACACCTTTCACCGTTTTGTACTATTCTTAAAAGAAACGCTTTCTGTTAATATTACTGGCCTCGAAAAAGGTTACATAACTTTCTCACGCTCAAGATAAGCGCAGCTATTATCCTTAGTGGACAAAGTTTTGCTACTGGCAAGCGAAACCAAATCACGTACATAATTCTAGAACGAGATTTACTTTTTTGATATTTAAATAAACGAAATAAATTCTGTCTGTTATTAGAGGCGAATGAACAGAAAAGTTTAATGCCTCTTTAATCCAACATCGTCATCATCTGTCTGTTAATCTCAATAAACTCGAAAAGAGCTGCGTTGCTTCATTATGATCAAGATTAGCGCAAATGCCATCCTTGTTGAAGACAGTTTTGTGATTGGCACGCGAACTCAAATAACACACAACATTCCAGTCACTATGGTTGAGCTCGATATTCTTCAAATAATTATGTGGCGCACAACCTTAACGCGTGCTTCGCCATCGCATCAGTTCGATGCATTGAGGCAATGTCAAAGGCACCAACAAAACTCTCATGATGACGGAAAACAAATGAATATTTATCTCAGCAGAGATCCATTATTCATACTCTAGCGCAAATATTCCTCTTCCGCTACCTCCCTCTTTGTTTATATTTATCACTAGTTGACCCGGCAAATCCGTCCCGCCCAAAATTATTGTTTTAATATGAATAGAACAAATTTCTAAACTTTTTCTCATCATAACATTGTTCTATGGGCAGAATACAACAAATACAACAAAATGAAGACGGGACCTTTCCTTCTTCGGATTTTGCGATTATCCACATTTTTGGCTTTCCTTTTTTATTTACACCCATACCTCGCTTTACAGCATTTCGCTATAACGGCCCTCTTCAATTCAGGCACGTTTCCGATTTACAGCCTAAAATGTTTCGTTATAACGGCAAAAAAATAGAGGATTGGTTCAAAAATCACTTTTGTACAGAAGTAAAAAAAATATTTGCGAGACAATAACTTGAGCAATATACAAATTAGGTATGTATACATACACATATTCCATGTAACATGAAGTTGTTTCAATTTTGTTTATAGATTATTGTTGGTTTTTATGTAGGTATGTTGTATGTATTGTATGTTTTATGTTTATGTTATGTATGTATTTTTGATTTAAATGAATTTAATTTTTGATTCAAATGAAATAAAAATAAAAGGATAAAATGCATTTTGAATGATAAAGCATGTTACATATTTAACAAATTTGGAACTGACCTGATTGAATTTGTATTATTTTGTATTAGAATAATTGATTCCTTATACGGCTTTCCGCTTTGCGGCTGAATTTCGTGGAACGTATCTAGGCCGTAGGTATGGGTGTATATAAATAGGAATGCGTTATTCCGCCTGAAAATTAATTTCCACTTTCAAACAAAGATCAATTTCAATAGCGCAAATGGGCCGACAACGCTTATCATGATGTAGGGTAAATGATCTTGATTTGTCCAGTCGAAAATATGATCATGGTTTGCCCACTTTTTTGAATGCTCTAATTCAGCGCTCCTGTGTCAAATAAGGCCTTCGAATGTTTCGAAACATATAAATGAAACTGCCTTTTACATGATTTATAGTAGTTTGATAGTATATTTTTACGAAATCACATGTTTTAAAGGATTATAAAACACACCTTCTATTTGTGTCAATGCGCCCCTCATTCGAGCTAACTTTTAATCGATCACCAGATGATTACTTGGCACGTATTCAGACCTTTTCTAGATTACAACGCTTATAAATATTGTAAACATCATGCTTGCTCACCATTTGTATCGGATTTACATAGCTAAAGCATTAAATTAACGCATTTTGATGAACTCAATTCTGATCATGAGTTGTCCAATTCAATAATGTTGTTTTGTCCACATGATTTCTATGGCAACCGCTTGGCGCGCTGCAGTTTGTTTATGTTTGTTTATGGTGTGCTTCGCGCATAGCAGAAGTATGGTTTTTCTGTGTTGATTGTGTTGAGGTGAACACTTCTAAAATGCCCAAGAAAAGGCAATATTCTGAAGAAAGCCTAGATTATGAATGAATCAATATGATGACAGTAAACTCAAGCATAAGCATAAATGCAACATCTAATTGTGAATTCGAATGTTTTCATTCAAAAATGGAGATTTCTAAAACCGGACAAACCATGATCATTTTTTTTGGGCAAACCATGATCAGAGGTGGTCAAACCATGATCATAATTCTTCTTTAAGGAAAATCGCTAAAAAACATAAAAAATTGAATAATTTCAACACCTTATGGTAGTATTAGCAACTAGAGACTTGGAGCTTTTCAACAAACCCAAACTCGTATCGATTATGTGTGATTTTCATGGAGAAAAATCGATTTGCATTTACTAGTTGCGTAAAAACACCCCAAATTGGACAAACCAAGATCATTTACCCTAATTTTAAAACACATGGGAAATCAATTTTTAGAATTTTCCGACCTTCCTTCAGAGTTTTCCAAAAATTTTCCGATTTTTCTCTCCGTAACATTGATCTATGGGCAGAGACACATACATCAAAATAAAGATGGCTCAAATCAGGCGATTCCTTTTTCGGATTTCGCGCTTGGCAACACATTTGGCCTTATATTTTTTATTTATATAGATCGCGGCTGCATAATTTGCACCATCAAACAATCGTTCATCATAGCATCAAAATATTAGGTGATTGTTGCAGCGCGACAGGGCCAATTCACACGGGAGCAGATACAAATGGGGTTTCATCATAGCGAAGAAGTGCTATTTGTACATACGGATTGAGATGCTCGCCCTTTCGCACACAAAGTTATATATCGATGGCTTGGAGCAACTAAATATACACACACTTATTTCCGGTTTGCGCTCTTCTCAACAGAAGTCCTTTCTAGTAATATTTCGATTAGCTTAGCTGTCATCCTTGGTGGAGATAGTTTTGCTACTGTCATACGAAACCAAATCACACACAAAATTCCTCAACAATTATTTTCTTGGTCTTTTCGAGGCCTAGTTTGATGATTCTCCACACAATTGTGTAAGTAATTTGGTCGCGTCCACAGCTTAATTCGAAACGAAGACATGTGATGAAGCAAAACAAGGAAGCACAAGCGATGTTCATTGCTTCGATACTGAAAACGATACTGAAAATTTGCCTCAACGAGATCCAATATTTATGCTCTAGTCAAATATTCCCTTTCGTTCTTCTTCTTCTCTTTTCTTTGTTCACGGAGACTTCAAATCATTCCCCTTTGTTGTTCGCCGATAAGTTGCTCGTTATTGTCGTCACGGGTAGGGAAGCTCACAAATAAACAGAACAAATGTATGGAAAAATGGAAATGCTCCTAGTTTTCATCAATTTACACACGTTTACACACCAGGGGATTGTAATATATAGCATAAAAAACAAATCTTAGGGAATTTCCGATTCGTTTCGTATGTAAATCGACAAATTCCGTTCGCGGCTAAAATAGTTATTAACATTAACTTTATTTCATTAAAACCTGACCGTGATTTGGCACTCTTAATGAAAGACGTAGTTCTACGTCAAAAGATTGAGTACCGCTGATCTAGATTAATTCGCCCCGTGATAATAGAATCCGAAGCTACAGAAAATTGAATGTCACTGGACGATATTGATTTCCATCAACAGTTGAAAACCTCAATCTCCGTCATACTACTGAAAAACTGCCACTCAAAACATTCACGCCGGACCTCAACATGCTGCCATTATCGACACTAAGAGCAAACAGTGCCCAAAGGCGCACGCTTCCGCAACCAAGTGAGAGGCGGTGGCGGCGCCTACGAAAACACGTCGCTCGAAGCTCTTCAATATTGAAAGAAAGTGTAACTAAATATTTGAACAGCAACCCGAGGGCGGCAGGGTCCGTGTGTCTACCTGGTTTCAAATTCTCGTGAGACGACCATTCGTTACACATCGAAGCGTACACAGAACTTTTGATTTAGGTTCCGGAATTTCCATCCCATGGAGATTTCATCGCAGCTGGGCCATTACACAAAGGGGGCAGACAACTTTCGTCCTTTTGCACTAAGTAGTGATGTCTTCAACTTTGTGGTACATTGTTTTCGGAAAGAAAGTTTGAAGCCGAAGTTTTTAGGAAAATTTCTGAACACACAAAAACACTCAGTTACCTAACCGACACAATGGAAATGGTTCCATCATGATTTCGATTTGCACCACAGCACAAATCGATTTAAAAGTGAAGCGATAGTGCTGATAAACACCCATTTTTATAACGAACCGAACACAACTAGAGATGGGCAAACCGTTCACGAACGATGCGAAAGAACTAGTTCACCGAGAAGAGTGAACGAACGGTCGTTCTTTTTCAATGAACGGTAGGTCTCCCCACGAACTGATTGCGAGTGAACGGTTTGTGAACGAACTGATTCCGAAAGAACGGTTTGCTAGTGAACTGTTGGAGAGCGAACTGTTTGCGAGTGAACTGTATGGGAATGAACTGATTGAGAGTGAACTGTTTGAGAACGAACAAGTGCAGCTGAACTGATTTGCGCTGGACGGAATGGATAAAAGCTTCTAAGAAACATGAAGCGATATTGTCATTTATGAGCAAAATGCGTGTAACGCAGGGTTTACTTATTATCAGGTATACTCTTTTTCAGGTTAAAAATTAAATTAGAAAAAAATTCAACTTCATGTATTCTTTCAATTCCGCGTAACATGCATATACTTCCTAATTATCAAAAAAAAACTGGGGGAAGCTGGGGCGATTCTTGAATTGGGTAAACATAGAATCTAATAGTGAGGGCAAGTTGAGACAAAAAATTTTTCGTTGCTTTCAATCCATTGTTTGGCCTATTGCGTGTACGTGTTATCGTGATTGTTTGTATGATTGATTGTTAGTAAAAATCGCCGCTCAATTTTTTCTCTGAATTCTCTGAACATGGAACCTGTGTGTTGTCCAAACAGAAAATATGAAAAATTGCGCATACTTTGTGCGCATCAAATTATTACATATACTTTTGTCGGCCGATTAATATAATTTCACATACAGTTTGCTACTTTTAAAGAAGAAGCAGCTTATCTTTCCCTACTAAATTTCAAAAATATTAATCCCATACGTACACTATCCAATCCAACGATAACAATTAGTAGCTGTCTATTGGTGGTGGGTTCCAGCTAACATTTTGTTGTTTTTAATACCGCTGAACGAAAGAGCGAAAGAACGGTTCAAAAGAACTGATTCACTTAGATGAACGGTTAGTGAGTGAACCGTTCATCAAAGTGAACTGTTTTGCCCATCTCTACCTTGCATGCATCTACCATAGAGATGGGCAAACCGTTCACGAACGGTACGAACGAACTAGTTCGCCGAAAAGAGTGAACGAACTGTCGTTCTTTTTCAAAGAACGGTAGTTCTCCCCACGAACTGATTGCGAGCGAACGGTTTGTGAACGAACTGATTCCGAAAGAACGGTTTGCGAGTGAACTGTTTGAGAGTGAACTGCTTGTGAACAAACTGTTTGCGAGTGAACTGTATGGGAAAGAACTGATTGAGAGTGAACTGTTTGGGAACGAACTGTTTGAGAACGAAGTGTTTGCGGGCGAACTGTTTGCGAACGAGCTAGTGCAGCTGAACTGATTTGCGCTGGACGGAATGAACAAATATAACGAGAACGCTTGTAAGGAAAATAAAACGATATTGTCATGATGAGCAAAATGCATCTAACGCAGGGTTTATTTTGTTAATGTATACTCAATTTTGTGTTAAAAATTAAATTAAATTTTCGTAGTTTTAAAAGCAAAAATATATATTTTCAATTACATGTATTCTTTCAATTCCGCCTAACATTCATATATTTCGTGATTATCAGAAAAAAATCTGGGGCGATTCATGGATTAGGTAAACATAAAATTTTATAGTGAGGGCATGTTGAGAAAAAAGTTTTTTCGTGGCTTTCAATTCATTGATTGGCCTATTGCGTGTACGTGTTATTGTGATTGTTTGTATGATTGATTGTTAGTGAAAATCGCTGTTGATTTTTTTCCCTGAATGAACATTATGAAATATGTAATCTTACATGGAACCAGTGTGTTGTCCAAAAAGAGAATATGAAAAATTGCACATATTTTGTGCGGATCAAATTATTACATAAATACCATACGTACACTATCCAATCCAACGATATCAATTAATAGCTGTCTATTGATGTTGGGTTCCAGCCAACATTCTATGTTGTTCTTAATACCGCTGAACGAAAGAACGGTTCAAAAGAACTGATTCACGTAGATGAACGGTTAGTGAGTGAACCGTTCATCAAAGTGAACTGTTTTGCCCATCTCTAAACACAACAATAATTCCGCTGTCAGAATTGCCATCTTTCAATAGCCTGCTGTGTTGCGCGACAACAACGAAGGCATTCATTTTGGATTGTCATTGAAGCGGCAATGACAGTTGGAAAATTCTGAGTAATGTAAACAGAAAACATGGATTTTAAATATTTCTGCTTGTTCGACTCACCGCATAACGAATTGAATGAAATTAAATGTTCGCCGGCTGGGAACAGAAATTGCAGTTCACTCGTACAATGCAAACTGATGAGGAAACAAAACAAAACAAAATGCAGTTTGCGGTCGACGACGATCGACTCTCCGGATCTCGTTCGCTTGACCTGATTCCGTCGCTTGGTTCCCCTCTCGAGGGAAAAATCAATCACTGGAAACCGGCGAAAAATTGCAGCATTTTTTTTTTCGAACGGTCGGTTATCCCTGAAGCGATGCGTCACACAAGTTTGGTTCTTCAATTTGCATACGCATCATTCCTCGACCCGATAGCCATAATTACTTGTCAATCAGTTGGCAGGAGTTGTGGCACTTGAAGTG
Organism: Toxorhynchites rutilus septentrionalis; assembly: GCF_029784135.1. Lineage (NCBI taxonomy): Eukaryota > Metazoa > Arthropoda > Insecta > Diptera > Culicidae > Toxorhynchites > Toxorhynchites rutilus. Next base: position 6,381,613 of record NC_073744.1, read on the forward strand.
ACCGATCCATACTGGCGGGTTTTTTGCGTCGGGATTTATTTTGGTCTCTCCTACACCGCTGGCGTGGGTTTGGGATGGATCCAAAGCGGACCAAAGCGGTATGCGTGGAATAGTTTTTGCCCCATTGACTCCGTAGGCACTACCAGTCGTCACTAATGGGACTGAATTGGCATCACCCGGAATCGAATCAATTACGGAGTCAATCTGAAAGACAAAAATTTGTGATGTTCTGCGAGTCAGACCGTTGCGATGAGTTGGCAGCTGCCTGTTGCGGGCAAAGTGACCCATCAGGGGCAATTATCGATCGAATCATTTACACATTTCGACGAGGATTACCGAGAACCGAAACTAATGACTCTGTTCGGCACTGAGGTTAGGTGGCACATTTTATATCGGGAATAATGCATTGGGGTAACAAATGATTACTCCCATCTCCGTCCAGACGGGGGGCATTATATGTCGGAAATAGTTTTGCCTTCACTCCATCCGATCAGTTTGTATGCGCGTGTTTGTGTGTATAACGGCACACTTCATTAGGGCCATCCATATGCATAAGTTCGAAGTAGGATTATCCGGTCCGACCGACACTCGTTCCAGACAGCAAAAAGGTCGAGCATATTATTTCATGTCCCTCTGCTCCGATTGGATTTGTGTCCCTCGCTTCGACGAGCTGCCGGCAGATATAAACGGAATCGAATGCCGCCGTCCTATCGCCTTGGTCCGAACCATTGCAGACCAGAACCGAAGAGTGGCCGAGATAATGGCACGGAAAATTTCCATAATTAAGATATCAACTGTTGTTGTATCGTTAGTTTTTAATCAAGTCGTAGCTCACCTCGTCTCGATTCGATCGGTGCATTCGAACTATGTGAATGCATAAACCGTTCGCTGCAATCGATTCCGCGGCCTAGCGGTTGGTAATAATTTATGACGGAGGAAAACGGAGGTTGCATTTGATCAAACGAGAAGTGCGAGCGAGACTCGCTGGCTCCTCGAGCTCCGACGCGGTGTTGCCTTTATAGTAAAGCCCCTATTTTTCTCTGGATCTTGTTTTTTTCAGTGGACGTTAGCGTCGATGGTCGACCGATCTGCGTGACGTTGTGTGACACCGCCGGCCAGGATGCGCTGGATCCCCTCCGGCAGCTGTGCTATCCCGGTTCCGATGTGTTCCTGCTCTGCTTCTCGGTGGTCCAGCCGGAATCGTTCCGCGCCGTTGCAACCCGATGGGAGCCGGAAATTGCCAAACTGAAAGCCTCACTAGTTCTGGTGGGAACGCAGTCGGATTTGCGTAATGATCAGAGCACGGTTCTGAAGTTGCAGGTGAGTTTGGGGCGAAATGCAAATAAAGCTCTCGGTCAGCACATTGATACCCTTTTTCATTTGTCAATTTTAGGCCCAAGGCGAGAAACCTGTCCCCGTGTCGGCGGCTTGGGATTTTGCCCGCAAAATTGGAGCCAAATACATCGAGACTTCCTCGCACAAAAAAGTAAGTAGGGTAGCTCTAACCACTTGGAATCTGGAACCACTGTTTGTTTTATAGCAGCACCCCTCGAGATTGGCTCTGTATCGTTTTGATTTCATTGTATTTTGCATGTGTTTCTGTGGAATTTCGATTGCGATTCGCTTTGTTTTTCAAAAATTGAGCATGATGAAAGCCGACAATCGATTTTACACACCTGCATTCAAAGCTCGAACCAGGTTAGGTGCAAAAATCGCAAAATAGTTGAAATTAAAAAAAAAACTTAATATCTCGATCAACATGTATAAAGGGCCTATGTTCTTTGATCGATTTTCTCTTTCGATATCCAACTGCCTTCCAGTGGATTTTGTTCCAGTTTTGTCATGTAGTTTGATAAACGGTGTCCCCTTTCACGCTCCTTATCGTCACATCACACATCAGAAAATCACGCTCAACTTTTCAATAGGACCTATCTGTTCTGGTCAATTCTCTCTTTATCGTTGATAACTCAATGGTAAAAGCATTTCCTGATGTGTTCGACAAACTGGGTACTAGAAGAGAACCTCGTTTATCAAACTACCTGAAAAAAATACCGTAGAATCCGTCTACCAAGCAGATGTCAATAAATAAAATCGATCAAAAGAGATAGGCCCTTTTGAAAACGTAAAGCGTGAAATGCTGTTACTGCTGACCCAAATTCCGTTTTGACGACCAAGATTGGGTCGATATGATGTCAACGATCGACCCCATATACTGTCACTTTGCAATCGAGTAATCGACCTTTCATGTGCATTCGTCGAACAATTTGACGCCACTTTCTTGCCAACATGTGCAAGGCGTCGATCTGCTTGCAGCGCTGCTTCCAGCACTGCTCGTCTCTCGTTTGTATTGGTTTGTTATGAAACATGAAAAGGAAATACATTGATTGATTTTAATCATTTTATCACAAAAAAAGAAAATAAAAATGCATGTAATATAAACACAATCGAGAAAAAACAAGTAGATATAATGGAATCGGTATATCCGGTTTGTCCGGATAGACCAGGGGTTCTCAAAATGTTTTGGGCAAGAGACCTCTTTTCCAGACTTTTTTTATTTTTTTTTTTTTTTTTACTTTTTACCCTCCACTCACCCCCATCTCGAAGATACTCTGACTTGAGGATCCTAGAGTTGGGCTCCAGTTATTAAAAAAAAAAAAAAAAAAAAAGGACATAAACAAACATTTAGAAACGAGGTGAGTGGACAAAAACATGAAGAACAAAAATGTATGGACCCCAGTGAAAAAAAAAAATTTTTCTTTTAAGGGATCCATATAAGAGGAGAAACATAAAATAGAGAAAAAAAAAAAAGAGAGAGAAAGCATACAACGATACATGGATTATTGTGGTTGATCGATCTATAATACGAAAACATTGGTCATTGATTTGAGATATTGTTTTAATTTCTTTTTAAAATTATCAGAACGTGTGATAGTTCGAATTTCAGATGGCAAGGCATTAAAACGAGATGGTCCATAAAACAGAATGCGTTGCTGACCAACATTAGTTGTTGCTCTACTTCGCATTAAATTTTGTGCTTGTCGTGTGATGTGTTGATGATTTACTATAGGTATTGTCAAGTTATGGTGAATATCATTGTCATTAATAACGCTGTGGATAAGTTTGATAGTCTGAAATTCGCGTAGTCCAAGAAGAGGCAGTATTTTATGAGAATCGTCGGAATATAAGTCTAACGTTGGATGGAGGATTGGTAGTTTGTATATTATTTTCAGACACCTATTTTGCAACACTTGTAGTTTTTTAAGTTTCGTTTTACATGCGTGTCCCCAAACCACTATTCCATATTGCAGTAATGAGTGAATACATGCAAAATAAAAATTTTTCAACGGTCTCTGTGATACAAAGTAGGATACTCTTTTCAATATACCACAAAGTGAGGAGATTTTTCTTTCTAAAGAATTTATTTGTTGTGTCCATGATAAACCTGTATCTAAATGTATTCCAAGGTATTTAAAATGGTTCACCTTGTCAATCGAGACATTCTCAAACTTTGGGTCGGGACAAGCGAAGATTTTTTTCCTTGGTGAATGGAAGAACATGTATTTAGTTTTTGACAAATTTAGTGACAACAGATTTTGTTGAAAATACCTACAAAGAACAGTCAGATCATTTTCTATATTTGTTACGACGGTTCTGGAGTCAGAGCATGGATAAAACAATGCTGTGTCGTCAGCAAACAGTCTAGCAGTTCCTATCAATGGCAGATTACCGATATCATTGATGTACAACAGAAACAACAGAGGTCCAATATTGCTGCCCTGTGGTACACCAATGTTTATTGAACGCAGGGCACTTTTGGCATTATTCAATGCAACATATTGCTGTCTACCGGTGAGATAGCTATGTACGAGGTCGCTGGCAAGTCCTCGGATTCCATAAGTATTCAATTTTTTCAATAATATGTCATGATCAATTGTATCGAAAGCCTTTTTAAGGTCCAGACTTAAGTCTTACCTTAGACCCCCATAGCCAAATTTCTTTGAAAATCCTATGTTTAGTTTTTTTCTTACTGAATAATTATCAATTTGAAAACATTGCAGTTGGTTAAATAAATAAACTTGACATTATTTTTTCACGGAGGCGATCTGGCGTAGTAACTTCCGCACCGCAAGATCACGAGTTCAATTCACACTCCCAACATTCTTCCGAAAAATTGAAGTAATATGACAAATCAGCCTAAAGTGTTGAAAATTACTATAATACAGAAAAACATTATTTTCTCAATCATATTCAAATTGAGATAAAATTTAGTAAATATCAAGTGTTAGAAATAATTATTAATACAAATTACTCACAAACTAAAAAAAAATATATCCACAACTACCAAAATATCAAAATGCGGTTCAATATTGGTTAGTTAAAGCCTTAAATCTTCGTTGATTTCCAAATGGTTCCTTCGGTAATTATTTGATATTCGGCCAATATTATTGATATTGTTTCAATCAAGTTGAAATCGTCACCTTGCAGCTGAAACACAAATTCAAAAAAGCTGAAAATCTTGCTATGCGATGGACTTTTGGTGTGCCAGCGAATTCCAGCGTGTAGAAGTATCCGAGTAAAGATATCGTCATTTTTCTCATATAGCTGAGCAAATAATCGAGTGTTCAAAGAATTCCTTCGAAGGTTTTTAATAGCACTCATAACATATAGTAAAGACTGATGCGATCTAGGGTTAAGTTTTTTTGCTATTAAATTCTGTGAACCACGCAGCGAATGGCCAGTACCTCACGCAGTTGTAACTTTTAGTGAGCTGAAATAGCTTTTTCGGAAAAAAACGATCAATTCTTCTCTGGTATCAGTCTTCATATATGTAGCAAAAATAATTTCTTGGTACAAATTTTTTATTTTCATCTTGTGCGCGTTCATCGTCTTAAGGAGTTTTTGAAATGTACGGCAATAATATTTTCTACTAAGATATAAGTCATTCTTATGAAATGTCACCTCACTTTTCCATTCCTGCTAAGGGTGTTTTTGGGATACTTTTTGATTATTCCACATTCATCAGCCTGTGTTGAGTGAATATTCTCGCTTCACAGTGCCAACAAAACAAAAGTTCTGAAATCGGCTGGCTTGCACAATGATGGAGTTTATTTTGAAAGCAAAGAACTATGTATCAACAAAACCATGTGTAAATATCATACAATTTATTATGAGAAACCTTTTTAATGATTTATTTTGTTGTATTGATACGACTTAAGTAAGCCATAAATAAGAGCAATAAATTCAAAATGAAAATAAACCTATATTTCCATTTTTTTTTCCGTTAGTTTATTGATACAGATTTTTTTTGATAAAAATACAGATATACAGATTTTGTCAGAAAATTTTACAGGATCAGATGTGGCAACCCTGGTCATTCTTATAACAAGGTGGTTAGCGTCTGTGTTTTAAACATAAAGGGTGTGTCACAGCAAATTGCATCACGGAAAAAACTCTGTAGAAATTTAGTTTTTAGGAATTATATCTTCAGCTTTCGCTTATAATCAGATAAGAGTGTATAGATCACGTTGGCCATGCTTCACTGTCAATTTTTCCTAAATTTGGAAAAATGTCGTCGAACGAAAAAGAGCGTCGTGAATTAATCCTGCGCACTCATTTCGAGAATCCGGAGTTGTCACATCGGGACATCGGTAAGATGCTGGGAATCGTCCAATCCACGGTCAGCAGAGTACTAAAACGATACTTCGAGAACCTAACCATCGACCGGAAGGTGAAGAACGGCAAAAATAGATGCTCCGTCAGTGAAAACAAACAAGCGCGTAGTTAAGCAGTTTAGACGTGATCCGAGAAGTTCGGTCCGGGATGTCGCCAATAAGCTGAATTTGTCAAGTTCATTCGTCCAGCGGGCCAAGCAGCGGGAGGGCCTGCGTACATACAAGGTTCAGAAGGCTCCTAACCGCGACGAAAGGCAAAACATGGTGGGGAAGACGCGAGCCCGGAAGCTGTACACCGAAATGCTGACGAAGCCGCATTGCCTGGTAATGGACGACGAAACCTACGTCAAAGCGGACATTCGTCAGCTGCCGGGCCTGTTGTTCATCTTCGCAAAGCACAAATTCAGCGTTCCGGAGGAGATTCGCAAGCAGAAACTATCCAAGTTTGCCAAAAAGTACATGGTGTGGCAAGCGATCTGCCCTTGCGGAAAGCGGAGCGCCCCCTTCGTGATGACCGGCACGGTAAACGGGCAGGTTTACCTTAAGGAGTGCCTACAGAAGCGCTCACTACCACTATTGAAGCAGCACGAGGGCCCGACCATCTTCTCGCAGCCGGATCTCGCTTCAAGCCACTATTCAAAGGACGTGTTGGAGTGGTACGAAGTCAACGGGGTCACCTTCGTGCCAAAGGAAATGAACCCGCCCAACGCGCCGGAGCTTCGCCCAATAGAGAAATATTGGGCGATTATGAAGCAGGCCCTCCGGAAGAACCCAAAAGTTGTCAAATCGGAGGCGGACTTCAAGAGAAAATGGATTTCTGTTCAAAAAAAAACTACAACCTGACGTTGTACAGAACCTTATGGACGGGGTAAAGAGGAAGGTGCGAGCATACGGGCTTGGGCTCGAAGTATGAATAAATAGAAAATGCCAAAAGTTGTTTAATAGTTTTTATTTTACTGTCTAAAATTTTCAAAAGGATCGGTCTACTGGGCAAATTTCTACAGCGTTTTTTCCGTGATGCAATTTAATGTGACACACCCTTTCTACGCGATTCAACACGAAGTCATCATCAAATTAATGTCCAAGCATGCTCCTGCAATTTCATATGCGTTCTGAAATACGTGGGAGCTTGAATGATAATGTACTCAACATCTAATTTAATTCAAGAGATTACAAGGTATTTTCATAGCTAAATGAAGTGAACTGGAAGAAAGTGATTAAAAAGAATTTACAAAATACTTGGTCATCTATGTGCATGACGCAACAAAAAAAAATTTTTTTTTCAATTATTTCAGGAAACATGAAAATATGGGGCATCTTGAATATTTCAAATAAAAATTTGTGTTATTTTATAGGGGTCGATATTCGGACCCCGTCGACCCCCAAAATCAATTTTCGGTTCTGTCGACCCCTGGAAAACCGAAATCGACTCCATTACACGATCTTTTTATGTGATTTTCTTGAGATTACGCGATTTGGCACTGCCCACCGTCGCTTCGTTGGTAAGAGAAAGAGAAGAAAAGAAATTCTGCGAGAGTGTGTGCGAGTGGGTTGTGACGAGCGCGCGCCCGTGATGGAGCAATTTTTTTACGCAATTCTCTCGAAATTACGCGATTTTTTTACGCGATATTTTTTTTGGCGCGCACGCATCAGTCGCGTAAAAAAAATTCAGTGTAATTTCCTGAGATGACAGTTTAGCGGGGAAAAAAACAGTTGTGACAATTGTTTTTTTTTAATTATTCCGTATTTTCGCCCAATGTAAGGGGAGGCAAAACGGGGAATCAGTATCAACTTAGTATTCTATGTAAATGAAAACCATTTTGTTTCTGCAAGTAGTAAAAAATCCTATACTAAAATTGTGTCTGAAATTGATTTTATATTACAATAATAAATTTTAGTATGAATATCTGAAAATTTAGAGGAAATAGGTTAAGTTTGGTTCATGACTTCTTGCTTCAAGTAAATAAATAACGCCAAGTAGAAATTTTCATTCAAATGCCACCAATTTAATAGAACGTTTTGAGCCTTCTCATCTGGTGAACCAAAGTATGGATTCCAAACTCGAATGTCGCCACTAGTCAAAAACTCTACTTCTTCTGGTGTTTTCGCGTATAATGAAAAACTGATTTACAAAAAACATTATTGAAAAATATTCAGAATTTTTTTTTGTTTACGGATTACTTTGAAGAAATAGCAAAAGGTAAAAGGCCAACGACGAATAATTACGCTGTTCAAGAAGGCTACCCAAATTATTCAATTGCTTCAATAGCCGGGGGATCGATTGAAAGGCCGAATAAGACATAAAACAACCCGTAATCGCCTACCCTGACAGCAAATAATATATTTTGAATGACAAACACCCTGTTGTATAAATCAGTTGGATCTGAAAAGTATGCATGGAATGTGTTTTATAAAAGTAAAAAGGAAAGCATAAACGTGAATCTATTTCCTTTTCTGACATTATCCGTCTATGTGGCACAGTATGCGGGGTGGTTTAATGCGCGCTTATTTGCAATGTGTGTCTTGTTTCACTCTCTTGTATTGCTCTTATATTACTGTGGTATATAGTTTATACAAATTTTGTACTGATACGGGAGGGTAGCACATTTTTTATTATTTTTTGGTTCCTCAAATGTTATAAATCAGGATGTTAAAACATGTGCTAATAAATAATTTTGTGTATACACTTCGTATTGAATGCAAATGTTTACCAATCCAAATATACATCGCCTACTATTTCACCTCGTTTGTTTGAATTTTTCAAATGATACTGTGCGTGATGTAAGTGAAAGGAGACCAATGATTTCCAATGCGCCCTTTTACAAAATCATCCCTAATTTATATTGGTCATATGATAATGTAATTTGTGATTAAAGTTAGCTGCCTTCATATGTACTAAGATTTGGTGACGATGATGCTTGAATTATAGAAGATTTCAACTTCTGCAGTTCATTCGCCTCTAGCCTTGAAAAACGCCTATTTAAGAAACTTATGCTAAATTGAAACCACAAGGCGGACGATTTGCAACGTGACGTCGAAGAAAAATGGGTGTGTTATTTCTATGATATAACAGCGCAAGTTTAACGTAGGGCTAAGTAAACATTTGTTTGTATGCTTAATCATTGATTGAAGGAGCTTTTCGTACATTAATATTTGCAAGCCTCGAATCGCTCATAGGTTTGATGATGATAAACATACAGTGTCGGACAAATCATTAAAATCACTGCTCAAGCAAAAAAAGAAAGTGACAAAACTTTCAGAAAAAAACTAAAAAATAATCCAATCTAGTGCTTCAATCCATTCATAATATTTTTTTTGCATTGTTCGAAGAAATTTTTTAACCTGTAGTTAAAACAATAATCATTTATTAAATAATGCGATTTGAGTATACTTAACAACTAGAATGACGCGACAAAAATTAAGACCGTTTTCATAATTCATAGTAAAAAAATAAAAACAAGAAAATTTATACCGTGAAAAGTTTCTAGGGTTAAGGCTTGGTCGTGTAACCTTTGTTACGCATCACTTCACGCACCCGGTTTGGCATGGATTCCACGAGCTTCTGGCACGTGGATGGTGTACCAACAAGCTTGGATCCTATCCCACAGTTGCTGCTTATGCTTCGACTTCTCCGCCCTTTCTTGATCTCCCATAGGTTCTCTATAGGGTTCAAATCCGGTGATTGCGCTGACCACTCCATGAAGTCCTGGAACGGTCTTGGCGGTGAACTTCGGATCGTTATCCTGCATGAACTGCCATTTCAGGGGCATCTCCCACTCGGCGTGTGGCCGCATAACATCCCTTAGGATTTGAGCGTAAAGTTATTGATCCATGATCCTATCCACTCAGTACAGGGTGCCAACACTGTACCAGGAGAAGCACCCCACCATAATGTTCCCTCCTTCATGCTTGAATGTCTTCGTGGTATACTGTCGCATGTAAGTGCAGCCTATTGGGCGATGGACCCAAGTTTTTCTGTCCCAGCCGATGAGGTTTACCTTCGTCTCATCCTACCACAGTATATTTCCCAATTGCTTTTCCTTCTCCGGCCCGATCCAATCGAAGTGGTCTATCGCGAACTTCAGCCGCGCCTTCAGATGTTTCGGCGTCAGCATCGGAACCTTCCGGACGCTTTTACTGCCTAGCCCCTGCTCCACCAGCCGCCGCAGAACTGTCTGGGAACTCATGGACAAGTTCAGTTCGCCCGGATCTTTTCCGAGGCCTTGAAGGGATCATTTTTGTAGGCTCGCGTGATGGCAGAGACATCCTTCGCGGTCGGTTTTCTTGGGCGTCCAGTCGTTTTGGATTTTTTGCGGTCGTGGAGTGCATTAAACACGAAGGTTTTGGATCGTCTCAAGTACTCTGCGATTTCGCGTTGGCTGCTGCCTGCCTTGGACATTTTGCGGATGACCATCCATGTTTCCGTGCAATTATGCGCGCGATTCATTTTTCGTTTACTACAATTAGAATTTGAGAATAAAAACCTTACATACTTCTTACTTACCAGGATCCGAAAAACACTGAATACCACCGAGAAACAATCAATTTTCTTCAAAAATAGGTCAAAACAACACTCGAAACAGCCGAAACGAAGAACTGATCCTAAATTTTGTCGATTCATTTTAGTTGTTAAGTATGCTTAAAACGCATTTTTAATGAATGACTATTGTTTTAACTACAGATGTTATAAATGAATTATTATAAATGGATTAATGCACTGGATTGGATTATTTTTTCTCAAAGTTTTGTACCTTTTTTTTTTGTTTGAGTTTTAATGTTTTGTCCGACATTGTAGATAAAGCCTTATTCAAGACAATTATCACTATTTATCTGTGTTATGTTTATTTTTAATGTTCTATGCTTATATTTAAAGAAAACCCTGCATATGTTTGAGTCCTCGGTATGCTATTTATTCGACACCGTTAGACATCGCAAAAAACAGGAAGTGGGTTATATCTATGGTATAACCGCAAGGGTGACGTAGGACTATCGTTGATTTAGAGATCATTTGTTTGAAGTTGAATCAAAATCCATTCTGAATGAATGAATAAATGAATATTTGGGGGACTTCGAAAACGAGAGCGTTACGTTGGAGGCACAAGGTTTTATGCATCCAATATAGGATACGAAAAACCTTGTTCTGAAGAATAATCTCCAGAAGTTTTTCTGCTAACTGCACTTGATTGACAAATCACAAAACCAAATGTATTATATGGATATTTTATGGATAGAAAACATTAAAATAAACTCTTTCGCTTGAATGTAATTTTCAATTCCAAGGGGAACTGACAGATTATTTTCCAGCAACGATTAGATATTTCCACATATTCCTCGATACTGGAAGCCCACCAGTGGTTAATACTAACTCGATAACCACCTGTTAATAGCACTTGATTGAAAAATATTTGGTCACAGTGTTACATGGATAGAAAACATTAAAATAAACTCTTTCACATGAATGTATTTTTAAATTCTCAGAGGAACTGGCAGATTATTTTCCAGAAATGATTAGATCTTTCCGGAACTTTCTCGATGCTGAATGGCATCCAAACGGAAAGAATTCCGCGCGTGTATGTGTGTGTGTAGCGATGTCTTCCCGGGGAACCGTTTGTGGCATCACTCTCCTTCTGATGGATTCCCTTCTGGCCTAAGGTGCACAAACAGGCTCTTGGTGACACCGTTCATCCGCGCGCATTCATGATAAACGAAGAGCTTCACCACAACAGCGACAACATGCTCCAATCGCTGTTCAATTAGAACTGAGTGGATTTCCGAGCGGCGCTCGCTTATATACCGATTGGTGATTTCAATAGCCTGTTTCGAGAACAAATTTAAGGCTATTGGAACAAGTTTTTGGATAAAAAAGTAACAACTATATAACGCGTAGACATTTTATCTTTCGAATGAAGTGTTTATCATATCATTTCGTTCAGTTGTTCAGGAGCTATTAACGCTCAAAATCTCGGTCTCCGGCGTAACGCTTTCGGTTTCGAAACTTTGATTTTACACCCCGGTATAGAAATGAAAGACGTAGTCCTACGTCAAAACTAAATCTTACCACAGTCGAAAATATTCGTTACGAAATGTAAACGAAACAAATTATCGAAGAGTCGGAACTCTGATATGACGGTTCTATTTCCAACGCGACGTTGTTGCCATGCACTTTGGTAAACTTGTTTACTCGACGTGGGCTGAGCAGGAGAACTATTTTCATCCCGCGAAAAGCGTTAATATATTTACCAAATAATTTCTGGTTATGAAGATTTGCGTCACGCCATCACGGTTGCGTGCGTTGTATTTTGTTTGCTGCTTTCGTCATCATCATCGCCCAATTCACACTCTAATTCAATAACTGCTTTCTGATGATTGGTGCGAAAAGCGCCAATGATTGCGCAAAAAATAGCAAATCATTGGTGACCGGAATAAATCGCCACAGTAAACAACTGCAACAGAAACAACCGCTTAGAAAAAGTGTAGTAGGCTAGAAATATTTGGCGCGGGAAAAACATCATGTGCCTCACATTTCTATTATAAATTTATTCTCTTGTTCTCGTTTTTCGAAATTTATTCTGAGGACAATGTAATGGGGACGAAGTCCCCATTTGGCGAGGATAAGGAATCGAGGCGGCCCATGCCGCCAAGATGACGCAATCCGAGTCCACCGCCGACCCGCCGTCGGAAGCGGCGGTGTCTCGCACGCAAACCTGGGATCCACTGATTGCCCGGTTAGTTTGAAACATAGGATACGATCCTTTAGCAATGTCCGACCGAGCTCTAGCGAGCGTCGGACGGTATACGTCTGCCCGGGGCGTTACGTTTGCCTGGGGCGATACGTTTGCCCGGTTAATTCTTGTTTTGAAATACAATACCGCGCCACAATATTTATAGCCTACTACACATTTTATAAGCGGTGGTTTCTGTTGCAGTCGTTTTCTGTGGCGATTTATTCCGGGAACCCAAATCATTACAAATCCAGCTCAAATCAAGCGAAAACGCACAATAACAATCGCGAGTTATCGATGACTCCAACGTGAATGGCAGTCAGTGACTTGACCCTTTTCCCTCGCAGCTTACTACGATCGAAACATATTTTCACCACCTTTTTTTTTCTTGTTTGTTTCTCTTTGCTTTCTCCCACATCCAGGAACGAATCAAGGAAGTGTTTGACACCGCCATCTGGGATGCCCTGCAAGCGCGTGAATTCGACCGGAAGCGACCCCTTTGGAAGCGAATGCTCTGTCTCACCTGTTGAGAGGCGGGAGAGGGAGCGTCGTAAGGAAAACAAGAATCAATCACATGAGACTGGGGTAACTTTTCTGTTTATCAGATTATATAGATTATTTTTCTGTCTAGCGGGATATTTCCGCCTTCTGTAAAGTTGATTTTTTGTATGAATAATATTATTATCACACTTTTGGAAAGTTTTAGTGAATAGCTCTAGCTTAACTTATTACTGTAGCGACTTCACAATGCTCTGAACATCACGATGTATAGATTTAACAGAACGTTTAAAGGTCTTCCAAAAACATGAATATGACAAACTGAGCGGAAGATAGAAAAATGAAATTCTAGGAAACCTGAAATGTATAATTTTGTTCAAAAAAATACTTATGAAAGACAAACACTTCTCACTTCATCTCGCCAACTTGTATCGAGCAGATGACAGTGGAGGTTGACTGACAATATATTGAAACATTTATCAAGCTTCGAGCGGGTTCTCATGGTCTTCACCGAAATCCCTCCAACGAAGAAACGTACCGAAAAATCCCTACCTAACAGGCACAATCAAAATCGTTAGTGCAGGTTAGGACCAGCATAGAAGATTTCAGAGCTTCGGGTAGAATCAATTAAAAACTCTTGCAGCAGTTCATTCTCGGAGCGATGCAACCGCCCATCATGGTGCCCCCGGCCAAACCAGGAGTTTCGATGCGATAAAACACTCCTAGACGTGTACAACATTCCCCATTACATCTGATGGAGCAAGCTCCTGCCAAAGTTGCAGCATTGCTAAATAACGATGCCCGTAACGCATTGCCCTTTTCCGGGACGGCCTGGATGGCCTGTGGATGTGCTGCAGAGACAAGAGCCTGCCAAAATTCATCGTCATGGCATTATTACCGCTTTCAACAACATTGCGCTGTGACCGTTGTGTGATCCCCTGCTGCATTCCAGAACGGTAACGAACGATCCGTACTCTGCCCGCCCCCGGCATGGACAACAACATGTTTCGAAACAAAATTGTTAATAATAGAGATCAATGAGTCTCCCTACGGGTGGAATACCTATGGCACAACATCGAATCTACTCTGTCGACTGGTTACTTCCCTTTCACCGTTTCACCACTTCTCCTCCGTCACCCTTCAGCCCGGACATTTTCGCAGCAGCTGTTTTGGAGCAGAACCCTGGTCCTGGTCCTCCTGTGTTCCGGCATCAGCACACGCAGAAATTAAATTATGTCCGTCTGACTGGAACGGAATGATAAAAGTTGGTCGTTCTGCACCGGCAAACATTAAAAAGCTCCGATGGCATCGCTGTGCCGAACCGATGGATGACAAGAAAAGGGTCCTTTCTCCCCAACCCCCCTCCCCCGGCCCCACAGTGACCGACGTTTCCTCGCAATCGAATCCGAACCAGAAGGGGCAAAACTTTGACGACGTAAATTATTGGATGCTGTGGAATGGTTCGGTCTCTACCCAACCGGACGACATTTTCTCTCGTTTCGGCTCTTAAAGTGTTTGTTTTCGATGCTCATAATTACTGTAGTTAGTGTCCTCCTCTGTTGGCGGCGGGTCCCCTCCGTCACCGGACGACAATCGGTTGCCCACAAATAGTGCGATGAATTTGTTTATTTCGAGCGATATTTCAATTTGTTTAATAGTGGCCGTAAATTATCCCAGCATCACGTTCGTCGTTTGCAGTCGTGTTTGCAATTCACACCCGCGCTGGAAAACAAGAGACAAATTGGCACCTCGATAGCGTAAACGGACATCTGGGAGTTGAGAATTCCCTCCGATTACGTCCGACTTGCGTTCCTTCCACGTCGAGAGAGCGAGAGAGAAAGAGAGGGGGGGGGGGTGGTGACAGAATGGCAATCATGAAAATATGGAACAAGCAAAGGGGTCATAGCCAGTATTGTTGGTATATAAAGCTACCGATGCAGCAGCTACTGTCGGTAATGTGCTGAGGGAAAATGATGTCGTCCCAAATGGGCAATTACCGCCACCGCTGTTACTGCTTCCGCTCCTTCGGAGTGTATAAAAGTAACGGAATGCTGGCTGGTTGTATGTATGAAGTTACAATCGGAGGTGCGCAGTGGGTTACATAACTTAGGGGGGTACTGTGAATTGGGATTTGCCGATTGCATTGTATCGGTCGAACGGTTTGGGGTAATTTGGTGCATGAAATATGGAACAGAATGCTAGAACATCTCCAGATGTAATTCATTAGGAAAATTTCAAATTCTGCAAGACTCTCTCCGATTTGAATTAAATATACAGTGAGACTCTTCCAGAGGACAATAAATACGTTGAGCCCCGACCGAACGGTGGTTCTATAAACCGTCTGGCCAGCAACGGTCCGTAAGGACCGCTAGTGAACATTTTGATAAATCAACTTCTATTTTGTTACTGTAATTATCAGTGCCAATGCTTTCCAAATAAAAAGTAAATTATTCGACGGCAAGGACCGGCATGAACGAGTGGTGTCAGTTCCCACGGAACGACACGGCGCTCAACGCGTAACCATTACGAATCGATGCTATTTTTTTCGATTGTGTCACATTTGCCCGAAACCCACTCACCCGAATGACAGCTACCCGAAAGACATTCACCCGAATTCCACTCACCCGAATGTAACAAATACCCGAAAGCGACAGCTACCCGAATGTAACATCTACCCGAATTGACACTTACCCGAATACGACATTTACCCGAATGCGACAGTTACCCTAATGTAACAATTACCCGAATGTAACATCTACCCGAAAGCGACACTTACCCAAAAGAAGGATATATTCAAATAATACACAAATTTTACTATATTTGTATTTGTATTTGTATATTTAATTCTGATCAGTGTTATATAAAGATCATATTTGTTTCATACTTTCATTTCCATTCAAAAAGTATTTCTCGTGGGAAGTACAATTCGAGAAATACTGGCATTGAATAAAATCCTTTTCAAAATAATGAAAAGTGAAAGAATGCAGTTTTATAACGTATTATTAAGTCCATCCGTTCTTATGGATGACGCAGCCCGTTTACGAGCGTCGGACGCCATACGTTTATCTGGTGCATCACGTTTGCAACCAGGCAATCAAAATGCATGACATGCATAATTAACCGAGCAAACGTAATGCACCAGGTAAACGTATGCAGTCCGACGCTCGCTAACTCTCGGCTAACGCTGACTAAAGGATCGTCTCCTATGTTTCAAACAACCCGGGCAATCGGTGGAACACAGGTTTTCTTGCGAGGCCGCCGCTTCCGATGGCGGGTCGGCGGCCTACTCGGATTGCGTTACCTCGGCGGCTTGGTGCCGCCTCGATTCCTTATCCTCGTTCAATGGGGACTTCGCCCTCATTACATTGATATCAAAATAAATTTCATCATGAAATAATAAACTCATGATAAAAATTGCGCTGCGGCGGCAAATACATAAGTACCATTTTTTTATCTATTCTTTTCACATTTTCATTAAAAAATTTTATGTTAAAGTTACCTGTTTAATTTTCGGAATATTTCATAACCCATGCTCATTTCTGAATGATCTCTTGGTCTTAAAGAGCAATACGGAAAGGAAAGAAGACAGCATGTCAATTGTGCCTGCACTAATTTCTAAAAATGACACAGCGAAGTCTTCTACACCTTTTCGAATTTCCTCATTACAATTTCTCAGTTTACTTCGTAACTTCCTAACAGCAGACTCGACAAAACTCATAAACTGATTTGTCGGAATTGTTCCTTCTTCATTCGGGTAAACGTTGCATTCGGGTAAATGTTCATTCGGGAGAATGTCATTCGGGTATGCGTTACATTCGGGTAAATGTGCTTCGGGTAAACGTGTTTCGGGTGAATGGAATTTGGGTGATTGGGACACAACCTTTTTTTTTTTCATATAAAGGGTGTGTCACATCAAATTGCATCACGGGAAAAACGCTGTAGAAATTTAATTTCTAGGAATTATATCTTCAGCTTTCGCTTATAATCAGATAAGAGTGTATAGATCACGTTGGCCATGCTTCACTGTCAATTTTTCGTAAATTTGGAAAAATGTCGTCGAACGAAAAAGAGCGTCGTGAATTAATCCTGTGCACTCATTTCGAGAATCCGGAGTTGTCACATCGGGACATCGGTAAGATGCTGGGAATCGTCCAATCCACGGTCAGCAGAGTACTAAAACGATACTTCGAGAACCTAACCATCGACCGGAAGGTGAAGAACGGCAAAAATGGATGCTCCGTCAGTGAAAAAGATCACAAGCGCGTAGTTAAGCCATTTAGACGTGATCCGAGAAGTTCGGTCCGGGATGTCGCCAATAAGCTGAATTTGTCAAGTTCATTCGTCCAGCGGACCAAGCAGCGGGAGGGCCTCCGTACATACAAGGTTCAGAAGGCTCCTAACCACGACGAAAGGCAAAACATGGTGGGGAAGACGCGAGCCCGGAAGCTGTACACCGAAATGCTGACGAAGCCGCATTGCCTGGTAATGGACGACGAAACCTACGTCAAAGCGTACGTTCGTCAGCTGCCGGGCCTGTTGTTCTTCTCCGCAGAGGACAAATTCAGCGTTCCGGAGGAGATTCGCAAGCAGAAACTATCCAAGTTTGCCAAAAAGTACATGGTGTGGCAAGCGATCTGCCCTTGCGGAAAGCGGAGCGCCCACTTCGTGATGACCGGCACGGTAAACGGGCAGGTTTACCTTAAGGAGTGCCTACAGAAGCGCTTACTACCACTATTGAAGCAGCACGAGGGCCCGACCATCTTCTGGCCGGATCTCGCTTCGTGCCATTATTCAAAGGACGTGTTGGAGTGGTACGAAGCCAACGGGGTCACCTTCGTGCCAAAGGAAATGAACCCGCCCAACGCGCCGGAGCTTCGCCCAATAGAGAAATATTGGGCGATTATGAAGCAGGCCCTCCGGAAGAACCCAAAAGTTGTCAAATCGGAGGCGGACTTCAAGAGAAAATGGATTTCTGTTCAAAAAAAACTACAACCTGACATTGTACAGAACCTTATGGACGAGGTAAAGAGGAAGGTACGAGCATACGGGCTTGGGCTCGAAGTATGAATAAAAAGAAAATGCCAAAAGTTGTTTAATAGTTTTTATTTTACTGTCTAAAATTTTTCAAAATGATCGGTCTACTGGGCGAATTTCTACAGCGTTTTTTCTGTGATGCAATTTGATGTGACACACCCTTTAGTGTTCTCACATGTGTATTTGCGGAAAAAAGATATTTGAAAACTGTTCATTTCAGCGAAATAGTGTTTGAGAAAAAATGTGAGTCTTCATTTTGCGAGTGTACCTAATTCAATTTTATGTTCACCAACTTGGTTGAAGCGATTGAAAATTTCTCGAAAATACAGTAACAAAAGTCATTTTTGAACTTGTTAATGCTTACCATTGCGCAATGGTCCAGGAGGTGCATTTAAGTGGAAATTAGCATTAAGAGCTCGACAGTTGTTCTCTAGACAAAAACTGTCTTAGACAAAGTTGTTACCTATAATAAAGTGCTCATTTTAGTGTTATCATCAATAGGGTGACCGAAATTGTCGATGAAATAAAAAACATAACTTCCTTATATTTATAGATTGAGGTAAACATAGCTCGACAATGTTGTTGCCCCAGTTATCTGAGACATCCTTGAAGAACAATTTTTTTCTCTATCTCTTGAAATAACCGTATAGCACCTTTCTTCTTAGTTACGTTAGGGTCACCATCAAAAAAACTATTTTTTCGCTCTAACTTACATTTCAAATTCTACATGCAAACTGTCTTCGGAAGACTTTTAGAGCTTACTAATACAAACATTTTTCGATGCAGAACTTGTCGATATCTCAACTTCACTCAAAGTTATTGAAATTTCTTCCCAAAAAATACGCTCTCTTCATTTATTTGTCATTCTTTCTGGGACAAACGTAAACAAAGTTTATTGGCGGCATTCGAAAGAGTATATTTCACTCTACAGGATGTGTTATTTTCAAAACTATGTTATTTTTCGTGTTTGAGTAAATTAAAATTGAAATCATGAGTTTTTGGGTAAGAAACCATCAATAACTTTGAGTAGGATTAAGATATAGACAAGTTCTGCATCGCAAAATGTTGGTATCGATAAGCTCTAAAAGTCGTACGAAAACAGTTTTGATGTAGAATTTGAAATATAAAAGTTAAAGCAAAAAAAAACACGTTTTTTCATTGTCACCCTAATGCAACTTAGAAAAAAGCGCTAAATCGTTGTTTAAAATAACTGGGGCTACAACATTGTTGAACTATGTTTATCTCTATCTTCTTCTTCTTCTTCAATGGCACTAACGTTCCTAGAGGAACTTCGCCGTCTCAACGTAGTATTACTTGCGTCATTTTTATTAGTACTTAGTTGAGTTTTCTATGCCAAATAACACGCCTTGAATGCATTCTGAGTGGCAAGCTCTAGAATACGCGTGATCACAGTGCAAGTCGGAGGAAATTTCTTTGACGAAAAATTCCCCCGACCAGAACGGGAATCGAACCCGAACACCCGGCATGTTAGTTATGACGCTAACCACTCGGCCACGGGAGCACATCTCTATCTATAAAGATTGAAAAGTTAGATTTTTCATTTCATCGACAATTTTGGTCACCCTATTTTTGATAACATAAAAATGAGCGCTCTATCATATTGAACAAATTTGTCTAAGACATTTTTTGTCTAAACAATAAATATCACCCACAAATTTGTTTTTAGCGCTTTCTATCTGAGTTGCATTAGGGTAACTATGAAAAACCGATTTTTTTACTTTTATATTTAAAACTCTACATCAAAATGGTCTTCGTACGACTTTTGGAGCTTATTAATACCAACATTTCGCGATGCAGGATATGTCAATATCTTAATCCTGCTCAAATTTATTGATGGGTTTTCATCCAAAAACTCATGATTTTAATTTTAATTTACTCAAACACAAAAAGTAACATAGTTTTGAAAATCACATATTATATAGAGTGAAATCTGTTCTTTCAAATTCCGTCAACAATTTTTTTTTATGTTTGCCCCAGAAAGAATGACAAACAAATGAAAAGAGCGTGTTTTTCGGGAAGAAATATAAATAACTTTGAGTGAAGTTGAGATATTGACAAGTTCTGCATCGAAAAATGTTTGTATTAGTAAGCTCTAAGAGTCTTTCGAAGACAGCTTGCATGTAGAATTTGAAATATAAAAGATAGGGCAAAAAACAGTTTTTTTCATGGTGACCCTAACGTAACATAGAAAAAATACGCTATATCGGTTATTTCAAGAGATAGAGAAAAACTTTGTTCCACAAAGATGTCTCAAAAAATTGGAGCTACAACACTGTCGAACTATGTTTACCTCTATCTATAAAGATAAGAAAGTTAGATTTGTTATTTCATCGACAATTTTTTGTCACCCTAATTTTGACAACATGAAAACGAGCGCTCTATCATGAGTAACAACTTTGTCTAAGACAGTTTTGTCTAGAGAATAACTGTCAAGCTCTAAATGCTAATTTCCACTTAAATGCATCTCCTGGACCATTGTGCAGTGGAAAATATAAGTTATGTAAACAACAGCTTTCTTAGGAAGCATCTTAAGAACTTGATTGTTTATTCAATCAAACCCTGGACTCTTTTCGTTTTTTGTTCTTTTGATAAGATTAGTGTTGTGTTGTGGGTTTGTAAGACTCAGTTGATCATTATTATCGGGAACAAAATTTTGTATGAAATTATTCACGGTTGTATTTACTGTTTCTTCAATAGAACTGATATTGTTTAATGTAAGTTCATGAGTAGTTGCGAAATGACTACCAATAGCTTGTTCTTTTTCTTGATCTGTGAGCAATATTTAAATATTTGTTTTCAAGGATGGCAAAAAAACGCTGATTATTTCTTAATAATTTCGTAAACTTCGAAAGCCTATGACGATTAATCAAATTTCGTTTCATTTCGAGTAAGTTCCTTAACCAAATTTTATTTCTTAAAGCTTCAATTTCTGTTCTCACTTTCCTAGCTAGTGAACCGCAAGTAGCTTTCCATAGAAGGCTACGACGATTTCTTTGCCATTTTCTGCTGCTGTGATTACGAAGTCTGATAATTGGTTTTATATTCGTTATCAGACTAACTTTATAGCTATGTGGCACAGTTTCGGGGATGAATAAATTGTTCGCTTCCAATATCATTGCCTCTAAGTTTTGTAGTAAAGCGTCGATTTCTGAAGTTTCGTTTATTCTACTCAGGTCTAGATTGGTTAAATCGATTCTATCACGAATATGCGATTTGAAGCCATTCCAATCTGCCCTGCTATAATCAGGTATAGCACGTGGAGGGATGGAGATCGGGGTTCCAACATTGATTTGCACGAATACAGGCAAATGATCCGAGGACAATTCACTTAAAGCTGAGACGTCTTCAACATTATGAATATTGCTTAAGGCAATATCTACAGTAGAAGGTAAACGATTAGGGTCACTTAGTATGTACTTTAATTGGGGAGATTGTGTATAAAGAATGAACCTGTGCCCAATTCATCAAATAGCAAACTACCAGTAAAATTTGCACGAGAGCAGTTCCAAAAAAGGTGTCCGGCGTTCATGTCGCCGCATATGAAATTTTTTTCTCAGATTCTGGTCACTTTTCGTACCTCGCTAATGAAAGATTGAGTATCGTTGTTACTGCCGGGATTGTGCACTTAGACAAAATTGATTTCACAGCTAAATAAAACCGTTTTTTGATAGAGGTCATTTCTCTGTTGAATGAGCTTCACCACATTTTACACATCTTGGAGGTCTGAAACAATGTGTTGAACCATGTACAAACATTTGGCAGTTGTTGCACTGAATAGGTACGTTGTTCTTTCTGGAGTCATATTCCCAATTGACGGTGCTGTGGTGAACGGACTTGATTTTCCTGAGATCGTTAATGTGGACTGATCCTTTACGAATGTAAAGAAGATACAGTGAATGATCAGTGTACTTTTGACGTAGGACTACGTCTTTCATTTCTATACCGGGGTGTAAAACCAAAGTTTCGAAACCGAAAGCGTTACGCCGGAGACCGAGATTTTGAGCGTTAATAGCTCCTGAACAACTGAACGAAATGGTATGATAAACACTTCATTCGAAAGATAAAATGTCTACGCGTTATATAGTTGTTACTTTTTTATCCAAAAACTTGTTTCAATAGCCTT
The DNA here is from genome assembly GCF_029784135.1 of Toxorhynchites rutilus septentrionalis. NCBI lineage: Eukaryota > Metazoa > Arthropoda > Insecta > Diptera > Culicidae > Toxorhynchites > Toxorhynchites rutilus. The sequence goes on from NC_073744.1 coordinate 6,403,683, forward strand.
AAATTTGTTCTCGAAACAGGCTATTGAAATCACCAATCGGTATATAAGCGAGCGCCGCTCGGAAATCCACTCAGTTCTAATTGAACAGCGATTGGAGCATGTTGTCGCTGTTGTGGTGAAGCTCTTCGTTTATCATGAAAGCGCTGATGAACGGTGTCACCAAGAGCCTGTTTGTGCACCTTAGGCCAGAAGGGAATCCATCAGGAGGAGAGTGATGCCACAAACGGTTCCCCGGGAAGATCTCGAAGCAGCCGCTACACACACACACACACACACACACACATACACGCATACGTAACGCTCTCGTTTTCGAAGTCTCCCAAATATTCATTTATTCATTCATTCAGAATGGATTTAGATTCAACTTCAAACAAATGATCTCTAAATCAACGATAGTCCTACGTCACCCTTGCGGTTATACCATAGATATAACCCACTTCCTTTTTTTTTTCTGAGGATCATCTTGAGAATTTGGAATGATTTAACCTCCACTTTTAATTAATGCTGTAATCCTGATAAGACGATCTTGGTAGTTTTCTCCTGGTGAAGAACGTAAGTGAAAAAGTAAACCTTATGCTTTTTCAGATGATCAATTAGCAACTTGTAGTCTTCTGTCGAATATAGATGCACGTTGATTCCGGACGAAGTTCGTTTGGTGTTGAACATTGAAACACCAGCGTCAAGAAGACTAAGCTCCGGAGTAGGGAGGATTCTCTAACGACCATAGAATCATCTATTGTACCCTAAAACCTCCACTAGCCGAATTTGGTTTCATATGCTTGATTTATTCTCGAGTAATGTAGAAATTTGTGTTTCATTTGTATGGCAGTCCCGCCTTAGAGAGGGGGAAGGGGTCTCGAACTATCATAAGAACCTTCCCCGACCCCAGAAACCCCTACATACCAATTTTCATGTCGATCGGTTCAGTAGCTTCCGAGTCCATAAGAATCAGACAGACAGAAAGACAGACAGACATCACTCCATTTTTAAATATACAGATAGTTTAAGATTCTTGTATCTTCAAGCCTTTGTCAGTTTCCTTTGAATATTATGGAGAGCATGCACATTTCATCTTTTCTCGTGACAAGTTTTTTATTATGAAGGCGCTTAGTTTTCCTTTGTTCGTAAAAATATTCGAAAAAATATATTTTTCCCGAGTCATCAGCCTGAATGAGAATTTTTAGAAGACTATAAGCATTTTAGCATCCTAGTTGTAGCAATTTCAGTAAATCAAGAAAAGAAAAATATTTCGTTCAGAATTAGCTCACCTTCCTCGTTTATCGATAGTTTCTCAGTCCACAAATGCAACCTTTGCACGAGACAATATCCTTCCCGATGTATTTTCCCACTAAAACCAAAGCCTCCTCTGGCAATGGAAAAGCTCGCTCCTGATCATCAGAGCAATTTCCACCTGGATTAACGCTTCCCGGGAAGGAGCGTGTCGAGAAGCGCTTTATTGGGGGAAGGTGCAAATGAGGCTGTTAAATCCCCGACAGTCTTCCCAAGAAAATGAGTACTCATTGTTACCATCCTCAGATTGTGTTTCCTCGGGTGAGCAGCAGCATCTTGGGTCGGCTTTTCCGCTGCTAGTGACAGGTAAATCCTATCCGATTCCGTACGAGCACTACTCGGACCACGGACGTTTCCAAGTAGAGCCGTCTTGATTGTTCGTATGCATATGTGGGAGTGGAGGACTTGTGTGATGATGAGGTTAATCCCCTGAATCGGTGAATGCACACACAAGAGGTTTAATTGGACCGGGCATACGAACGATAAACCGCTCGACAAGTATCGGATTATCGGTACTGTGTTTGTGTGTTTAGCTGCCAGCCAGCGGGTCCAGCAGGAAAACTGTAATTGCAGCGTTAAACCACATCGTTAGGGTTTAAGTTTGAGGGGAGGCAATAGTTCAATAAACCGAATGATTCGAGTAGAACTGTATGGTTGCGAGATGTATATATCTGCCAAGACTATCCATTGGTGGGAAGCTAGAAGCGTAGGTGTTTAGTATATTGGCCACCCATGTTTTAATTATAACCCTCGAGGAACAATGAAGCACTTTCCGGTCGGTTCACAACAGGTCTAAACGGATACTTCGTGACAGCAACTAATTGCGTCCCATTAAAATGCAAAGGACTAACGTTCATTTGTTTTCAGCGCCCCCGCAAGCTGCCGATGAGTGGAGGGTCCGCTTCCTTCAACTGCTAACACTCGGAACGACGCTTCCCACAAAAAACTATGTATTGTAATTGTATCCAATCCAAGTAAGCATCGATCGAACCAATGACAACCAGTGAAAGTTGTCAGTTTGGGTGCAAAACGGCAGCAAATTGTAGGAACTATTTGTGGATTTGTGGTTTTTGGGGACAAACAGAGGAATCGAAACAACGAAAATAACTCAATCCCGCATAGTGCCAGCCACGAGAGAGTCTCAACGGAAGCAAAATCCCATCCCACCGGATGTATGTCCCTGTGTCCATGGCATAGTGAACGAGTTTCAACCAGGGAGAGATGTTTTCACGACAAACCGGAGAAGGATAGCAGAGCCACATGGCAGAAGCACTCCCGAAACAGACAGTCGATGAAGAGTTAAATGGTCGCTTTTTTCAGAGCAGCAGTGAATAACTGGAAAATACTGATGGTGATTACATAAGTCGTATGCAATGCTGATCAGATGGAGGTTTTGTGCGGAGGAAATTTGTTTATTCGATGAATTTTGTGGAGGATGATTTTTTCCAACGTAAAGGGTGCCCACATCAAATTGCACCACGGAAAAAACGCTGTAGAAAATTATCCATTGGATATTTTCTGTTGAAAATTTGGGTAGAAGTAGTTTGAAGTGTACTGCTTACACTGTATTTTTATCGATGTCAGTTTTTCGAAAATTGGAAAAATTCTCAACTCTCTCATCGGAACATCGGAAAACAACTCGAAATCATGCAGTCAACCCATGAGTCGTGCGATTAAACGTTACTACGAAAGTCTAAGAATCTGACGGAAGGAGAAATGTACACCCAGATGATGACGACCCACATTGTCTTATCATGGATGATGAGACTTACGTCAAGGCGGACTTCCGGCAGCTTCCGGGGCTACTGTTCTTCACCGCCCAGCACAAGTTTGATGTTCCGGAGGAAGTAACTGTAGCGTCCCTCTATAAACAATTTAATAGTTTATCTTTCTAACAAGACTATAGAGATCCAATAAAGAATTATGAAATACGAATGTCGGAATTTTCCATACAAATGGAAAATTCCATAAATCATAAGATGGTGGTAGAGAGATAAATGAAGAGATAGTAAATAATAGAAAAGGCAAACTCCGCCTTTGGAGTTCAGTGTGTAGAAATCACGATAGATAATGTCCGCAAAGTCACGTTCATTGCTCTCTCATTGATAATGTTCATTGGATCAATCAAGGTTGACAGGATGTTACCAATTGCTCCCTGGACTATAGTTTTATTGTCACAGCAGCCTTATCAGACTTGTCGATATTTGCTTCCAATTTGTAGACCATATTTTGCAGTTCGTTTTGCGACCTTTTCAAATATTCCACTCCATTTTTTTAGTTTTTCATTTTCTAGTTCAAGGTCTTTGAAATCAGTCACAATCTCATCGAACTTAGCAGACAATTACTGGGTATCGCAAATGTAGCGCTTATGTTGCCGGAGCGAGACCATAAAGCTTAACCTAACAGCTTTTCTCGAATTGCTTAACGTTTGTCAGGTAGTTTGTCAATAGCAATAGCACCAAAAAGCTACTGAAAAAAGCGGTATCACAAAATGTGTCTATAGGTGTACTCACGAATAATTTCTACTCAATTCGGACCAATTTTCCCTTGTAGATTCCATCATTCTTGAACAGGGGAAAAACACAATAGCAACCGCAACAAAACACAAAGCGTTACACAGATTGACAATAGCACTAAACAAACGGACTTTACACGGGCGACACAAATGAAAACCTAAACACAGAACATGCTGGAGAAGACGGGTGGGTAATGTCGGGGACATAACCAGAGAGACGTAGGAATACACCAAGGGGTGTCCATTATTCGAAGCACAGATCCCAGAATGACCAACTTTTCATGTACAACATTACAGAAAAAAATCAAACGATAAAATAGAACCTCAGCACTCAGCAAACACTCAAATGTTTAGATTCAAATACGAAAAAATCAAAAATTGTCGTGCAAAAGTCTTGCGGTGCAAATGTTGCAGGGGTTATTGTTCAGCCGGCAACGAACACATACTTGATGGCAAGCATATCGTAATAGGAATTTACCGTCTGGTATCGTGATATAATTGGGCTTTGCACTCCTCATGAATAACTCTGTTCTACTAGCCAAGTCCTTCATTTGATACCCATATTAATAGGGTTTAGAGAAAATATGTAATCCGCCATTTTATGGTGGCGGCCATTTTGGATTTTCATTTTTCATAAATAACTGTGTTCTATTAGTCAATTCCTTTCATTTGATACCCATATTGAAGGGGCTTTGAGAAAATAAGTAATCCGCCATTTTGTGGCGGTCGCCATCTTGGATTTTCAAGATCATGAAATACGCAGTTTTATAATGACTGAAGAGATAAAGGTGTGTTCCAAAATTCAGATCAACCGGTCAACAGGAAAGGGGTCAAACTTCAATTAATGTGGTAAAGCGCCAAAAACAAACATGTTACATACAAACATACAAATATGTCACAGCTAAATAAAACCGTTTAAAAACTCCAGCATTCTATCAAATCGAGCGCGATTAGCCACTCATTCACCCGACGCGACGCTTCCACCGCTTTTAACACACTTCGATAGGCTCTCCTGCTCCACATCCCATTGAAACTCCTGTCTCTCACTCTTGCGGTATCGCACTGCATACATCCCCGGCAAATGCAGCAATTTCTTATGCTGAAAATCAATTTCAAGATAGCGTTTTTCCTGCTTGGCGTCCGATGATAGAATGTGGCCAAGCACCACCATCGCTCACTTTATATAGCCATACAGTTAACGTTGTAGCGACCGCCTATATTTATTTATAATCTCTTTTTGACGTGGGACTACGTCTAACCGGAGTATATGGGGGGTAAAATGAAAACCTAAACACAGAACATGCAGGAAAAAATGAAAGATTCCGAATGCTTATAACTCGAACATTTCTTATTGGATCGGAAAGATGTTTGCATCAATTGACAGGGAATATTTCTACGCATCTATCGCAATTAATAAAATGTTATTTTTCATTAGATAAACAATTGAATAACTGTAAAATGTTTAGCGTTATCTAAACGCCCTAACTGCCTCGTTTTGATTGGCCCGATTTACGGTTTCCCCAACACAGCCATCAAAACCAAGCAGCCTTGGGGAAATCGGCAATGCAAATACATGAAAGTATGGAGATTTTTGTTCTCACCGAAATGTGTTCCCTAACACAGACTTCAAAACCAAGGTGTCTGGAAAAATCGGTATTGCAAATGAATTCCAACTGCGAGTACTTTCGAACTCGCTTGCCTTTGTGCAGACTAAAATATTTTTCCTCAACATGGTCTTCTAAACTCAGGAACCTGGGAAAATCTTGCAGACATTAGAGGCGAATGAACTTTAAAGTTTAAAGGCTCTATAATATAAAAAGCATAAGTTGAAGTTGTTGCTTCATGCAAGCACCCGCATGTTTTTGCACTCCGAAAAGCGTTTTCCCAACACGGATTACAAAAACGGGTACGAACGCAACGCTTTGGTTCGGTTATTCAAAATAGCATTGAAGGATATGCCTTCATATCTTCTGCTCACTGAATTTCTGGCACTGAGTGCCTGAAGTTCATTAAATCAAGCAAATTCGCGGTTCGAGAAGTACGTACACTTGAGAGATGCAAACTTCAGATGGAAATGTAAAATAAAATAATTGTTTAATAATTAATCCGTTCACATATTTTGTCCTAGGCATCATACCAAACGTAAAAGGACTGTCATTAAATTCATTTGTAACGAAGAACATAAGCTATCACAATGCATGAATTGACCTTACATGGCATTTATTCAATCTCTTTACTCACAATGTAAATATATTGAATTCGATAGAATCCGGAAATTGTTTCATTCAATAAAAAATTGATACAATACAAACAAATGATTGCTAAACTAAGCTAGTCCCACGTCAACTTTGCGGTTATATCATAGATATAACCCAACCCTTTTTGTCTCCCTCCTTCGCCTTGTCCATACGGTTCGCCCGTATCCGTAGTTGCTAGTAATGAATAGCTGTTTGCAGCGGGAGCGCAGACAAAATGTTTGGGAAAGTAGGGAATTCCTTCTTCCAATTTTTCGTCAATTTGAACTTTCTATGAGCTGAAAAAACGTAATGTATAGCATATAAACAATTGCTGAGGATATTTCCTCCTCAATTTCCATCCATTAATTGAGGAGTTATTAGCGTTCAAAAAATGAACACTTTTTCACACTGACTTATTGAAACGGGCGTAGGTTAGACGTAGTCCTACGTCAAAAAATGAAAGATTCCTTTCATTTGCGGTTATATCTATGATATAACCGCAAAGTTGGCGTGGGGCTACCTTAGCTTAGCAATCATTTGTTTGTATTGATTCAATTTTTGATTGAATTAAATAATTTTCAAATTCAATTGAATTCAATATATTTGCTTTGCGAATAAAAAGATTGAAGAAATGCAATGTAAGGTCAATTCATGCATTGTGATAGATTAAGTTCTTCGTTACAAGTAAATTAAATGACAGTCCTTTTACGTTTGGTATGATGCCTAGGACAAAATATGTGAACGGAAGAGTTATCAAACTATTATTTTATTTTACATTTCCCTCTGAAGTTTTCATCTCTCAAGTGTACGTACTTCTCGAACCGCGAATTGGCTAGATTTGATGAACTTAAGGTGCTCAGTGCCATAAATTAAGTGAGCAGAAGATATGAAGGCATATCCTTCAATGAAATCTTGAATAACCGAGCCAAAGCGTTGTGTTCGTACCCGTTTTTGGAATCCGTGTTAAGAAAACACTTTTCGGAGCGCAACAAAAAACATGCAGGTGCAGAAGTAAAGGGTGTGTCACATTAAATTGCATCACGGAAAAAACGCTGTAGAAATTTTATTTTTAGGAATTATATCTTCAGCTTTCGCTTATAATCAGATAAGAGTGTATAGATCACGTTGGCCATGCTTCACTGTCAATTTTTCGTAAATTTGGAAAAATGTCGTCGAACGAAAAAGAGCGTCGTGAATTAATCCTGCGCACTCATTTCGAGAATCCGGAGTTGTCACATCGGGACATTGGTACGATGCTGGGAATCGTCCAATCCACGGTCAGCAGAGTACTAAAACGATACTTCGAGAACCTAACCATCAACCGGAAGGTGAAGAACGGCAAAAATGGATGCTCCGTTAGTGAAAAAGATCACAAGCGCGTAGTTAAGCAGTTTAGACGTGATCCGAGAAGTTCGGTCCGGGATGTCGCCAATAAGCTGAATTTGTCATGTTCATTCGTCCAGCGGACCAAGCAGCGGGAGGGCCTGCGTACATACAAGGTTCAGAAGGCTCCTAACCGCGACGAAAGGCAAAACATGGTGGGGAAGACGCGAGCCCGGAAGCTGTACACCGAAATGCTGACGAAGCCGCATTGCCTGGTAATGGACGACGAAACCTACGTCAAAGCGGACTTTCGTCAGCTGCCGGGCCTGTTGTTCTTCTCCGCAGAGGACAAATTCAGCGTTCCGGAGGAGATTCGCAAGCAGAAACTATCCAAGTTTGCCAAAAAGTACATGGTGTGGCAAGCGATCTGCTCTTGCGGAAAGCGGAGCGCCCCCTTCGTGATGACCGGCACGGTAAACGGGCAGGTTTACCTTAAGGAGTGCCTACAGAAGCGCTTACTACCACTATTGAAGCAGCACGAGGGCCCGACCATCTTCTGGCCGGATCTCGCTTCGTGCCACTATTCAAAAGACGTGTTGGAGTGGTACGAAGCCAACGGGGTCACCTTCGTGCCAAAGGAAATGAACCCGCCCAACGCGCCGGAGCTTCGCCCAATAGAGAAATATTGGGCGATTATGAAGCAGGCCCTCCGGAAGAACCCAAAAGTTGTCAAATCGGAAAAATGGAAATCAAGAGAAAATGGATTTCTGTTCAAAAAAAAACTACAACCTGACGTTGTACAGAACCTTATGGACGGGGTAAAGAGGAAGGTGCGAGCATACGGGCTTGGGCTCGAAGTATGAATAAAAAGAAAATGCCAAAAGTTGTTTAATAGTTTTTATTTTACTGTCTAAAATTTTCAAAAGGATCGGTCTACTGGGCGAATTTCTACAGCGTTTTTTCCGTGATGCAATTTGATGTGACACACCCTTTACCCCCGACTTGCATGAATCAACAGCTTCAACTTCTACTTTTTATACTATAGAGCTTGAGCTTGGGTAGACCGTACAATTCCTAGTTGCTCTCCGTGATTGACCTGAACCAACCAAATTGCACAAAGAACACACAGAATGACGCTCTTCAACTTTTTATACTATAGAGGATTCAAACCTGAAAGTTCATTCGCCACTAGTGTCTGCACAATTTTCCCAGGTACCTATGTTTAGGAGACCGTGTTAAGGAAACATTTACTAGTTTGCACAAAGGCAAGCGTGCGCAAAAGTACTCACAGTTTGTATTTATTTGCAAAACTGATTTCCCCAGACACCTTGGTTGGAACGAAAATACCCCCGACCTGCACGAATTTGCAATGCCAATTCCCCCAGACTCCTTGGTTCGGAAATCTGTGTTGGGGAAAAACATTTCAGTCGGAACAAAAATATCCCCGGCTTGCATGAATTTTCAATATCAATTTCCCCATGCTCCATGGATTTGAAGTCTATGTTAGGGAAAGACATTTCAGTCGGAACAAAAATACCCCCAACTTTCATGTATTTGCAATGCCGATTTCTCCAACACTGCCAGGTTTTGAAGTCTGTGTTAGGGAACACATTTTGGTGAGAACAAAAATCCCCATGCTTTCATGTATTTGCAATGCCGATTTCCCCAAGACTCCTTGGTTAGGATGGCTGTGTTGGGGAAACCGTAAATCGTGCCAATCAAAACAAAGTAGTTAGGGCGTTTAGATAACGCACAACATTTGACAGTTATTCAATTGTTTATCTAATGATAAATAACATTTTATTAATTGCGATAGATGCGTAGAAATATTCCCTATCAATTGATGCCAACATCTTTCCGATACAGTAAGAATAGTTCGAGTTACGAGGGTCACTATTTATATTTCGGGAATAGTAACAAAAACAAATAGTTCGGCTGCGAATATATTTTTATTGTTTTTCAAAGTACTCGCCACGATGATCGATACACTTTTGCGCTTGCGCTTAAACCAATTTTCAAAGCATTTATTCCAATCGACACGAGCCTTTTTTTGAGCGATTGTCAAATTATGTGGGATCCAACGTGAACATAATTTTCGCACAACTAAGTGTTCATGTAAAATCGCATATATGCTGGTGGAACTAATGCTTAGGGATGCCTGAATCTCACAATAGGTTACATGACGATCTTGCTTAATCATTTCGTGCACAGCATCGATGTATTCTGGTACTACAGTCGATTTTGGACGACCTTCACGAAACTCGTCGGACAGCGAACTACGACCACGATTGAATTCACTATACCAGCGATACACAGTGGTTTTTGATGGAGCTTCATCGCCAAAAGTCAAATTAAGTTGATTGACGCATTCTTGTTGTGATAATCCACGTCGAAAGTCGTAAAAAATCATCGGCACGAAAATGTTCACGATTCAGTTCCATTTTTTTTGCCGAGACCAAACTTTCAACTAAATATAAAATAAACAAATAGCGTCCGTATGACAAAATGTTCTGAGTACGTATATCGTCGAAAATGTCAAACTTTACGATGGAACCGTCAGAAGGACTCACATGACATCAGTGTTGCCAATTCCCGAAATATAAATAGTGACCCTCGTATAAGCATTCGGAATCTTGCATTTTTTCCTGCATGTTCTGCGTTCAGGTTTTCATTTTACCCCCCATATATTCAGGTTAGACGTAGCCCCACGTCAAAAATACAGATGAAAAAGATTTTTAACCCCTCTGGTACAGATTTAAATGTGGCAACACTGCTCGTGACCTCGAAAACGTCATTTTGCTAACATTTGTCCATTTGTGTGCTTTCCCGAACAAAGCTGCCAATAACGGGCAACTTATGCAGCCGCTAGAATAGAAACAACGAAGGGGGATAGCGAAAACAGAATATTTGCGAAGTAAGTAAGCTGTCACAAGCGTACAAGTATTGCATCTCCTCTGAGGAAAATTCTCAGAATCTTTCTGTGACCGAAACAACAAAATGCAAAATGCGTTTTGTGTTTTATGTTTCCCCTCCAGCTGTGAACGCTAGTGAAATGTTTCTACAAAACCACGCAAGCCATTAAACCTTTTCAGGGTCACCGGAATATTTTACTAAGGAACATTTTCTTCACCTTCGCTTAAGATTTAAGCGAGGCTTAACGGCAAGTTAAGCCTCGCTTAACTTTTTTCCCATTTCTTCACCTCCGCTTAACGGCTAAGCCAGGGTTTAATAAAGCCTGGCTTAGGCTAAGCGTCGCTTATCTTAAGCGGTGGTCTATGACCGCTTAACGCCGTTAAGCGGTCGATTTTCAGTTTTTGCTTTTCTTCACTGTTGTGCTTTGGTAGTAGTAGCAGATATTTTTTCAGCCATTCAACTAGTATTAAAAACGATTTTATACAAAATGTCTTGTTATCGTAATTGTGTTTGGGATACATATTATTGGAGATTTTTAGATGATGATGAAGAAAATAGTGAACAATACGGCGAATTACTATTAACACGTCGTCAATATAAAATGCGTGTTCGAATAAATATTGATAATTGGGACGATCTGGATTTCTTTATGAGATTTCGTCTTCAGAAGAGTACGGTCATGATGATACTGGATATCATACAACCTTCTTTAGAAATCGATGAGACAAGGTAGAAAATATAACCTGTATTGCAGCGTATCTGAAAGATATAATTCTTACATCCTTTGTATCTATGTTTTGCAGATCGCGTTATATTCAGCCATTAGTACAATTATTGGTGGCTCTTCGATTCTACGCACTAGGGTCGGTGCAGATAGCCGTCGCTGATTTTGCTGGTATTTGCATTTCTTCTGTGTGTCGTATCATTCGTCGTGTATCTTTTGCGTTAGCTCAATTACGGTCGCGGTTTATCAAGATGCCGAAAACGCAGCATGAACTACATGCAGCAAGTCGTGAGTTTTACTCAATCGCAAAATTTCCTCGAACAATTGCTTCAATTGATTGTACGCACGTCAAAATACAATCACCTGGTGGTGATCATGCCGAAAACTACAGAAATCGAAAATCATGGTTTTCGATAAACGTGCAAACAGTCAGCTCTGCAAATTTGAAAATTTTGAATATTGTCGCAAGGTGGCCTGGAGCATCCCACGACCAACACATCTTTAATAACTCTTCACTGAAGATGCAGCTTGAGCGAGGAGATTATGGACACTTTATAATCGTAGGCGATTCCGGGTATCGTTATACAAAATATCTGGCAACACCGTTTCTTAGATGTGAAACCGCAGCCGAAAATTTGTATAACGAAAGTCAAATCCGTACTCGTAATGTTGTGGAGCGATCATATGGTGTTTGGAAGCGACGATTTCCAGTACTTTCTTTGGGAATGCGTGTGATAATTTCTACAGTACAGCTAATAATTGTTGCATGTGCAGTGTTACATAATATAGCAATCGATGCCAAAGAGGAGGTTCCACCACCAGAGATAGAAGGATTTGAAGAAATGTTAGCTGCAACAGTGGTTCCGAACGCTTCAAACACAGAGATAAATGATGCAGGTTGTGTTCGCGATCACTTGGTTCAAAACTATTTTGCTCAACTGTAAAAGGATCTTACGTAAATAAAAGACTTGTGTTTATATTCATATACATCAAACTTTAATTGTTGTCATCGTTTATTATTAGTAGGTATATACCTGATTCAGTCACTTATTGAACCAGAACTGTTCGTGGTTGTTTCCGTATTATTTCCGATGGAATTGTTCAACAATTTAATCCGAAGCGCATGCTCCTCCCTCATATGCTGATAACGAAGCTGCTCCATTTGTAGCTTTATTTTGTCGGTTTGAAGATTGATGTGAGCCGATTCCAATTCAGTTCTTCGTTTTTGGACATCGAGACGATGAACCTCCTCCATCATCTCTTCATTGCGTTCTAAAATTTTCTTTTTAAGGTCCTGCTCAATGGTCTTCTGGCGCTTCGATTTTGCCTGAAGGAGATTACTTTTCGGCCGTTTGAGCATAGCGGGGCTGTATTTGTCCCATGTATCACCAGATTTTGGGACAGAACTCGTACTTTTGCTGGGACTCGCTAGTTGATCTCGATCATCACCGGTTGATCCTTCAATGTGATCACTTTCGATCACTTTATCACATGCAACCTCATTGTTGATAGCAGATCTAGAATCGTCATCTAGATATTCAACCTCATAACCATCGCTCGTTGCTGCTTCCACTTCAGCATGAGGCTCTATCTGAGAATCTATCTCGGGCTCAATCAATGTTGTGGATTCTTTTGGCGCAGCAGCAACGGTTTCTTCATCATCATCATCGTCGCAAAGAGATTGAAGTCCATCGACAGACAACGCGATTACTTCTCGTAGCTCAGCCATCGCTTCTGATTATGGCCGCCATTCTTCAGAGCCTCGACCGCCACCAGTGGCTCTACGCGATAATGTCTCCTTTGAAACCGCCTGACGGATGTTCTTTTTTATATTTTCATATTTCTTTTTGAGTACTGTCAGCGTTCTCACCTGTTTGGAAAAATTGATAAAAAAAAATATTTGTATTGATAGAGCCATAACCCGATCATAAATATCATAATGCTTTGAATGCCCACGCATAATAACAGGGACAGTTTCGGCAGCCCAATATCAATGAGAGTTGAATCAAGTTGAATTAGTTTTAGATAACATCAATCCTACTTTGATTTGATCAGTAGTGTATCCAGGGGGAGGGGCTTAAGGTCAAAACCTCCCCCAGAGCCTAAAATTTTCATTTACATCCTCTTTTTAAAATTTGTTCGACACAAATCCTCCCTAGACCGAATTTCTGGCTACGCCACTGAACGATGAATAAAATCTGGTTTGCCGCGCTACCACTGTGTCACTCTGTCGCTGTCATTGTGCTTGGGCCTTAAAAAGGTCTGGCTCGCATTCGAAGTATATTCAAAATTTACAGATTGCTCAAACTAAAATCGTGCGTAACGAAGAAACGCAAATTTACTTGTGAATAGCACACGAAGTACTATTATACTTACCGTATTGAGGCAGCTCGTATTGAACTCTCTAGTGATTTCCTCCCACATGCGAACTTTATCGTCGTTCCTTTTAACGTCGCTGACCTTGCATTCAATTACGTCTTTTCTATTCAATGCTAATCTCAGCAGCAATTCTTCTTCCGCATCTGTGAAATTAATCGAGCGGACTCGCTTTTTGTCTCCGAGTTTCGGCGTCATTTTACTTTACCTTTTTGTTCAAAGTCCCAACGAGTTGTTAAAAACAGAAAAATAGATTCAATTCTTCTACTACTGACACTATCTCATAAGAGCCAAAGTCTTATTTATAAAAATGACTGTTTCCTGGTGTTATGTGTTGAGAAATATGTAATTCTCAAGGAAACATTCATCATTACTGTGAAAAGAAAAACACATGCTGTTGCATAGAATTGATGAGTAAAGTAAAAAAAAACATAACAACATGGAAAATCCATGAAAATCATTTATTACATTTACGAAATTGGCCCTCATTAATGATCAATGTCGAATTTCTCGATTGCGTATCACATCAAAACAATCATCGTCGGCTTAAAGTGACAGGTCAAATGGAAAAATAGGGCGACCAAACGGGAAATATACCTAAGCGCGGCTTACGGTAAGCGAGCCTCTCAGATTGCTAAACCGGGGTGAAGAAATGTAATTTTTTAAGCCTCGCTTAAATGTGCGGCTTAACGTTAAGCGAGGCTTACCGTAAGCCAGGTTTAACGCGTTAAGCGGGGCAGGTGAAGAAAACGGCCCTAAAGAGTTATTTCTGAAATTATATCCGAAATGATAAACCAACAAATTAAAAAAAAAGATTGTGTAGTCTTACGTCCTAAGCGGTCGTGTCTCAGATACAACCCCTTTAATTTTTTTGCATTCTAAAATTTTCAATATCCGACATAATAAACCATCGAACTGAATGAAATCATTTCGTAGTCATACATCCACAATGTGGTTATGTGTTTTGGAAACAACCCTCCACAATTTTTTAAAACAAAAGCGACAGCTGCTGGGTATTCAGGGAATCGATTTGATTGGAAATTCTCATCAAATTTCGCGGGTGAGCAGATGTTTTTTACCGCACAAATATCAAACCAAAAATACTCCCTCAACTGGTGGGTCCATCATTCGATCGTCCCGTAATCCACCGAACAAGAATGGCAACTTATTTCCTTTAACGACATTCTCAGCGGAGGCTCAGCTTATAGGGTAACATGTTGAGCTCCACTGCTGAGCCACTGACTGCTGCTCGGCCGACATCATCACACAAAGGAAAATGGATCGTTGTTATTATCGCAATCATCAGCGGCCTAATCCCTCGGAAGATGAGACACACAAAGAACACTTTCGGATTGATTCGGTTTAACTGCCGCCGAAACATTGTGCTTCCCTCTTTTAAATCCCACATAATGTTGCTTTCATTTCACCACCGGCCTCCCCAAAAATAGGATTTGTTTTCGTTGGCGTCGAATCGGGGAGTGGCATCTTCCCAGCATTTCGTTCTTCCGCCTGCCTAAAAGCATTCCCGCGAGAAGTGGATTAAATTGTTTGCCACTGCTGCTGCTTCTCGCGGATTCTCTTCGACGGGAAAAAGTTTTCGCCGCACGCAAAAATGAAAACCGTGTTATCGGCCCTCAAAACGGGAAGAAGTTGTACTGATTGTGTGGATATTAGTTCCATCATTATGAACTGCACTTCGTCTCATCTCATCATTTTATCTCAAACAGTCTATGTTTTGATGTTTCAATTTCCAATAAAATTTAACCAAGCTGATACTCTTATCAGCTTTCCAATGTTCCGCAACGGGAATCCCACTCCGTTTCATATGCGCTGGAAGATGCTCCAATGGAGCCTCCCATCATTCGAAGCCGGCTTCGAATTATACATGTGATTCGTAGCTCCCACATTCATCGGACTCTCGGGTTGGATGGGGCTGTCAATATATGCAAGTTCGCAAGTATGTTTCAAATGGTTTCCATTTCCCACCATTTCTACTGAATGGAGGACAAGAAAAGCACAATCATCATCATCATCATTATCGTCATCGTGGATGTGTGCTCGAATCGCTCGCTGCTGCTTCTCTTTTCCAGCGCGGAATATCAGCATAATTGAAAATTTCCTCATCTGTTACGTCTGGGTGGAAGTGAGCGCGTGTTTCCCAACGCTCTAAGCCCGACGGAAACGGCAAGGACGACGGCGGAGGAGACGAGATAGGAAAGTAGATTTCCTAGTACCATTTCGATCAGCCGGCTGACTGAAGAATTTTTTTTTTATTCCGACAGAACCATCTTTCGAGGCGGGAGGGCGCTGGAGGGTTCGGGCCTGGTACCACAAGCTGCTTTCCTGTCGACAAAGCACACCACATTCCACCGAGGCGAATACGTGTATTCCTGCAGACTGTTTGGGATCCAGGATGAAATTGAGCCTGAGACAGCGCGGTGATGGTGGGGTGTCGGAGGTGACGGGGCAGAGTTGCGTTTTTTACGCTACTATTTGCTGCTGCTGCTACATTGAATGTGAATTGAGAAGCGATCATTTTTAACAACTTTCCACTCGCTGAATTGAACCATTAGTTGCGCTCCAGGTGTTTTTTTCTTGTTTCTGAGAGCGATTTTGATGGCGAAATGTAGCAGTTAGGATAATGGGTCGCAAGTTTTCCGCTGTCAAAAAATACTGATGTACTCTTGCGGGACAATCTACTCGATCAACCGACCGCGGAAAAATGATGAAATTATGTGAGGTGTTATGGTTGAACTAGTAGTTTTACGTCCGGCACTCAATCTAAGAATATTACGGAGTCACTCATTTCTTGAGGCGTCGAAAGACATTTCTTACGGAGCGACGATGAATCGATTCAGAGCACTTATGTACTGTTTTCTTTCCGAGTGGTTTACCCTGCAAAATCATACAAATTGAACAGAGCTGAACACAGATGAAATTTACCACAGATAGAATGATATTATTCGATACGTACCTGAAAAGAAATTACCGCCCCCTTCTCCCCTTTTTTTTGGTCGAAAGATTTTCCGGAAAATTTCCAAAAACGTATCAACTTTCTGGATATCTGAGAGCCATGATCTGTCACTGTACAGGCTAAACTTTTGAGCTTGAGCTTGAGCTTGGGTAGACTGCATACTTCGTAGTTGCTCTCCGTGATTGACCTGAACCAACCAAATTGCACAAAGAACACACAGAATGACGCTTGGGACTAGCAAATCATTTTCGTTGTGCAATTTTCGGTGATTCGAGCTTTAAATGGTCAATAACGACGCCGGCCACGTCCTTACAGTCACCAGGGGAAGGGAAGGAATGTTAGTATGATATTCACCGCCCGGAGGCCAGAATGGTCGCCTCTATAGCGTGGTTCCCTAGCGATTATCATGGGAGGGGGATAGTTGTTAGTAGGGAAAAGTAAGAATCAGGATTCACTGTGGTAAGTGATGTGATTATATAAACGCGAGCTATTGACCGCTCGACGAAACGAAAACTACAATCTCATGTGTCACAACACGCTGCAGAGATTTTTTTTATGTATCCTGATAAGGAAAAATTATTTGGACCGGCTATATATTATATTGTTTCTCGCACGTAATTTACTGTGGGGTAACCATTAGAACTCTTCAACATCAATCGGACTAGACATCTTTCATGCTGTTATGCGGTTACAAGAGGCTTTCGATGTTATACCATTGTAGCACTGTATTCTCTCCATTCAGCTCCCCTGGCGGATCACACATGCACCCACAGAGTTTCCAACGTGAGCTCAGCTTCAGCTATGTGTCCGTCAGTAGCATATAATTCGCGAGTTCAACAAACAACACACTCGAGAATCGACGGAATATGAACCGTTAATTGAACTCGCGAACTCCACATCACCGACAAACACACAACCAAAACCAAACTCACGTCAAAAACCCAGCGGGTATAAATGCAATCCGCGAAAAAAATAAATAAAAACAATACAAAACACACTATAATATAAAACCAACAACACCCACAAACAGCATCAGACTACACACTCAACGGATAACAATTCTAAATCTAAAATCACATCTTAAAGAATATTAAATATTGCATAAGAGTATATGAAAACAAATAAAAACTTAGCTCCTCATGTCAATAAATCCTCCCATGTCGATGTCGATAACTTCACCATCACACAACAAATTATTGCTGAACGCTACAAAACACACTTGGACACCATAGTATTCGTATACGTTTCGGAACGAGTTTATGAAATTTATTCCATAGACACTGACATGTTATAACGCGAAGGAGCCTTTTCTCTCTTTTGTATAGAGCATGGAGCAATGAAAACAATCGCGCTCACTTCACCCCCTTTCTTTTCAAAACACTTCGATAGCGAGGGAAACACCTAAAACTTCGCTCGATGAAATCAAACCAAACTTCACGTTTTGACTCATTTCAAAAACATTCGTTAATCCAATATAAACCGATAAGTTAAACGAACAAAATGTACCCGGCGTAAAGCAAAATAAACCGAAACACCTTTAGCGTGTCAAATGACGAATAACGAAACAAATGTGGAGCGAAGGAAAAACACATCCGCACACGACGACAGCACGATTGGAACTCGAAATGAAAAGATAAAATACATTTGAATGATAAACATATTCAATAAATTTGGAACCAATCGTATTTAATTTGTATGGATTTGTATGAGGATAATTGATTCCTTATATGGCTTTTCGCTTTGCAGGCAAGTTTCGTGAAACGAATCTAGGCCGTAAAGCGAGGTATAGGTGTATATAACCCATCCATTTTTTGACGTAGAACTACGTCTTTCATTAAGGATGCCAAATCAGAAAACAGGTCACGTTTTTATGAAATAAAGTTAACGTTTATAACTATTTTTGCCGTGAACGGATTTTGGCGATTTACATAGTAAACGAATCGGAAATTCCCTAAGATTTGTTTAATATGCTATACATTAGAATATCCTGGTTTGTAAATGGTTAAAATACATGAAAACATTAAGCGAACAGATCTGTCAATAACGAGCAACTTATCGACGAGCAGCGAAGGGGAAATCGTAGGATTTAAAGTCTCCGTGAACAAAGGAAAAGAAGAACAATGAAGGGGAATACTTGCCTAGAGTATAAACAGTGAATCTCGCTGAGGCAAACTTTCATTCGGCATCGGACTGTTGAGCAATCCAGTTTACTTTGCTTTCGCTGCGCTTCGATCTAAGATTGGACCCCACCAGTGGTAATCCAACTTGGATATCGTCGTGTGGTTTTTTCAGTTCGTTTTTGGCGTTATTCGTATCGTGTTTTTTTGTCTGCGTCATGAATTGGACGCTTCGCGTAGTGTGTGATGAGCAAGAAGAAGAGGAAAGCTGGCTCGAGCACTGCAAAAAGCGAACGCATTGCCAGGGGAAATCAAATTTCGAGACAAGCGTCATCTAGTGAAGCACGCGATGTTGGTGCAGTGAAAAGCGCTCGCACTGAACCGAGCCTTCGCGAGTGTGACACCGCATCGAACAACAGCGAAGTAGGCGACTTCGGCGCGTCGGTCGAAAATGTAAACGCCTTTACCCATTCGCATCGATGGGTGTTACAGCAGAGTACCAGCTGTGTGGTATAATTCAGTATTTTTCCAAGCAAGTTAACATTGTTTGTTTTTAGTCATCATAAGGGCTTCGTTGGTGCCTTTGACATTGCATGAATGCATTAAACTGACGTTATTGCGAAGCAGGCATTAAGGTTGTGCGCCAAAAATCATTTGGGGAATACCAAGCGTCTTGAATGTTGTATTGGAATGTTATAAGTTATTTGGGTTCGCGTGCCAGTCGCAAAACTGCCTTCAACTAGGATTGCGCTAATCTTGATCATAATAAAGCAATGCTACTGTTTTCGAGGTTGTTGATATCAACAAAAATAGTTTATTTCGCTTGTTTAGACACCAAGAAAGTGCAACTTTTTACGAGGCCAGTAATATAAACAGAGTCGTTTCTTTTGAGAATAACGCAAAATGATGAGAAGTGTTTATATTCCTAGTAGTTTCAAGCCACCAATATATGGCTCTGTATGCGTGCTATGGCGAACGCTTGGTTCACGTTGTACGAACGACGCCTAGAGGTGCAATTTCACTGAGGCAATACTAAATAACATGTAGCATGATATTTGATACTTGCAAGTGTTGTCGTTGTTGTTGTTTCCTCGCGGTGCCAAAGATATATTGATGTAGTTATGAGATGTGGAATAATGGTGCTGGTGCAACATGTATATAATCGACTGTAGCCGAGTCTATGTCAATTGTGAAAAAAACCAACGGAATAGCGTTCGACGTAAATTTTCAATGCATTGAGATGTAATTGATTGCGACTTATGATCAGCTGGTGTGTTGTTCTGCGAGGGCAAGAATGAATCATCAATCAACTATCAACTGATTCTACAATGAAAAAAACATTTCAGAGATTATTCTACTAAGCAGTTCTTTCCTAAAGTTCACAGCACTATAGAGTAATATCCGAAGGTATAAACAAGCGACTTATATAAAATAACAGTGTAGTTCTACGTCAACAATGCGGTCGTATCTTGGACACAACCTCCTATAATTTTTTTGTTTTAAACCACATCAGGATTCAAAATTTATAGCTAAAATTAATGTTTAACTTACCAAAATTCTAAGTTTCGAAAATTCATAAAAACTCAATGTGTCACAAAGTTCACCAAAAATAGTTCCATCATCTTGGAAATATTTTTTAATTTTCTACATAGCTTTTATTTTATATGTAAAAAATTTTAATAAAAAATACATATTTTAGATATTGCAAATTGAAGTTTGTTTTTCGTAAATAAAAATAGAGTACTATTTTATTTTCTCAGTGTATATTTTTTCACGTTTGAACGTTTTTGAGATTTTGAGATCAAAAATTTCTTCTACTAAAATCGATACGCCCTATTAAAAAGTTAAACTTGAGTCAAAATATTCCCAATTGCTGAAGAAAACTTAAATTTCCTCCAACCCAAATGGAATAAAAACTTCCGTTCGAATCAAAAATACATTTAAATCTGCATTTTAGGACGATTTCATTCTTTTAGGACGATTTCATTCTCTGTTTTGAATTTGAACAATATAAGAAACAAACAAATCGAAATCTACACCTCAAGCAAAAGAAAACTTCATATGGAATGTGTGCGACAAATTTGCCGCCGAACAAATTGGAACTATGGTTTACTTTACCCCATATATTTAACCATTGGTTTTCCCAGCTGTCGCACACTGGTTTCTATCCACGTGTCGTTTTTTTTTTTGTGATCCCGCCTCCGACCGGTCCTCTTCGCACCCATTGCAATTCAATTTCGGCTCAATCCCGCTCCGTTTACATACTATTGATCCAACGAGCAATCGCAGCCGGCTAGACCTTGTGCCCAAGTCCAGATAGATACGGCGGCACATGGAACCGGAAGAAAGCAAACAAACACGCAGTCAGCGTTTTGGCAGTTGGCATCAGCAGCAGCAGCAGCAGCAGTTGTTGATAGTATCCCATTGTCGCCTTATCATCGCAAACATTCGTTACCTCGGGTTTCATTTTTTTCTCCTACAGCCCTGTCCGCTTTCCTATCCGGCGCAGGTCGATACGGCTGGCAGAACTCGAAATGGGTTTCGGAAGCGAGAACCTCGGCCAGCGCCTCGTCACACCTCCCGGGGTAAACATTTGTGGAAATGGCTCTATCACATTGGGGGGAAGACAAATCGTCGTGCTTCGAAAAGGGTTGTGCCGCCTCGAGAAGCCATCATGCCATCCATATAGACAGCAAACATTATTTATTGCTTCAATATTGACCTCTGGCACTGTACCACATCGGGCCGGAACTGAGCCTTCGATGGATGCAAGCTAGCACGATCCGACCGCGGCCAATATGCCGATTCATAAGCTCCTCTCGTAGATACGCTTCCAATGCTGAATTTGTTGGTAATTGATATAAACTACTATTTTGAAGTATGGTTTACAATTTGAGCCTAAACACAAGGTGCCCTCATCATCTGATTCAATCGATCGAATTATTCCCTCTTGACCAGTGCAACTACTCGTTTGTTCAATTCATGAATCAATATTTAACATCCATTTCTACGTTGGTGAAATGTTTGAGTTCCAATGGATTCCTCCCAGTAGCAACACGCAATGGAAGAAAGCCGCAATGGAACTAGAAATTAGACAAAAAGAGAGAATAATAATAAACTTCCGTTCCGTTGCTGGAACGTTTCCTTTCCTCGGCGGCATGTTGGCGAACAATCCGCCGAGGACATTGCCACGGTCAACCCGACTTCCGACAGTGGACCTTTCAGGAAGATTTATTTCCATCATTGTATTCATTGGCCTTGTTTACGACTACCACTATTATTACTAGGTTCGGTTCAAGGCTCCCTATCTATCCGGCTTGCCGTAATAGATTTATTCACTGTTATCAACCGCACCGGATCGGAGGCGATTTATTCAAGCTTCCACAACGGAGGAGCTGTCAACGGAGATTAGTGGACCGTTCGTGGCCTTAAACGTTCATGAAGATGGGTTGAATTTAACCGGAATGTTGAATTTCAGTTAATTGCGAGTTAAACCATCTGGACTCTTCGATATTTTTCCATTATGGTGCGGCTTTCAAACTATCTATGTAAATAAAAATGGAAGGCCAAATGGTGTTGGTAAGCGGAAAACCCAAGGAAGGGATGGTTCGATTTGAGCCGTCTTTATTTTGCTGCATTCGTCGCTTCTCGTAGTTCAATATAGCGTAGAAAAAAAATCGTAAATTTTTCGGAACATTCTGAAGGAAGGTCGAAAACTTCGGAAAATTTAATTCTCATGTGTTCTACATTTACATCATGATAAACGTTATTGGCAGTGTTGCCACATTTAAATCTGTACCAGAGGGGTCAAAAACTTTTTCTCATCTGTACTTTTTTCCAAAAATCTGTACCAAAAATCTGATCCATCGAAAATTTTCGTTGTAGAGAAAAAAAATGATTTATTAGCATTAAAAATACTCATTTATTTACCGAGGAGTGAGGCATAGTAAGAACGTTACCGTACAGAATCTGTACCAAAAATAACGAAAAAAATATGTACCATTCCAGATAAATCTGTACGTGTGGCAACAATGGTTATTGGCTCAGCGAGGGCTTGACTAGTAGAATACAGCTATTTATGAAAAATGCAAATCTAAGATGGCGGCCAATACAAAATTTTTTTGATAAAAAAATACAAAAAAATCGGATTACATATTTTCAGTAATTTAGGAAAAATTATGAAAAATGCAGTTCCAAAATGGCCGCCATCATAAAATGGCGCCATTTTTTTTTCAAAGCCCATCAATATGGGTATCAAATGAAAGTGCTCGACTGGTAGAACACAATAGATCATGAAAAATCCAAATCCAAGATGACCGCAGTTTCCTAATTAACAATTACTTTTTAATGGTTCCATTCAGCTTGACCTGTTTGTATGTATGTTTGAATGTTTGTAGGGTTGTCCCACATTAATAGAAAATTTACCCCGTTCCGGTTGACTGATTGATCTGAAATTTGGAACATACTTTAAATTCTACTGTCATTATAAAACTGCGTATTCCATGTTCTTGAAAAGTTTAATTTGGCCGCCGCTAAAAAATGGCTGAATGGCTTGACTTAGAGAATACACTACACTATGAAAAACATAAATTCGAAAAGGTCGCCGCCACAAAATGGTCGACTATGTATTTTTTTGCAATCCTCTCAATATTGGTATCAAATGAAATGATTTGACTAATAGAATACAGTACATCATCGAAATATTCCGAAGAAAGTTAGGAAAGATACAAAAATTGAAAAAGGCATACATTTTTTGAATGGTTTTAATGTAGAAAGTGTACTACATTAAACCCATTCAGATAATTTACTAAAAAACTAGAAAATAAAGTAAGTAAAAAAAACTTTTTAAGTTGAACGGTTTAGTGTACTAAGAGCTAGAAAATTATTTGGCAATTAGTAGTTAGTAGTTATCACATCCGTTCCTTCATTGATCTAGGGCAATGTAGAGACTAAAATAAAATCGTGGGGTATATGATGAAACAACTTACTGTGGATAAAGGAAATCCAACGTTTATTTCTTACCTAATTTTCTTCGGAATATTTTCATGATGTATTGTATTCTGTTAGTCAAATCATTTCATTTGATACCGACATTAAGGGAATTGCAAAAAAAAACATAGTCGACCATTTGGTGGCGGCGACCTTGATATAACTATCAAATTAATATCATAATTGCTTCCTTAGGGTAATCCCTTGGTTTCACTATCATTTCACACGAGAATGACATTTAAATTATAACATAATCGGCAGAAATCTTACAACACTACTCATTATCGTTTGTGTTTGACGTTTCCCTCACGTGAGCACGTAGAATTTACCCGTTCATAAATGTTTAAATTTCGTCCGTGTTTCATCAGTTCTCATCATTGTTAACAGTTTACTGTGATTGCTTGGTAAGTGCTTTGCAGTTGACTATATAATATAATCAAGTGTAATGTAATTTTCGTCCAAAAAATTACAAAATAAAGTGTCCGAAATTTGAATTCAATCTGTCCGAAATTTGATTTAGTGTCCGAAGTTTGATTCTTATTCGCTTCATTTGAAAAGCATTTTATTCGATGATTTTTTTATGTTTTCAATAAAATAGGTACCAAAGTAGAAAGCTTAAAAGCATATTGAACTCACTTATCAAACATATCAACCAAATAATACCTGTGCATAAAGTTTAGATCTGTTTTCTGCATCATATGCCTTAAGCCTCCGAAATATGATTCAGAACGGTATTTTGGGACTGCGGCTATCTTGGAATTGGATTTTTCATGATCTGCTATGTTCTACTAGTCGAGAACATCCTTTTGATACCCATATTGAAGAGGTTTTTGAAATAAAATATAGTGCGCCATTTTGTGGTGGCGGCTATTTTGGATTTGCATTTTTCATAAATTATTGTAATTATTGTATGTAGTCAATCCCTTTCATCTGATACCCACATTGAAACGGTTCTGAGAAAATATGTAATCCGTCATTTTGTAGCGGCCGCCATCTTGGATTTTCAAGACCATGGAATACGCAGTTTTATAATGACACCAGAGATAAAGATTTGTTCCAAATTTCAAATCAATCGGTCAACGTGAAGGGAATTAAATTTCTATTAATGTGGTACACCACTTAATGCAAAGTTACTAAGTTACAAAGTTACAAAGTCACAAACATACAAACAGGTCAACCTAGATAAAACAGTTTAATAAAAAAGGGCAAATCATAATTATAATACGTTTACCGAGAGAAAATGATTTTTTTATGACTCGATTATCCAGCGGATTCGATTATCCGGAGTGAAAAAAAAAACAATACTCCGGATAATCGAGTCCGACCTGTACTAAAAAAAATTCAATTTTGAATTATTTTTTTTATTTTGTACTACTCTGGTACTATTCTAGTTTGTATTAAAATTTCTCCCTATGTCTATTTAGGTATGTGTGATTTTTTCAGAATTTTTAGAGTGTTTTTCGCGGTACAAAAAAAAACATATATATTTCCAGACATTTCGATATTTAAAAAAAAAATACTTCAAGACTCACTCTAATTTTTATTTAAATGCGTTCGTATGTGTTGTTTTTTTTCCACATGTAGCGTTTTTTTTTTCTCTTGAAGTTTTAAGAGGATTGCGCGAAAAAAAAAATTCTTGGCCTTTGGGCATTTTTAATTTATTTTGAATTTAGGTACCCAGTACTGCTCTAATATTTAATTAAATTTTGTTTTCCATGTGTCTAAAATACATTGGACTTAGATGGTTTACCAAACTCCAACCAAACGCATGCTGCTTGTTTTTATGGGTGAATGTGGGGGAAAAGCAATTAACGAAATTGTGCAATTGTGCTTGAGGAATGTTTCATGGGAATCGTAAATATTGAAGTGCTTGCGCATGAGTCATTTGTTGAGAAACAATTAACTGCTTATGGGAAGAAGGATAATTAATTTATTGTGAGTTTAAAAATGGAACTTGGAATGGGATTTAAAATAGGATTTGAAATCATACTACAGAAGAACGCTAAACAAAATCCAAATTATCGTATCTTTTTTAAATTTTAATCTTACAATTGAAAACCACGAATGCAATAAAATAAAAATAATAATGCAAACGATGAAGAAAATTATTTTTGTGTCTCGCAATGCTATTAAAAATTCAGGAAAAAATTACGCCACATGTAGAAAAGAAAGACACATACGAACGCATTTAAATGAAAGTTAGAGCAGAAGTGGGTCTCAAAGTTATATTTTTTTTCAAAATTCCGAAATGCAGGAAAATATATAAAAAAAAATTGTACGGCACAATTAAATTTTTATTTATCGATATACCTTAGTATGATGTACTTTCATTATTTTTTCTTATTTTTTTTCTGTGCATTGTTTGTGTGCATTTTTCACCATAGATCCTATGGTGTACCATATGAGAACTGAAATATATGGTGCTACTGCCAAAGTGTTTTATTTAGTACCCTATATAATATTTTTTATACAACTGGTAATTTGATTTGGGGGCACTTTTCACTCCCTTACCCAGCCAGAACCTTTGAAAATATAAAAAAATATATTTTTTTGTACTGGGCAACACTGAAAAAAATTGAAACAAATCACACATATCTAGAAAAGCCGTAGGATCACATTTAAATAGGAATTAGAGTAGTACTGAATCTCTAATTAATAAAAAATCAATATTTCAATATTTTTTTAGTACTTCAATTTTTGATAATTTTTTTTTTTTGATAATTTTTTTGATACAGCGTAGTAAGATGCACATTCAGGATTTTTTTTAGCAAGAAATCGTTCGATATCTTGAACAATACTTAGTTAGGTAAGAATATTTTCCGAAAAGTGTAGGGATTGTGGCAGTAAGAGGGCATATTCCTTGAGGTGTTCATTTTATCTCCTCTTTAACACCAAGATGAAGAATAATGCTTGTGATGCATGCTCATTATTCTCATGCTCGTCGTATCATTCTCGCGAGGAGAAGAATGAATCATGAATCAACCATCTTCAGTTGATTCTACAAAACCTCGCAAACTATTGGCTCTTTCCAGGGCTAATACAAGAGTTTTTTTTCGAAAATTTCGATGTATTCTTAAATAATATCCGAATTGATAAGTGAGTCAATTGAATAAAATAATTTCGTAGTCCTACACAAAACTACGTATTTCAGACACAATTCCATACCATTTTATTGAGATAATACTTGAATGGTTTTACTTGTTCAATAGTTCGTTTCAAAATCAATTATAACTTTCTTCGTTGTGATAAGTGTGTAGAAAAATTTTCAATCGATTAATGCGTGCTTTCGTACCCCGGGCTTAATC
The DNA here is from genome assembly GCF_029784135.1 of Toxorhynchites rutilus septentrionalis. Classification (NCBI taxonomy): domain Eukaryota; kingdom Metazoa; phylum Arthropoda; class Insecta; order Diptera; family Culicidae; genus Toxorhynchites; species Toxorhynchites rutilus. The sequence continues at coordinate 6,430,446 of NC_073744.1, forward strand.
CCTCTGAGATATCTTTGACAATGCATTGCAGAACAAAAAACTGGTAATCTTCATCTTGCTAGTGGATAAGAAGTCTCTCAGCTTGCTGAACATTTCCATATTCCTCCGTTTAAACCCGTCCGACGGCCGGAAGCAATTTAATGTGCCCGCAAGTATCTTCCGTGCTAATCCTTAACTCTCCAGCAAAGAAAGTATGCGTCGCAAGTAGCGAAATACGTTCCCAATATGCTGTCAAGAGTTTTCAGCACAGCTTCGAACGATTCAAGTTGGCATACGCTGCACAAATTGTAATCAGTTTATCCTTCCACTTGAAGTTGTTTTTATATTATTCTTGTATTCCACTCTCTCTCGTATGTCTCAGGATGGATACCCTCGGAGGAATAATTTATAGTCCCAGCTGATGCCTGGGCCGATCTGAGCTTATTCACTGCTTCAAGGAGGACAAGGCCACGACACAAGTGAACCCGGCTCCAAACACCCGCACCGTGCTTGCTTGCTTGCTTGCTCTCCCTGCTAGACGAGTGATTGCACACGAAGTGCATTCAAATGAAATGCCAGGCCTTCGATGGGAAATAGACTCGGAGAATATGGTTTGCAAATTGAGTGGATTGTTGTCAGCTGAATGCATTCAATTTATTGTGTTTTTCTTTTCCCGTTCCACCCTGACATTTGCGTGTGGGCATGTCCTCGAATGTAAGTAGAACCTTCGATGTAAGTAATACTTAGTAATAGCAGTGGAAGTTGTCAAATTCCTTCCTGGAATTTACAATTGCGATTCCAAGAATATATTCAATCATCGTCATCATTCACAGTTGGTTACCTTCATCATCCCTGGAAGCAGGATTGTTTTCACACATTTTCTTCCCCTGGTAGAAGTTTGATTCAAAATTCATGATCCTCATCTCAACAGCACCCTAGTCCCAGCATTCCCCAGCGGGAAGAAATGCAATAAAAGTCCAAATCCGTTTGCATGGCGTGGGAAATCATTTGCACTATTTTACTATTTTTCATACTGCTGCTAATATGAGTCGAGTTTCACTGCCTTCGCCTCGTTCACGGGTGGTGCTTGTTGTTTCAAGGAAAAGTTATGTGGGCGGACGTGTTTCCACACTCACTCCTCTTTCTCTGACCGCCTGGGGCAGAATTTTCAATACGAGTGAAAATTTTGGATTCCGACAGAAAAGCTCGTAGCCTTTCCGGATCAATTGAATCAGGAAATGGGATTCAATTTGACATTCATTCGTTACCACTCGAACCGAACCGGACCGGCTCTCGATATTGTTTCGTTTTACAATAAATTCTCATCAACCGATGCGCCGCCGGAGAAGCCGGAAAAGCCGCCACAGACACACATACACGCGCGCAACTCTTTTCGATTGGTGGTTATCGAGTCATCTTGCTGAAAAATAATCTACCAGTTCCCCTTGGAATTGAAAATTACATTCAATCGAAAGAGTTTAGTTTAATGTTTTCTTAATGTTTAATGTTATCAAATATTCATTTATTCATTCACTCAGAATGGATTCACATTCAACTTCAAACAAATGATTACTAAATCAACGATAGGCCTACGTCAACCTTGCGGTTATACCACAGACATAACCCACTTCCTGTTTTTTTCTTAAATTTGGCTTCTAAAATACAAAAAACACATAAAATCCATACATAAAATAATCGCGACTTTAGTACTTTTGTATAAACAATATCCAAATAATTGAATCGTCGTTCGTTTTTCAAATGGAAAATCAATCATCAATCCTGATAGAACGCCAGCACGTGCGAGCGCCAGCACGTGGAGAGCACGTGCCTATATCCGATGCGAATGTTGTTGAAGACGTTGCTGGCGACTGCACAGCGACGCAAGAAATCGTGATTAAAAGATGAAACAATAATATGGAGTTCATCATACACGACAACAGGGACAACACGGATATTGCCCAAATTTGAAAAACGAGATCCCGCCACAGACATTTCATTCATTATGAACATCATTACTCATTTTGAATTACTATTTATGAACATATGGTTGAAGGAAACGAAACAAACAATGTGTGGATTTTTATATGTATCGTATGATCATTCAACGTGATCGGGACAACGTCATTCTACGATGTCGTGAGCTATGCCAACGATTCATGGTCGACATATATGCAAAGATAGAGAGCGAACGATTGCGATTCATTCGACAGAATCAACAGAAGCGACGCGAAGAAGAATACATTCACTTGCGTGACGCTATCATGAGCAAACCCGACACAGCCTTTGCTATTGCCAGGCCAAAACGCATACACTGTCATGACATTACAGCACGTGTATCAAAACAAAAAATGCATTCTTCAATGAGCTCATTTACCACATTACACGTATTCTGTCCCAGACGTTGCTGGATGTATGAGATTGACTGGCAAAAGCGAGGATTATCTCATAGGCACATTGATACTTTGGTTAGTCGAAAAAATACGCTCTGAGGAAATCGATAACGCTATTTTCTCGGAAATTCCAGATCCGTTTACTGAGCACTTACTTTCCTGTGTTCTGAAATCCGATCGAGTCAGAATTACCCGAACGGATCGCAGTATAGGATTGTGCAAATGGTGCAAGCTTGCCACACAATCCGACATAGACTACATAGAGCGTCATGCTTCACTTCTGTGTAGGGGAAATGAATAATGTGGTAATGAATTTTCGAGTGAAATGGGCACGCTTTCAAAGCAAAAATTATAAATGAAAATAGACCCTAATATGTGTTCTGTGTTGCAGAGTAACACATTCTCTGCAAGTGGGGAAAAAGCAAAAATTGCCTCTGATATTGATTTTATATCATGATTTATATCATGAAGTTTTGGCGGAAATGTAAAGGGTGTGTCACATCAAATTGCATCACGGAAAAAACGCTGTAGAAATTTAATTTTTAGGAATTATATCTTCAGCTTTCGCTTATAATCAGATAAGAGTGTATAGATCACGTTGGCCATGCTTCACTGTCAATTTTTCGTAAATTTGGGAAAATGTCGTCGAACGAAAAAGAGCGTCGTGAATTAATCCTGTGCACTCATTTCGAGAATCCGGAGTTGTCACATCGGGGCATCGGTAAGATGCTGGGAATCGTCCAATCCACGGTCAGCAGAGTACTAAAACGATACTTCGAGAACCTAACCATCGACCGGAAGGTGAAGAACGGCAAAAATGGATGCTCCGTCAATGAAAAAAATCATAAGCGCGTAGTGAAGCAGTTTAGACGTGATCCGACAAGTTCGGTCCGGGATGTCGCCAATAAGCTGAATTTGTAAAGTTCATTCGTCCAGCGGACCAAGCAGCGGGAGGGCCTGCGTACATACAAGGTTCAGAAGGCTCCTAACCGCGACGAAAGGCAAAACATGGTGGGGAAGACGCGAGCCCGGAAGCTGTACACCGAAATGCTGACGAAGCCGCATTGCCGGGTAATGGACGACGTAAGCTACGTCCAAGCGGACTTTCGTCAGCTGCCGGGCCTGTTGTTCTTCTCCGCAGAGGACAAATTCAGCGTTCCGGAGGAGATTCGCAAGCACAAACTATCCAAGTTTGCCAAAAAGTACATGGTGTCGCAAGCGATCTGCTCTTGCGGAAAGCGGAGCGCCCCCTTCGTGATGACCGGCACGGTAAACGGGCAGGTTTACCTTAAGGAGTGCCTACAGAAGCGCTTACTACCACTATTGAAGCAGCACGAGGGCCCGACCATCTTCTGGCCGGATCTCGCTTCGTGCCACTATTCAAAGGACGTGTTGGAGTGGTACGAAGCCAACGGGGTCACCTTCGTGCCAAAGGAAATGAACACGCCCAACGCGCCGGAGCTTCGCCCAATAGAGAAATATTGGGCGATTATGAAGCAGGCCCTCCGGAAGAACCCAAAAGTTGTCAAATCGGAGGCGGACTTCAAGAGAAAATGGATTTCTGTTCAAAAAAAAACTACAACCTGACGTTGTACAGAACCTTATGGACGGGGTAAAGAGGAAGGTGCAAGCATACGGGCTTGGGCTCGAAGTATGAATAAAAAGAAAATGCCAAAAGTTGTTTAATAGTTTTTATTTTACTGTCTAAAATTTTCAAAAGGATCGGTCTACTGGGCGAATTTCTACAGCGTTTTTTTCGTGATGCAATTTGATGTGACACACCCTTTAATGAGATTTACAGAAAGATAGTTAAGTTAAGTCAGGATTATGTCTTCTAAGTATTTGGACAACTTCGAGCAATGATTTTGATTCAAATTTTAACAATTAAAAATTCCTCTCGGGTCTGATAATCTGATAGAGTTTATTTTTCCCAACAAGACAGCAGTTGAAAGATATTTATAGAAGAACTGAAACAAATTCGGTACCCCATTTTGTTTTTTTTTTGGACTTAGCTCTTGGCCAATGCTCGGAATTTCTTCATATTACGTCAGCTTATGAAGGGGTCTATTGCGGACATTTCCCCGCAAACCGATTTCAAAAATCTTGATTTGGCTCGGCCCTTTGAGCTTAGAAGTGAAACAACTCAAATTCGAGTACCCAAGATGCCTGGGTATAAATTTGACACCCAATTTTTTTTAAATTTTTCCAAATTAAAAGAATCGTCCTGAAATCACTAAAAAATATATTTTTTATATATATTTTTCATACAAAATAGAAGCGAAGTACACTATCTTACGTAAATTAACTCAACTTTGACGAAAAAGCATGCTCAATGTAAATCAGCGGCGAAAAAAACAATGTTGCCAGACCGGGTGAAATTTTATGCCCAAATCGGGCGAAATCTAATTTTGCTGCATTGGCATGCAATACTTAGCGAAGTGTATTGTCAACACTATGGTTACATTGGGGTGCCATATTACCCGCATACCGAATTTTCACTTTGGAATGAAATCTATGAAATTTGTGATTAAAATCTCGATACACTTACTCGAATTCGTTGAAGAACATCAATTTCTTGATCCAAATCAGCTTTAATATTTAAAATCGGCTCACTATTCGATTTTTAATGATTTTTCAAAAGACGCACATGAAACATTTTCGAGATTTCAAAAACAACAAAACTTGATTTTTTTTTCAAAAAAACATAGATATTTTGGGTTTTTGGCATCTGACGTTTGTTACTACATTACTAGAACACTTTTTTTTATTCACCACCAGACTGCGCTCATTACCGCCGGAGATCCGGGTGGGTACCAAATTACCCACGGGGTACCGAATTTGTACCAGTTCCTCTATTGATTCTCTTTTTTTTATTTCACGACAAAACTGTATTATTTTTTGACTTTACATTTAAATTTTTAGAGACCAAATATTTCAATTACGTAATTGTGACGGCAAAAAACCCGATACCGATAACACTACAGCCGCTCTATCCAGTGAAGATTCGATTCCGCAACGCACTCTTCGACAGGCCACAAAAACCAAAGCAAAATTAGAAAACAAAACGTCAAACTGAAGATACAAAACAGAAAAGAATTGAAAAGGATAAAAATTGTCGATCAAAAGAAGAATCGTATCAAAAGTTTTCTATTATCTAAATAATTCAAAGTGAAATCTTAAATTTAAAAATATTCTGAATTACGTGAGTCAAATTGAATTCAATATCTAAGTTGAAATAATATAATATATACATATAATTAATTCTAGAGTGGGTAAAAAACTAAAGCTAACTGGTCGTCCTGATAGGATCTTTCCTTTGTAATAGCTTCACCAAAATTGTGAGTCACATGAGATGAAATCCCACCAAATTCTAATAAAATGCTTTGCAGCAAAAAGTCAACCACAACCATATCGTGTTTTCTTTCTTGACTTGGTGCAATCTAACCCAACAAAATCTTTTTGAATTTTGTACGTGGGTAGCAAGGATGGAAAGACATCTAGACACTCCAGAATACAACTGTAAAGGATGTAATCGTCCCGACAACGCGGATACAGAAATGGTATGCTGTGATGGGTGCCACGAATGGGAACATTTTTCTTGCGCGGGTGTAGATGACACAGTGCGAAATCGTGCGTATATCTGTAAAGTGTGCAAAGCGAAAACTACAGTAACAGAAGCGCTTAAGCCTCTGAAACCTTCTACGTCGGATAATAAATCGGCTCATATGTCCCAGAAATCCAAGAGCGGGTCTAAGCGTGGAAAGAAAGTTCCACAATCGAAGTCACAATCAAGTGTAGCATCCAGTGCAAGAGTAGCATTGCTGCAGGAGGAAATGAAGATCGCCGAGGAAGAAACCTTATTGAAAGAGCAGGAATTGAAGCAACAGCAGCAGTTGAAGAAGCGGGAAATGGAGGTGTTACGTCGCCAACTGGATGAAAAGAAGAAAATCGTAGCAGAAGAAATGCGACTACAACAGTTACAAATTTCCGAGGAGATGGAATTTAATAAAAATCAACATATGATCCGGCGGCAGTCTATAGAAATGCGACGGGAAATAATTCGTCAAATATCATCGGGAAGCAGTAGGAGTAGTTCAATACCCGACTCTAGAGAGAAGGTGTCATCTTGGTTGAATGTCCACAACGACGCTGGAAGATCGATGGAAAACACTATGCGCAACGATACCACAAAGGAAGAGGAAATTCCCGTTTCGCATATAAACCGGTGTTCCGAAGACCCAGCGACTACTTCTACGATGAGTAAACAGGTTCGCACAACTCAGCAGCCTAAAGCCACAATCTCAATAAACACCGAAGGTGCAGGTATGAATACTGTACCTATGTATCAGGACCCGTCCCAAAATAAACCTAGCGTAGTAAATTCGCTACAACCACCGATCATATCAAGTGGCGTTGCGACAGCTGCTCAAACACACGTACCTCAGTGTCAGACAACAACGCGAACTGTTTTCCCGAATCATGTAAATCCAGGCTTAACGAATTGTCCAGGGTCGTCATCATGGATCCACCCCCCTCAATTCGAAATTAGGAATTCGAACAATGTTCCTATTGCTTCCAGTTTCCCAGCCTGTATACCGGAAAATCCCATGTCTTCACAGCCCACGATGGCATTCTCTCAGCAGCACTGTCCATCAATGCTTGGTCCACAACTGAATCAATTTCAAGTGGCATCTCGACAATCGATGGGGAGAGATTTACCTATCTTCACCGGAAACCCCGAAGAATGGCCGGTGCTCATTGCAAGTTTTGAACAATCGACTCTAGCATGTGGATTCTCTAACGCGGAAAATTTAATCCGTCTACAACGATGCCTGAAAGGACATGCCCTGGAATCGGTGAGAAGTCGTTTGCTTTTACCTACGAGCGTACCACACGTTATACAGACTCTACGTACACTATACGGTCGACCTGAACTGTTGATACGGGTATTATTGGAAAAAGTACAACAATCGCCCGCCCCCAAACCGGGACGTTTGGAGACATTAGTACAATTCGGATTGACTGTCCAGAATCTTGTAGACCATCTAGTGGGAGCAAACCAAAAGGATCACCTTTCCAACCCAATTTTAATGCAACAGCTAGTCGATAAACTTCCTGATCATTTGAAACTTAATTGGGGCATATATAAAGGCAATTATCAAAACGCTTCACTCGCGACATTTGGCCAATTCATGACTGGAGTGATCGAAGCTGCTAGCGCAGTCAATTTCGACTTGCCGTGGGTCGAAAAGCAAGACTGGAATGAAAAAAGAAAAAGGGAAAAAGGTGTTATCCATACCCACTCGACGGAGCAAGTTGTTCCAGTCGACGAAGCTTCTTCAACGATAATAAACCGAAAACCTGTTAAAACATGTCCTTTATGTGGTCATGAAGGTCACCGGCTACCTGATTGTAATCAATTCGTGACTCTGAATTGTGATCAAAGGTGGAAGGTAGTCCAACAGAAAAACCTGTGCAGAACATGTCTCAATAACCACGGTAAATGGCCATGCAGGTCTTGGCAGGGTTGTAGTATGGACGGATGTAGACAAAAGCACCATACTCTTCTACATAGTACAACGACAACATCGAGCAATGTATCAGCAAGTCACCTTTCTCTGAGTACATCAACGCATTCCATATTGCGAATGATTCCGGTTGTCCTGCGTAATAACGGACGAACCAAGGCGATTTTTGCCTTCATCGACGAAGGTTCATCACTCACATTATTGGAACAATCAATTGCCGAACATTTGGGAGTGGTCGGAACGCCGGAACCACTAACATTGCAGTGGACGGGAAATGTAAAACGGGAAGAACGAAAATCTCATCGAGTATTACTGGAAATATCCGGAAAAAGTAACACTAATCGTCGAGAAACACTGCACGCGCGAACTGTTACCCATCTACGTTTACCTTCACAAACAGTTAGATATCGTGAGCTCTCCCAACGATTTCCTCACCTGCGTGGACTGCCATTAGAAGACTACGAGCTTATACAACCGAAACTGCTTATAGGGCTCGACAATCTTGCCTTAGGAGTTCCTTTGAAAATACGTCAAGGAAATCGAAATGATCCAATTGCGGCTAAATGCCGACTGGGATGGAGTATCTACGGCGGTTCTCCTAGCCATCCTGGACAAGCATCAATCCTCAACTTCCATGTTGGTGTTGTTTCCGACCCTGATAGGGAGCTAAATGAGCAGCTTCGGGATTATTTTACTCTAGAAAATACTGGAACTATTTCATTAGAAAAACTAGAATCAGAGGATGACAAGCGAGCCAGAAAGATCTTGAGGGAAACTACTAAGCGTATTGCGATCGGATTTGAAACTGGGCTATTGTGGAGAACTGATGATCCTGTGGTTCCAAACAGCTATTCAATGGCGTATCGTCGGTTAGTCTCACTTGAGAGGAAGTTGGAGAAAGATCCCCCTTTGAAGCAACGGATCCACGCCATGATAGCAGACTATGAAGGGAAAGGCTACGCTCATAAGGCTACAAGCGAAGAACTATCTTTAACGAACCAAAACCGAGTGTGGTACCTTCCATTGGGTGTCGTTTCTAACCCAAAGAAACCACACAAAATCAGATTAATCTGGGACGCTGCTGCCAAAACCGAAGGAGTCTGTTTTAACTCTCTTCTGTTGAAAGGTCCTGACCTATTGACTCCACTTCCACAAGTCCTAAGTCAGTTTCGTCAATTTCCCGTTGCAGTGTGTGGAGACATCCGGGAGATGTTCCACCAAATAAAAATCCGTGAGCCAGATCGGCAATCTCAACGTTTCCTATGGCGTAGCACTCCAATTGAACCACCAACTGTATATGTCATGGACGTAGCCACTTTCGGGTCCACCTGTTCTCCTGCGTCGGCACAATATGTGAAGAACCTCAACGCATCGGAAGCTGCTCAACAATTTCCCCGGGCTGCTGCCGCCATTACATTGAATCACTATGTGGACGATTATCTGGCTAGTTTCTCGTCAATTAAGGAGGCGATAGCAGTGATCAACGAAGTCAAGCAGGTACATGCTATGGGTGGGTTCGAAATACGGAATTTTCTATCGAACAAATCAGAAGTCTTGCGTGGCATAGGCGAATTGGAAAATGGTGTCGAAAAAGAACTTGATTTGGTAAGAGGCGAATCCTCTCAATCTGTCCTTGGAATGATTTGGTTTCCCAAGACCGATGAATTTGCATACACATTCTCTATGCGAAAAGATATTTTACCGATTCTCGCCAAGGATCACGTTCCTACCAAACGAGAAGTTCTCAAAGTGGTAATGAGTTTGTTTGACCCCTTGGGACTTCTGGCCTTTTTTCTAATACATGGGAAAATACTCATTCAAAATACGTGGCTCGAGGGATCAGGTTGGGACGATCCTATCTCGAACAAACTGCAAAAACGATGGCAGTGGTGGACTGATCTTTTTCCGCAACTGGAGTTATTGAGAATTCCTCGGTGTTATTTCCCGGCTCCGTTTCCAATTAATTCACACGAGCTGGAAGTACATATCTTCGTAGATGCCAGTGAGCTGGCATATTCTTGCGTAGCATATTTCCGCCTGTTAACGGAGAATAACATTATCGTTGCGCTTATAAGCGCAAAGACCAAGGTAGCCCCCATAAAGTCTCTCTCGATACCCCGCCTGGAATTAAAAGCGGCTGTTCTGGGCACACGCCTGATGGAGTCTATTAAAAGTCAGCACACACTCCCCATTTCACGAAAAGTGTTCTGGAGTGACTCCAGCACCGTTCTGGCCTGGATTCGATCTGACCATCGTCGTTACAACAAATTTGTAAGTTTCCGAATCGGTGAAATACTGAGTTCCAGTGAACCGAATGAATGGAAGTGGGTACCTTCCAAACTGAATGCAGCAGACGCCGCAACGAAGTGGGAGAATGGATCCGAAATTAAATCTGACAGCCGATGGTTCCTAGGACCCAGTTTTCTGCGGTTGTCTGAAGAACGGTGGCCAAAACAAAAGTCTGTGTCAATCACCGAAGAAGAATTACGACCGGTTCATACTCACTGGGAAAGAGAGCCAATCATCGACATCACTCGATTCAGTCAGTGGGCAAGATTACTTCGTACGATGGGATATGTTTTACGCTTTATCCACAATCTTCTACATAAAAAACTCAATTTACCTCCTGAATCAGGTGTACTGACCCGAGAGGAAATTAGAGGAGCAGAAGAAGCGCTGTGGAAAATAGCGCAGTCAGACGAGTTTTTTGAGGAAACGAAATTGCTGAAGGAGACCCAAGGGCCACCCCATGCTGTACATTGCGTCGTCGCTAAATCAAGTCCTATATACCGAGCTTGGCCATTTCTAGATGATCGAGGAGTCCTGAGAATGCGGGGTCGTATTGGTGCTACAAAATTTGCATCATACGAAGCAAAATATCCAGCTATTCTGCCAAGAAAACATCCTATAACCTTCCTAATAACTGACTGGTATCATCGCCGCTTCCGCCATGGTAATAAGGAATCAATTGTGAACGAGATGCGCCAGCGTTTCGAAATCTCCAAACTACGGACATTGGTGAAGAAGGTTATGGCGAGATGCGTCTGGTGCCACGTTATGAAGACCAAACCGAAGTCTCCACCCATGGCATCACTTCCGGATGCTCGAGTAAGCGCATTTGTTAGACCTTTTACATTTGTTGGGTTGGATTATTTTGGTCCAGTGTTCGTTCGAGTTGGTAGGAATCAGGCCAAACGTTGGGTGGCTCTCTTCACCTGCCTCACCATTCGAGCCGTACACTTAGAGGTAGTGCACACCCTATCAACAGAGTCTTGCATTATGGCAGTTAGGCGATTCGTTGCACGTCGAGGATCTCCCGCCGTATTCTATACGGATAATGCGACATGTTTTCATGGTGCAGATAAAGAGCTACAATCTCAGGTCGACATTCGAAACAGAGCTTTAGCGTCTACGTTCACCAGTTCCCAAACCAGCTGGAAATTCATTCCCCCTGCTGCTCCCCATATGGGAGGAGCATGGGAGCGACTTGTCCGTTCTGTAAAAATAGCAGTTGGCACAATAATAGATGCTCCCCGCAAACCCGACGACGAAACTCTGGAGACTGTTTTATACGATGCTGAGGCCATGATAAATTCTAGGCCCCTGACGTACATTCCACTGGAAGATGCTGACCAGGAGGCACTGACTCCCAATCATTTTTTGCTGGGTAGCTCTTCCGGCATTAAAATTGAACCCGTAGAGACAGGCAACCGCTCCATCCTGCGGAGTAGTTGGAAACTCGCTCAGCACATCACTGACGAGTTCTGGCGGAGGTGGGTGAAGGAATACCTACCAGTTATAACTCGAAGATGTAAGTGGTTCGAAGAGACGAAAAACATAGAGGTGGGAGATTTGGTACTGGTCGTGAACGGTACAGGAAGGAACCAATGGATACGTGGACGTGTGGAACAGGTTTTCTCAGGACGCGATGGGAGAGTTCGTCAGGCGATGATACGAACTGCGACTGGTGTTCTACGGCGACCGGTGGTTAAGCTAGCGATTTTGGACGTCGAGAAAGTTAGTAAACCCAATCAAGAGTCTACAGGGGATCAGGACCATTACATGGGTTTACGGGCGGGGGTATGTGACGGCAAAAAACCCGATACCGATAACACTACAGCCGCTCTATCCAGTGAAGATTCGATTCCGCAACGCACTCTTCGACAGGCCACAAAAACCAAAGCAAAATTAGAAAACAAAACGTCAAACTGAAGATACAAAACAGAAAAGAATTGAAAAGGATAAAAATTGTCGATCAAAAGAAGAATCGTATCAAAAGTTTTCTATTATCTAAATAATTCAAAGTGAAATCTTAAATTTAAAAATATTCTGAATTACGTGAGTCAAATTGAATTCAATATCTAAGTTGAAATAATATAATATATACATATAATTAATTCTAGAGTGGGTAAAAAACTAAAGCTAACTGGTCGTCCTGATAGGATCTTTCCTTTGTAATAGCTTCACCAAAATTGTGAGTCACATGAGATGAAATCCCACCAAATTCTAATAAAATGCTTTGCAGCAAAAAGTCAACCACAACCATATCGTGTTTTCTTTCTTGACTTGGTGCAATCTAACCCAACAACGTAATGAAATACATTGAATTAAAAAAAGTAATTGTATGATTTTTTTCCGTCGGCGCATAAACATCAAACACCCTTCCGGTCAAACCGTTTCATTCGTTCTATTATATCGATCACATTCGATCGATTTTATGGATCGTTAAAACATTTGAACACAGTATCAATATATTGATAAATTTTCATTTAACAAACAACATATCCACATAACAAAGCAATAATTTATATGGCAGAACAACGTTTGCTGGGTAAGCTAGTAACCATATAAATTTCGCCTTAACGTTGAAAGGTTAATTTTTTTCTTGAATTATTAAAAAAAATGCAAACTATATATAATCGAATCACATATAATCGAGTCTGTATATCATCGAGTCCGACCTGTAGGGGAAGACGGGGTAAAGCCGTCCCTCTAAGAAAACCAATTATCATTTAAACGTCCTCCAGAATTTCCCCCTTTTGTTATACTACATATCATGGAGTATCTAATAATCTACTACTAAAAAATGTGTAACTGTTGATTGTATAGCTTTTTTTGCGTTTTCCATTAATTTTCGAAATGATAAAAAATTGCTTTTCATTTCGCTGGCGGGGTAAGAAGGATCACTCGCGGGGTAGAACGGACCATGACGGGGTAAGCCCAAGCGATGCTATTTTCAAACAGTTTAGTCTAGTAAAAATAACAGGAACAGTGTTATCTAAGGTACTAAATGTTCATAAACTACTCACAAACTTCTGAAAGGCAATCAATATTCCACGTGCAGAGTTTTGCAAATATTCGTGAAAAATTTACCAAATTATCGGAATCTATAAGGACGATTATTCGACGACTTCCTTAGGGGCTGTCCATATACCACGTGGACAACATTAGGGGAAAAAGGGGGTAAGACAATGTCCACGCTTGTCCACGGAGAGGGGAGGGGGGTATTGATCGAGTCCACGTGGACAGGAAGAATATTTTTTTAAAATACAACCACCAGTGTTCTGATAACAATATACGTGGAATTAGGTAGCTGATTCGGAATATTTCAGGAGGTGATAGAGGATCATATTAGATGAAAAAATTCTACGCATTTGGTCTGTTTTCAACTAGAGTTGTTGAATTTTTCTTGAGTCGAATTTTATGTCTTGAACTGACTCTAATTTAGAAAGTACGCGACTTAGAATAATTATGCGACTCATTTAAAAGATAAGAACATTTTGCGTAGAATGCAGTTGTAAAACATTTGAATTAATGGAACCAAGTAACTTTTAGAGGTAAAGATGAAACTTAATTTTTTGTGCTTTTATATGTTTTTATATATGCATGATTGGCGTAATTTTTGAATTAAAGTCAGTTTAAGGCAAAAAAACGGTCTTAAGCTAAAGTTCAATAATTCTTTCGTAGATGAGATTTGACCATAAGCGTGGGAAATTTTGTTCATCAAATATGATCCTCTATCTCCTGAAATATTTCGGATCAGTTACCGAACGACTTGTATATAACAATATTTCAAACAGATATAATACAGGGTGGGCCATTTAAAGTGGAAGCATCTGGCAACCCCATAACTTTTGACAGAGATGTCAGATTAACAAATGTCATACCGCGTTGGAAGCGTCATTTCAGTACAATTTTAACCATGGAACAATACACACCTAAACAACGCGCTGAAATTGTTCAGCTGTACATTCAAAATAACTTCTCAATTGTGTTAACTAAAATGTCTGATGAGGCGCATTTCAACTTGAATGGAGGAGTGAATAAACAAAATTGTCGGTTTTATGCTACTGAAAACCCTCAATTCATCGAAACGCAACCTCTTTACGACCAAAAAGTTACTGTGTGGTGTGGCATTTATGCCGATAAAGTCATCGGCCCGTACTTCTTTGAAAACGAAAATGGAGCAACGGTAACCGTGAATGGGGAGCGTTATCGGACAATGATAACCGATTTTTTATTGCCATTTGTTCGTGAAAATGAATTGGACAATTACTGGTTCCAACAGGACGGCGCTACATGCCATACAGCGGCTGCCACGACCAAATTATTGCGCGAAATGTTCCCCGGAAGATTAATATCGAAAAACGGCGATTATGACTGGCCACCGAGATCACCTGATTTGACGCCTCCTGACTTTTTTTTTATGGGGATATTTAAAATCCAAGGTATACACTGGTAAACCAAGGACCCTGGCTGCGCTGAAAGACAATATCCGACAAGAAATTGCTGCCATATCGGCCGAAACATTGGGCAAAGTGATGGAAAATGCCGAAAAAAGGGCACATTTTGCGGTCAAGGCCAGAGGCGGTCATTTACGAGATATTATAATCAAAAAGTAGTTACAACAAATCTCCTTGGACCAAAATAAATGAATTTCAAAAAAAATAAATTAAAATTCCACTTCTTTACTTTGCTATTGCAAAAACAAATCCTTCCACTTTAAATGGCCCACCCTGTAGTTTTCGATATTCTATTCAATTTATGAGAAAGTTTTCTCAGCAGTTTAACCCATTACCGATCAAGCTGTAAAAATTATTTTTTTAACGAACTCCATTGGTGTAATTTTGATTATTGGCGTTACAGAAACCCAAATCTTCAAGAAATATTTTTTCCGTCCTTCCGTTTTCCGGAAAATGACAAAAAACCGAAAAATCTCCAAACAAAAACATTCGCTAAAACCTACATTTATGATCTTGTAGATGGTTCAATCCAATGGTTTTTTCTTCAACATCACAATGTGTGTTCTTTTATCAAAGTAATACTGTAAAAAAGTTTACATATTTTTGCATTTTAGAAGGTTTTGTTTTTTATTAGCTTATGTGAGGTTATGTACTTTTCGCACATAGTTGCTTCGTATTGTTCAATAAAGTTATGTAAGTGATAGTAAAGTAAGTGATAGCTAATAAATTGAGCTGTCATTTGATGCCAAACCTTACCATATGATAGTTTTCCAAAGCCATGGAAAATTATCAAAGTTGCTGTTCGATTTTTCGAACGCTTGGCCTGAAATGGGTTCAACATTTCTTCATGTTTTTAAAGAATCTATTAACTTTCCATCAAATTGATTGATTTCTCAAAAACTTATTTCAATCGGGCAGGAGATTTCAAACCAAAAATGTACGAATTTTAAAAAAAGGAAAGGATCGGGCCAGTAACTTATTAATTTGGCGTTGAATTGTTCTTTAGTAAACTGTTCGAATTTGATAAGTGATGTTTTGATAAAGATTTTAGCTGAGGAATACCAAAAAGCAATACAAATAATTTTTCGGGCAAGGTTAGTAAAAAAATCAATAAGTCGTGAGTTTTCTGATGTATACGCCGATTCTGCATTCCTCCGGATTTACATTCCGTTCGAAACCATTATTTCGTTCGAGATATAATTTTGCATTCCCTATTTTTTGCCCATTTAATGTTCGAAGAGAAGCAGATTGAACGAAATCGAAATATTTCGAATTGATCGAAATACAGAATAGGGGTGGTAGTTTTTCCCCGCGAGCATTTAGAAAGCCATCTAGACACTCAATGAAGAATGGTTAATAAGCAGTTGAAAGATTAAAAAATATACATTGAAAGTACTTCTAATACGCTATTAGTACACTCTGAAAATTCCTATTGCGGAAAAGGTTTCGCAAGTGAAGCGAATGTGTAAATGAATCGACATTTCCTGAGACCAATCGTACTCCGGAGTGGGCAAAAAACTACACTCGACAAAAAAAAACAGAGGAGCAAAATGCGACATCGAAAATTTTGAATGATTTTTGAAACGGTATAACTTTGTTATAAAATAATGCATTCGTCAAAGCAACAACTGGACCTCGTATAGAATATTCGATAGAGAATACCTATGTAGAAAATAGTTCCACTGAATCTTTCTATGAATCAGATGAAAGCGAAATAATCAGGTCGATTGGATTGTTATTGTGAATAATTTTTTTAAATTTATAGAAACTTTGAAAGCAAACGTTTTATCTTTTCTTGCAATGTCTTTTGTCTACAACGCATATACACATTAAACTAAAATATGTACGTACAATATCCATAAACCAGAAATTTGTAGTTTGAAAATACTGCATTTTTTGTCCTCATGTCATGATTTATATCGAAAGTACAGGCGTTTCGAAATCGCTTAGAAATTTCGACCCTTTACTCCTCATCCCTTTATCAAATGAAGATCTTAAGAGATCAGTG
The DNA here is from genome assembly GCF_029784135.1 of Toxorhynchites rutilus septentrionalis. Taxonomy (NCBI): domain Eukaryota; kingdom Metazoa; phylum Arthropoda; class Insecta; order Diptera; family Culicidae; genus Toxorhynchites; species Toxorhynchites rutilus. Next base: position 6,447,094 of record NC_073744.1, read on the forward strand.
TATGGTCTCTATTCCATCTATTTTTTTTCTTGAAATTCTTTTATATTTTTTTTTAAATAACAATTCAATACTAAAGTAGAATGTATGAACGATATGTTCCGATGAACAATTGCAAACATAAATATATATAGAAGGTGCATTTGCATATGAAGTAAAATTCTGATTATACGGGAGCGTAACATGAGCAAATTTATAACACATACGAATTGGGGCTCTTTTGGTATTGTTTTCACATATTCACTTTGGAGAGCCATGACCCCTCCCTTCGTTGGCCGTGGCATTTTGATTGAATGTAATACTTTTCCGTTTACTGCTTTTGAAAGCATAGGCAGCCGTGGCAGTGTTCCGAGCTCTGCAATACACTTTTCTTACCCAATGTTAAAGTTTCTAAAACTTACATTATGGACCCATTAAACGTAAAAAAAAAATTGTATTGATATCAACACAATTTTATTCTATTGATTTTCATGACATGAAACGCTATGACTCAGAAATTACATTTTATTGAGTGGTTTCTATAGCAGTTTCGCTGATGTTGTCTGGCATCAGTGTCGAAAAAATAACGATGCTTTCACCAACACAAACAAAACCATTGCCGAAGATTGAAAGATGAAAATTTAACTTTCAGAGCACTTGTTCGAGTTTTCCGACGTTCTTCACTATACGGTGCGAAAGCAGATGAAAATTTAATATCTTGTGAGTAATCGATTAGAGTTTGGTTGATATTATTTGATAGGAAGTGTGCGAAAACGATCATTTTCTTCACACTGTTTCGGCTGCCACAATGGCGCTCATTTCTTTCATCTCCCTCCCTCACCTCTCGACCGAAAATCAATAATTTTGCGAAACAGTGTGAAGAAAATGATCGTTTTCGCACACTTCCCATCAAGTAATATCAACCAAACTCTAATCGATTACTCACAAGATATTAAATTTTCATCTGCTTTCGCACCGTATAGTGCGTCGGAAAACTCGAGCAAGTGCTCTGAAAGTTAAATTTTCGTTTTTCAATCTTCGGCAATGGTTTTGTTTGTGTTGGTGAAAGCATCGTTATTTTTTCGACACTGATGCCAGACAACATCAGCGAAACTGCTATAGAAACCACTCAATAAAATGTTATTCCGGAGTCATAGCGTCCCATGTCATGAAAATCAATAGAATAAAATTGTGTTGATATCAATACAATTATTATTTTTACGTTTAATGGGTCTATAATGTAAGTTTTAGCAACTTTAACATTGGGTAAGAAAAGTGTATCGCAGAGCTCGGAACACTGCCACGGCTGCCTATGCTTTCAAAAACAGTAAACGGAAAAGTATTAAATTCAATCTAAATGCCTCGGCCAACGAAGAGAAGGGTTAAGGCTTTCCAACGTGAATATGTGAAAACAATACGATCAACGAAGGAAAATATTAAGGAATTATCAACATCGAGTTACTATGCGGAAGAACTTGTTAATACCAAAAGTGCCCCAATTCGCATGTGTTATAAATTTGCTCATGTTACGCTCGCGTATAATCAGAATCATATGCAAATGCACCTTCTATATATATTTATATTTGCAATTTTTCATCGGAACATATCGTTCATACATTTTACTTTAGTATTGAATTGTTATTTGTTTTTTTTTTCAAATGTATTCAAAGACTCGTGTCAATGAAGCGCCACACAGTCTGATAAGTGAATTGATCTATTTACGTGTGCTTTGCTCTTCTCTCACAAACACTATTACCCCATTTTTACGCGTGGGTTTACCTATACTACTACAATGGCTAGTTTCCACCTTCACCTTAACGAATTGAAAACATTCACTCACAAATAGTACTTTCAGTTTAGTTTCAGTATTGGTATGAGTATTCATTGGTATGAGAAGTACGCGTCGCAATTGGAATTCGATAAAAAGAACGCTCTAATACCTTCGGAGCTCCCTCGGTTACCTTCTCAGGTTTCCCAAATATAACTCTTCGTCATCGCAATTGGAGTTCGATATAGAATATACACGACTAATAACGGAATATATCGCCGATCTCATTGGTTTTACTAATGTTCGCTAGGTTACCTTCTCAGGTTTCCCACAGTTACCTCTTCGCCGTTGCGATTGAATTTCGATAAAAATACTTGCGATAAAAAAAAGAATATTAAGACGGTCCAATAAATTTTACAGGTTTACCTTGTCAGGTTACCTACAGATAATCTCTGTGTTGTGACATACAAAAATTTCCGGAATTTAGATTCGTCAAGTGGTCGATAGTGCTTGTTTACATAATCACATCACATACCTCAGTGAATCCTGATTCTCACCCCTCCCCACTAACAACTGTCCCTCCCATGATATTCGCTAGGAGACCACGCTATAGAGGCGACCCTTCTGGCCTCCGGGCGGTGAATATCATACTAACATTCCTTCCCTTCCCCTGGTAACTGTAAGGACGTGGCCGGCGTCGTTATTGACCATTTAAAGCTCGAATCACCGAAAATTGCACAAGGAGAATGATTTGCTAGTCCCAAGCGTCATTCTGTGTGTTCTTGGTGCAGTTTGGTTGGCTCAGGTCAATCACGGAGAGCAATTACGAATTGTACAGTCTACCCAAGCTCTAGCTCAAGCTCAAGCTTCATAAACTCGAAAAGTTCGCCACTGATGGAGCTCACATTATGACACAATATAAAATCCACTCCAAGGATTGTTTTTGCTACTGCCAACCCCTCAGGAAGCTATAAAATTTTCAGATGGAATAAGCACACTTCTGAAGTAAAGCTAGCTGTGAGCCTAAATCAACTTTCTAGTATTGAATACGTATTCTATGTGGTAGCAACAAATTTTTTTGCAAGTGTTTAAAGAATCGTGAACTAAAATTGTATCCGATAATGATTTTAAATCCATTTAATTTCATTCGATTGGCGTTTCTCAAGATCAATCTTTGGAATTGTGTGATGTAGATTCGGGTGCGGATTGTTCAACTGTATATTGTGCGATTCCGTGTTGGCAATTCGTGGCAGGGTACAGCTAGGAAAATTTGAAAAAAAAAACTTAAATGGAACTAAAATTTAATGTAAGCGCAATCCAGTTATTTCCTCAATTATTCTAATTAAATAAGCAAAAATGTCCAAATGGTCAACAGGGGGAGGGAGATCAATAAAGAATACGCGCGATGAATCTTCTTCTTATATATATATATAATATATAAATCTCGTGTCACGGTGTTTGTTACCGAACTCCTCCGAAACGGCTCGACCGATTTTGATGAAATTATACTCAAAACCTACCAAGTGGTAGGTATGAGAATAGGTTGTAAACTATATATGATACCGGGAGGATACCGATAACCATACATTTAATACCGAATAGGGTGGCTCTATGCAGATAAAAAGATCTGGATATTTTTTTCAAAAAATTGACTTCATACCATACATATAACCTTAAATTTTGACCCCAATTCCCTGTTTTTCTTGCGATTTTATTATTTTTGTGTCAAAAATATGCTAATAATTTAACCGTTGTTCTTTTTTTCAACAGAACGAATTCATTTAAGTTGTTCAATGACTGATGGTGTAACGCCCGCTTCATTGTACATCCACAAATACACAAGTAACATCAATTCATCTGAAGCAGGGAGTATCTCCGACGAGCTGGAAGCCTTTTTGAATGAGGACAATGAGTTATCGAAATTCTTCAAATCACATTTGCTCGGATTACAAAATGACAATCACGCTATTGCCATCAACCCTGATAAAACATCAGCTGGAGAGCACGTGTGTAGATCCAAAGCACAAGCGTTGCTGGAATCATGATAGCACGGTGACACGAGAAATTTAATGCGAAGAAAAAACAATGATCTGGAATTCATCGTTGACACACACCGTTCATACGACCCTCGCTATGTTCTTCTTCAATGGCACTAACGTTCCCAAGGTTTACCTTCTCAACGTAGTACTACTTGCGTCATTTTTATTAGTAAATAGTTGAGATTTCTATGACGAACAATACGCCTTGAATGTATTCTGGAGTGGCAAGCTCAAGAATACGCGTGACTACAGTGCAAGTCAGAAGGGTTTCCTTAACGAAAAATCTCTTGCATAAACATTAGACCAACGAGACCCCGTCACAGATACTTAATTCATTATGAACATCATTTTTCATTTTGATTTAATATTTATCGACGTAAACAACATTGGTCTCCATGTTCCATTTCTATGAAGCAAAAATAGTAATGGTTTTTAGGGTGGAATAAACATGCAAAATTTAGCATTCAAACACATTCAAAACAAATTTAGCATCCAAACGAAATCGAATAATAATTTTCATTCAAATTTCAACAATTTAGAATTATTTCCGGAATTATGCCGATCAGATAGAGAGTAAATTGACTTATTTTGACCATTGTTTCGTACCAAGGCGAACGAATTTAAGAGTGTAAAAGTCGATTTCGAACGAATTGTAAAATCCGATATGAATATTGAGTTCTACAAATCGGTGAAGAGTAATAAAAACATCCATGAGTAAAGGAAGCAATATGGCTGTGTTTCAAACTTAGATTACCGATGTGAATACTCCTCGATTGAATGACAACGATAAAATAACGCGATTCCATACAGGCCGATTAATCAGCTCCATTGAAGTTAGCCGAGACCAAGCTGTTATAAACTAAGCCATGTTGAAAATCACATGCACGTATTTTCTAACAAGGAGACAGCAATAAATATTGACGTTCTATATTTCATTTTTTCTACTTTACGACAAACTTATATTACTTTTTTCAGTTGACGTTTAACTTTTAAGAGATCAAACATGTCAGTTACGTTAATGAAATACACCAAGAAACATCATATAACCTTTCGTTCAAATCATTTAATTCGTTTTTTTATCGGTCACATTCGATTTATTTTAAAGATAGTTAAAATATTCAAACACACTTACAATACATTAGTGTGTTTTATTCAACACCCAAAATATTCACTAGAGATAATTTATTTGGCAGAACAACGTTTGCCTGGTAAGCTAGTATTGATATACGAGACTAGTGTGATATACGAGACTAGTACGAGACTAGTGTGAGGAGCCGAATATCCACCATTACTACCTTCTCTGCATCACCAGGACGCACTGCCCCCAGTACTAAGTGAACCTCAACTCCACCCGATCCAGTCGCGCCATCGTGTTGTTCCAGCCATCGCTGTCGTCCTGGTCCTGAGATCGTGGTTGGAAATGGGGTCTCCCGACAACATATATTCGGCAAGTATAAATACGCTGGAAAGAATTTCTGCCCTAATTCGCTTCCGCGTTCCAGGCCTTACCATCGTTTCGATGATGCGGATTTATTGACACCTCGTAGCCTCGTTTTACCATATCCTGAAAGTCGTCCTGCCCCTGCGGTTGTGGTCGATGAAATAGCCTTTCAGCCTGTGCTGACAGTGAATAAGGATTTGGTTCCTGCGCTTCGGATTTATTATCAGAACGTTCGTGGCCTGAGGACAAAAATTGACCTGGTGTTCCTCGCTACTGCTGAACTGGACTATGATATATATGTCTTCACCGAAACTTGGCTCGACGATTGTATCCAATCTGCACAGCTGTTCAGCAGTAATTACAGAGTGTTTCGAGTAGATCGCTGTGACACTAACAGCATCCGTCGACGTGGTGGAGGGGTGTTAATCGCAGTGAAGCAGGTGTATGGCTCTGCAGCTGTCCGTTCTAGTAATGTCATAACTATCGAGCAGTTATGGGTAAAAGTATCGGTAGTAGGAGGTGATATTTTGATTGGTGCATTATACATACCCCCAGATAGAAGTCAAGATAGCTCTTTTGTGCAACTTCATTTTGATGCAGTATCTGAGGTATTTAGAACCCAGACGGGTGTAATCACTGTGGTTCTGCTTGGCGATTTCAATCAACCACGCTTGGTTTGGTTAGAAACGAACAACGGAGAATATGCTTCTGTGGATCCGTCGCAGTCATGTATCAATATGGCCAGCCAAGTTCTCCTCGACAATATATCATTTCATGCACTGCGACAACGCAACTTGATTCGCAATTGCTCGAATCGTATACTTGATCTCATCTTCTCGAATGGCACGCTTGTGAGCAACGGTTCCGTATCCGTTACCCGGGAACCGATAGTTCCGATTGATCGCTATCATCCTGCCTTAATTTATTCTGTGGAATGCAAACCGCCTGTCCAGTATGAAGAAGCTTATGACTTCGAAAGACTCGACTTCCGCCGAGCTGATTACGACGCTCTGAACCAATTACTATCACAAGTAGATTGGTCGGAAGTTTTCCAATCCCTTGATGTCGATAGTGCCACCAACAGCTTCAACCATATTCTTATGAGTTGCATAACACAGACTGTGCCACGTAGCAGACCACCAAGAAATCCCGCATGGTCTAATGATCGTCTTCGAACACTACGCAAAAGGCGCGTCAAATTTTGGAATCTCTTCTGCCGCCAAAGATGTCCCATCCTTAAACGCCAATTCAATGAGACCAGTCGAATATATCGTGGATACAATCGCTTTCTATACAAACGTTACGTTAAGAGAAGACAGGACGATCTTCGCCGAAATCCAAAACGGTTCTGGAGTTTTGTAAATTCTAAACGCAAAAAGTTCGGGCTGCCAACCGTTATGCATCTTGGAGATTCGTCGGTCAAAACTCCACAAGCGAAGTGCGACCTATTCGCGCGCCATTTTAAAAGTGTTTTCGTGGATAGTATTCCTACTACTACTACTATACTACTGAGAACTACTGAACTACTACTACTGAGAACGAAAAGACAACAGCGATCAATGGAACCCTTAGAGACGTTATTGATTTCGACGTTTTCGAAATTACCGAAGAGTTGAGTGTGCGATAAATAAAATCAAGTTCTCCTACAATCCCGGGCCGGATAAGATTCCCTCTTGCATTTTTAAGAGATGCAAGACCTTGGTACTACGACCTCTTCAAATTATTTTCAATCGCTCTCTCCAACAACAAAAACATCCGACTGTTTGGAAATCGTCTTATATGATTCCTATGTTCAAGAAGGGCGACAAAACCGACATCTCGAACTACCGTGGCATAACATCGTTGTCGGCGGTATCAAAATGTCTAGAATCTATTGTGAATGCTGTCTTGTTTAGTTCATGCAGGAGCTACATTAGTGCTTTCCAGCACGGATTTTATCCAAAGCGATCAGTAGAGAGTAATCTTTGCGAATTCACTTCGACTTGCATCGGTGCGATGGACGACGGATTACAGGTGGATGCAGTGTACACGGATATCAAAGCTGCTTTCGACACCGTAAATCACGAAATCCTACTGGCTAAACTATTTTGACTCGGAGTTTCGGAGAGAATGTGCAACTGGCTTCATTCGTATCTGCGCAACAGGCAACTTTGCGTCAAAACTGGATCCTGTGAATCGGCGCTTTTCTCGCCACGTTCTGGTGTACCACAAGGCAGTAACCTAGGTCCATTGCTGTTCACACTGTACTTCAATGATGTGGTAACTCCTCTGCGAAACGGTGGGCTACTGATTTATGCTGACGATCTTAAAATTTTTCTAATTGTTCAAAATGAAGCTGACTGCAGAGAGCTGCAGGAGCTCTTGGATCGTTTTGTGTATTGGTGCACTATAAACTTTCTCGAAGTGAGTGTCGCTAAATGTTCGATTATAACCTTCCGGAGATGTAAAAGGCCTGTCATATACGACTACACCATTCGTGGAGAACTACTTGAACGCATCGAGAAAGTTAAGGATCTTGGAGTGTTATTGGATTATCGACTCTCTTTCAAACTGCAATACACAGCTATAATTGATAAAGCCAATCGTCAATTAGGGTTTACCTTAAAAGTCGCCGAAGGTTTTGTTGATCCCTTGTGTTTGCGTGCTCTCTACTGTTCGCTAGTCAGACCAATTCTGGAGTATGCATCTGTCGTTTGGTGTCCATTTGAAGCAGTGTGGATTGCGAGAATTGAGTCCGTGCAAAGGAGATTTGTGAGGCGGGCACTGAATAACCTGCCTTGGCGTGACCCGATGAATCTCCCACCTTATGAGGATCGATGCGCGCTGTTGCATTTTTTTTTTTCCCAAAATATATTTTTTATTAAGGCACATGTGGCGTTAGCCTGACGGGGCCGGGAGTCCAATATTTTGACAATTTTTGTTTTACAACTATGTTAGTAATATGCTAAGATAAGATCAGACAATAGGGGGTCTTTTACGGACCAAATTTCTGTCAGTCGTTCTGATTTCTGATTGGTCGATTTCGATAAATTTTGTAAACAAAGTCGATTTTTCCAGTGTTGCCAATAAAAATAAATTACGTTGCGTTTGTATTGAATTTAGAAAAAGAATGAATTTAATTGATATTACGATACTTAGTTTAGAGGAAATGTGAAGGAATTGTATACACGTTTTACCTAATTATTTTGTTACTATATCTTGATTGAATTGAAAAATTATATATATATATATATATATATATATATATATATATATATATATATATATATATATATATATATATATATATACATCCATTTCATGTCAAACCGATATAGTGCTCCTCAGATTTCCATGAAAAGTGGTAGTTTCTTTCTTTATTGCAAAATATTAGACCCGTATTTTTTATTTTTTCGTTAGGGTGACCTTTTCTTATTTTAGGGTGGTCCGAAAAATCATTTTTTTCAACTTTTTCCTAAAAGTGCCTTTTTTAAAAATTCATAACTTTTGAATCACTGAACCGATTTAGATGATCGATATATCAAATTGAAGCCAATTAATCTTTTTTGGAAAAATATTAGGCTTGCCAAGAAATCGAATTTTGTTTTCGTAACTATTGATTGTAGTTGTTTTTTGTTATTTTAATGTTTTTTGTTTTTATGTTTTTATATTTTATGTTTTTTCTTGAAAGCTGAGGATTTATTACATATAATATCTCGATATCAGATAGGCTTTTTTGTGTTTCTGAGTGACTTTTCAAAGTTAACCGGTCGTCCGTAAAATCATTTTTCCACTCTTATCCAAAAATAATTTTTTGCAAAAATTTATTACATTTGAACTACTGAACTGATTGAGATGATCGACATATTAAATTGAAGCCAATAAGCCAATCTTTTTTGAAAAAATATCACACTTACCGGAAAGATAGGATTCTAGTCGCATAGGTCTAGTCTAGTCACATAAGAATATTGAACGAAGACTTAAAACATGTTAAATTTACAAAATAATGACTCTAAAACGAAAAAAACACCTCTCTAGAACCCTCTTTCCAAGTTCAATACTTTTTTCAATATTTTTTCTATTAAAAATCTACCTCATTGGCTTCAATTAGATTTATTGATCATCTGAATCGGTTCAGAGGTTCAAAAGTTATGATTTTTTGAAAAAGTCATTTTTGGGAAAAAGTGGAAAAAATGAGTTTTCGGACAACACTAAAATGGAAATGGACATAAGTTTAGTTTAATAATAATCTATTTGGTTTCTGATACTAATATATTTTATTTCTACCATGCCATGCTCCTGCTATCAAATTTTCGTTTCCTTGTTTTTTTGTTCTCTCCGCTTTTTAAACGAAAAGATATAAATTTTTTTATAATGTCATTCCTTGTTTTTTCACAATGGAATAAAGTGGATGGCAAAACATACATTTCTCCTGCCATTTTCTTCGGCAAATCAGCTTCGTTAGGTTCCAAATGCGATTTCATATTTCGGAATAGAATTTCCATTGCTAAGAAGAAATTAAAAGTCTCATCATTCACTATGCAGATGGGAGAGTTAGAAGCTGTAGTACGCAAATATGAAAAAAGAGACGGTTGATACAATCTAGGTTGTGTTTTGCTGACTACCAATCTCTTGTTACACTGCTGACATGTTCTTTCCCGCTGAATAATTTTTTTGATGATGAAACCAGCTATATAGAACAACGAATTTTGTTCTGTTCTGTCGAGAAAAGTTTTCGCTTCATCGACGGTGTACTCATAGTCGAATTCAATATTCATATCATCCACATTATCACTAGAATTAGATGAAGCTGAAATTCGATATGATGTCGATGCTGCTTCATTGTCCATCAATTTCTGGGCTGAACATTCTTCACGCCGCTTTGATAGCAAATCTATCAATCCAATAAGATGTTGTTGTGTATCGGCTGTATACGAAGCATTCGGTACTACGGTCATGTATTGCGAAAGAGTCACAATTTTCAAGTTATTGCTGAATTGCAATGGAGTTGGGCGTCGTTGCTTTGCACGAATCAATGAGAAAAGACTCTCCAGACAATCTTGGACGAACCGCGATGTAAATATTTGTGGGTGTCCTTCATGCAAAAGCCGATCTGTCAACCTCACAATTGCATTCGTGCAAACGATTACACTTGTTTGCCATGGTTTCCAATGTCCGTGTCCTACTTGGAGATCATACATTAACCGCACCATGGTCTTCAGATGAGCGATATCCTCGTCATATTTCATAGGATCATTCAAACAAAATACTTTTTCTTCTGCCCTATTATTGATAAGCTCGAACCATCGAGCAAAGTCTTCTATGAAGCATGCGGTAGTAAGAAGCTCCGGTAATTCTCGTATTTCCGCATGAAACTTCAATGCTGCAGCCACCGTCCTGTTGCAATATTTTGTTGCGTTGCATACTTTCATTTTATCTATTGAAGATGTTCTGTTGTCAAAGCACACATCCGAGGCCGTTAGTCTGTGACAAAGCCGCAACGTGTTGTTTATTTCGGAGTTCACGATTGTGGTTAAATGGTCTCGATGAACAATATTGGATGTTAGCTTTTTTTCACGAACATACCAATCCGGAACTTTCAGGTAGACATTGTTCAACCAGCCATGTACTGTATTTTTAAATACGTGTACGGGATCGGGTATGATCTCTAGCATTCTGTTCTCAGCGTTTGGATGAGGTATCGCAGCATTTAATGTCTCATTTTTGCGACGAATATCGATCCCCAAATCCTTCCACATGCGCTGGTTTTCGGACCCGGAATCTGTTGTTATAAAATGGACACGCAAACTGATTCCCTCTGCTCTTGAAACTGCAGACAATACAGCAGACATTCTTCAAAAACTCTTTTTGTATAGAGTTGCCGGTGTACTCGAAAGCAACCACCTGTTTCCAGCGCGCTGCGATTCCAACTAGCATGAATACCAAAGCTTTACAGGCTAAAGTTTGGGACATAGGAAGCGTTGTTGTTCCAACAAACTGCTTCGTATTTTGGCAAAACTCATTTGCCTCGTCTATGCTCATTTCGTCTAGAACCAATCCGCAGTCCTTTTCTTCAACCGACATTGTGGAGACTTTATGTTGTAGCAGCTCGAATATATCTTCAAGAATACCTACAAAATATCATTTCATATATTAACATGTGATGAGACATATGATTATAATTACATACCAGGACTGAAACGAACTCCTTCAATTTGGCGTAGTAGAGTCCTCGTGGATGGGAACGGGAAGCCTTTTTGAATAAGCTTGTCGTATCCACCTTGACATGCAAACCGAATTTGTAAATTTTCCGTAATCGTTTCATTGGACCAACGTTTTACTTTTTTAACCTCTCCTGTTAATAGCTTAATTTGATCTTCTCTGAAAAACTTCTTCAAGGGTTGTTTTCCACGAATTCTCGAGGTCAGATATCCGCATTTTTTCTTCCATTGTTTTACAATTCTATTAACGGTTACATCAATATAAAATATTAGAAAATAACATATTTTTTGACACACTACCTTTTCAGCTTGGAAATTTGATGTTTCAAACGAAATATTTCTTCCTGTAGTTGTTTATCTCCTTCATATACGTCAACCAAATCATAATTGTTCTCAATACTTTGTATCTCTTCCCATTCCTCATTCGCGGATGCAGCTAAGGTCGGAATTTTCGTAACTCCATTTTCATTGTATTTCCCATCAACAAAATGAGCCTGTATATATACTAGTATTAGGATATGTTTTAGAATTAGTTTTTAATACTTACGCTACATATTCTTGTGCTTGATTTGATTTCAAAGAATGGAACTTCTAATTCACTGTTCACGCAAAATCGAATCCATTCTTTCCGAATATTTTTGTCTTGAGGGAACCGATAAAATTTATACTCAGGATGAGTATCCGTCCTTCGCTCACAATTTAAGGCTTCACACTTCATTTTTATTTTTGAATTACGTTTTGTATGAATAAAATGGCTTCCTAACGTTGTTTTGGTTGTATTCCTGCTCATATAATAAGATAGAATGTTTTGGTTCAGACAATGAGAATCTGCATAACGCTGTAACGGTTGTCAGATTAGATTTATTTGCTAAAAAAAAAATCCCAAATTTGTTTTGGAAACGATTATATTATAGATATGGGTATTTAAAAGACTTATTTTATCCTTTTAAAGCATATTTTTGAGATTGTCTATTTGAAAATATGCAATAATCATTGAATTCGCACCAACCAAATGTTACGATTCATTAAAATAGAAATTTGAAAAATCCGATATTTTATAATATTTGGCAGCTCTGGCATCTTCATGTCATGGCTTCGTTTTTGGACGACGAAGAAGAGTAAGAAGCCAGTTGTCTGGTCTTGTCTTAGGTAATATGTAACCGATTACTCGCGGTTGGCTCGAGGTTAGTATTACAAGTGTTCTCATAATTGGTATGTTGCAGTCTTCGTGTGCCCGACACGGGATACTTCCTATTAGGATGCAGCTGACCATTAATCAGCAACGCCCCCCTAGTCTGTACCCCATATCTAGCGTGGTGCGTCTTTCTCGACTCGAGGAATCCAGGATAGAATGGTCACTAGCCGGCGCAATCATCAGCTCGTGTAGAGTTGTCATGAGCGGTACAACCTTTGGCTCTTGTTGAATGATCAGTGGACTGCACAACCTTCGGCCCGTGCATCTGTAAAGAGTGTGTGTATGTATTGCCGCGACTAAGTAAAAGTTTATCGATCAGATAGGAGGGATATGAAACGGGGACACAACGAAGGAAACATCATTAAACGTTGACATCAGCGTTTCTGAGGAACAGGTATAGATGAAGCAGAAGATCAGGATCCCGGCTACCTAAGATATTCCGGACGGGGATATCCGATTGTGTGCCTTTTGCTCTCAGTGCTCTAGAGAGCTGAGAGCGAGCAGCATGGAACCGGATACACGACCAGACAACATGCTCGATGTCGTGGTAGCCATCGCCACAATCACAAAGATTGTTTGCTGCGAGCCCAATGCGATAGAGATGCGCGTTTGGGTTGTAGTGATTGGACATAAGCCGAGATATCACGCGAATGAAATCACGACCTACATTCAATCCCTTGAACCATGCCCTCGTCGAGACCTTAGGGATAATCGTGTGTAACCAACGACCGAACTCATCACCACTCCACATGCGCTGCCAACTTACGAGCGTATACTGACGAGGAATGTGAAAAAAATTTGCCTTTCAAAAAGTGTGCCTTCTGAAGCGCCCACCTTAGCTAGCGAGTCCGCTTTCTCATTCCCCGGAATCGAGCAATGAGAGGGAACCCATGCTAAGGTAATCTTGAATAATTTTTCGACCAAAACACTCAATAGATGTCTTATTCTTGTTAGGAAATAAGATGAGCGTTTATCAATATATATATATGATATGCTGTTGCATATTGAACTCCTTCAAATTCGGCGTGCTATCAATCAAGCTTTATTCGGAGCGAAGATCCTACGGGCTGAAATTGACAGTTCTGAGCTACTGGGTCGCATGCGCATATATGCACCTGAACGAGTTCTGCGATCAAGGCAAATTATCCAAGCTACACGCAGGAATACCCGATATGGCTCACACGATCCAATTAATTTTGTTTGTAGACGTCTTCATGTAGCATACAATTTGTTTGATTTTAATGTGTCTACTTGCACATTTCGTCAACGTTTATTTTCCGCGTGTCCATTTTAAGTAGTAAGTTTCATAAAGACCTTGATGTCAAATGATGAATAAATAATAATAAAGACAATAATAAAGATATATATTTCCGATTTCATTGGTTTTACATGTTTTTTTCTCGGTTACCTTCTCAGGTTTCCCAAAGTTTCCCGTATCGATTGAATTTACTAAAAGTACGTGCGATGAATGATAGAATATGTGACCGGCCCAATTGATTTGCAGGTCTTCCTTTTCAGGATACCTAAAGATAATCTCTATTACTTGCTGTGACACACGAGATTCTCGGATTTTCGTCGAATGGTCGATAGTTAGCGTTTACAGAATAAAGACAGGAGTGTCTATTCACCATAGAAACGTTTCGTGCCCCCTAAAATATTCACATGCCACATTTGGCTCCTTTTGCTTGATTGATTTTCGAGTAATGCAGAAATTTGTGTTTCATTTGTATTGCAGATCGCCCCACCACCCTAAGAGAGGGGGGAGGAGTATCTGACCACCATAGTATCATTTATTGCACCCTGAAACGTCCAGATGCCTAATATGGTTGCATTTGTTTGACTAATTCTCGATTAATGTGGAAATTCGTGTTTCATTTGAATGGCAGCCACGTCATTATCGAGACAATGTCACCTTTCATAACGTTGTATATATTGCGTCATTTTCTAGAATTTTTTTGTCCAATGTATGTGTATTACATTGCATTTTACAAACAAACGAAACAAACCATTCTTCGGACGAAAATATCTTCCTACCTGAGAGGGAATCGAATCAAAAGCTCCCACCACGACTCATGAGATTATCACAGACCCCACCAACCACCCGGCTACAGGGACCATGTCAACCTCAATAGGTCCCAAACATAATACATGTCATACCCGCGCTGAACCTGCATTCCATCGTTTACCTTCACCCCTAGTTTTAGAATGTAATAACTCAGACGGGTTCTGATGCTTCCCTCCGAAATTGAATCACGGGCACCGTTGCGTAGTGAAATATTACCGCACAAATTTAATATTCGCTATCTACCCATTGATTAATGGATACCCACGTGGTCCAAATTCCTTCCAATAAATCATAGATTCACTCTCGCGCAAATTTGGCGCTACCAAAAACCTACACATGCAATTCCATTCAACTCCAACGGTCCAACGGTGTGTGCCCCGTGATTTGCCACCCTCTCCGAGCATCATCACGGGACAGCGGGCGCCTACCGACGATTCCGGGATTCAACAGACTCAGTCTCTCTCGCTCGACCTCAAGTGTGGCGGGGGTTGTGCGCATGCCCCGCCGCTGTTCGGTTGCAACCATTGAGAAATTTGCTACCAACGGCTGCTCTCCATCGCCTACGCATGGGTCGGTTTGTGTGGGGTTCCACTCCTCATCCCTCTGCGAGACTCTGGATGTGCTCTGGATGGAAGCAGCTAACAGAGAGCGAGAAAACGGCGCTGTTTTTGCTAGTTCCTATTTTGTTTGGAGAATCGTTTCATTCAGTTTTCCGGGGACTGGCGGAGTTAAGGGCGGTATGCACCGACACAAAAAAAAATATAGATCCGAATGTGAATTTCAACTGTATCGAATAATGAAACGGAAAGAAGTGTCATTAGAATCCCCAGCCTCGTAACTGGATGGTTGCTTCCATTTGAAATACAGCCCTGTCGACGCTCCAAAATTTCCCCCGAAGCAACAAGGATTAATCCAGCTCTCGTTCTCACCCCTTTGGGGCAATTCCTCTCTCGCGTCGTTCGGCACACACAAACACCGAGAATGCTGCGCATTCGTGCACTTCCCAGAATGTGAAGCGCCAGAATTTCATTCAGCTTTTGAGTTTGCCGCTCGCCATTTTTTTTTTGTTTTGTTTTCGAGGACACTTCAGACAACTCCGACGTCGTCTCCACCAGGAGAGCCTTACGGGCCGAGTCAGTGCCGACGTGGGGCTCAGTTCAGTGCGAACGTTTGAACCGTGCGGAAGCTTTTGGCTCGGGTGTCCTCTTCGAATCGAGCGAGCATAGCAATCCTCAACCTGAACAGGCAGGAGCGCCTAGAAGGTGAAACTTTGTGATAAAGTGGTGCGCATTTCCACAGCAGGAAAACAACAACAAAACTCACACAACACGAGGCGAATCCGTTATTGGGAGTGAGTGAGTGAGCGAGACTATCAAGGACCGACACCCCCTCCTTCGCGTACGGCATGCTCCAGCCTTGGGGCGCGCGAGTCTCTGTGTGTGTTTTCTCGATGTGTATGGGTAGGGGTCTCTGTGTATCCGGAAAGGGCCCCAGCACTGCTCGAGCTCCGATGGAAGGATCGTTCGACGTTCAGTAGTAGCGGTGCTGGCTAACGAACTGGTTGAGCCTAGTTCTGGTTCTGGACTTCTTCCCCGCAGCGGAAAGCAAACTTTGAGTGAAAGTGGACTTCATCGCTTGAAGTGTATGTGGATTAAAGCATTCTTTCCTCCATTCGGATCCAAGCGTACAATATCCCCGATTGAGCATTCCCAGAAGCGAGTTTGACTTCCTTCGGCGAAGGTGAAAGTGTTTGTGTTTGTGTGTGACTGTAAATGGGATCCAATC
Organism: Toxorhynchites rutilus septentrionalis; assembly: GCF_029784135.1. NCBI lineage: Eukaryota > Metazoa > Arthropoda > Insecta > Diptera > Culicidae > Toxorhynchites > Toxorhynchites rutilus. Next base: position 6,463,563 of record NC_073744.1, read on the forward strand.
CGTTGATAAGAGGTGTGCGATAATTGAATTTCGGGAGCAAATCGCTCCACGCAGCATTCGTCCTCCGGCACCCTCCGCCACTAAATAGTATTGTAGGAGGAAGACAAAAAAAAAAAGAATAAAACTGAGGCAGAAAAATCTCCCCGGGTGAGAAAAACACGCTCCTGCATTGCTGCCTTAGTTCTTTTATTTTTGCGTTTTGTCTGACCAACATTTGGATTAAGGAAGGAAGGAAGCGTGAAGAGTGAAGAAAAACAAGAAATTTATTGGATGAATCTCCCTGCAGAAAAGTTTCCGCCGGAAAACTGGGAAATAGGTGCAAAGTGAAGTGCTATCGGAACCGATAACCGTTCCAAGAAGACGGGATTTGTTGTTTGTGTTTTGGTGCTCTTACTGTGCGCATTCATTGGTCGGTACAAAGTTGGAAACTGAAAAAAAATACGATAAGAACTGTGAATTTTTTGTGGTGCCAGTGAACCGCGGCGTCGTTATAAAATGAAGAGTTTTAGCGCTGGCGGACTTTGCCAGCTGGTTTTCCTGCTCAACATTGCCGCAGTCTGTTGCTTCTCGATTGGTGCCAATGGTAAGTTGGAAGTATTGCAGTATATTTGAGTAGATTATTATTATGGTTCCTAAAATTTAGGAGGCGATTTCTACAGACAACTTTATGCAAATTGTTTCTTCTTTACTAACTTTATCTGTTACCCCGATACAAATTTCATAACATTCCATTGATTACAATTAGCGATTATGTCGCTTCTTTGATTCTTGAAAGCAACCAGAGGCGACACGTGACCGAGTGAGCTACCTGTTCAATCAACAATGATGTGTTATTTTCTATCGTTTTCATCGGCTTCGTTCAACCGAAAACATTGAACCTCGAGTGTCATTGTTATGCAAGACGGCCCATTAATAGTAGTGATCGCTTCATACATAGCTGACTGCGTTCGCTCTGTCGTACTTTTTTCTGAGTATGTCTACCTGTCCTGTCCTTTCATCAGAGGAATATTCATTGTCATGATTCATAGTAATTGTATACATAGCTTAAGAGTAATTGTAAAGCATTGTCTACTCAGGAATCGTTCTAATCATTTCCGATACTTCTGCGCACGGTTGCTGCAATGTTAAATCCTAGAAACTTTCTCAATCTAACAATGGCATCGTTTGTGGGTCTCTTCGATGGATTGGACTTTGATTACGAGAGCTGGAAAACCAATACCGTGAGTGAAATTGCCCCGTGATGAAATTACTGTTGCAGTAGACACATGTGCATGATTATGAACGAAAATGCCTCAAATAATTGGACTTCGCTTGCATTTTTGCATTTTCGACGCTTCGATGCCTTATTTTTAATTTCCTTGCTATGCGTCATTCCGCGGTAATCGCCGAACAAATTTTCTCCGATTATAACTATAACAAAACTATGCCTCTAAATCGGCTCAGCAACGACACGATGAGCGCAATCTAAACATTCGTGGGGAAACTACAGTCTTTTAACAACTAGCAGTCTAATTTAAGCAAGAATATCATCAAAGAGATGAATAAGTTGAGGCTTGAAAAATATATAAAACGGTACAGGTTTCGGTGCAGATTTTTGAAACTAGAATTGCCAACCTTCCAGTTTTTCCTGGATATTGCCAATTTTTTTTATAGCATGCCAGCAAAACAGCCAAAGGCAAAAAATCTCCAGCTTTTTAAAATTTTCACAGTCTTATCCAGCTTTTTTATGTGTCGTCATTTTTAAGTATTTACCCCCCTCAAATTATAGTTTCTTGTACCCACACTTTTTCACACTAGAATGTGTTTGCCCTAGTATGACCCTGTGTGTGTTACATGCATGAAAACACATGCCTGAGAGAATCGAGCAATTGTGTAAGGGTACGGTAACGTCTCGATTTTATCACTGAAAATGTTTCGTTTATATCATAAACATAAGAAATAATATAAAAATTATGGAACTACAAATGTGAATTAAGCAGAACGAATTATTTTCAAACATGCATGCCGTGATCAACCGTATTCGCGGAAAATTTTCTTTCTCTGGGATCTGTAGCAAATACAACGGGAACTTATGGAATTTTGGAGAACCTGTATTATTTCAAAAAGAGTTTCGGCTTAGCTTAGAATGTTGTATGTAGTGAAAGGGTTTAGGTCAATATTAGGGCAATGAATGGTGTGCAACGAATCTTCTCAAACCCTTGAAACATCACATTCATTCATTCGCAGAAAAAAGGGTTGCAGAAATCAGAACTCGCAAAATCGGATAACGTCTATGCTGTGTTCTTATTTTTCTGATGCTCACAAACTGCTATTTATGGTAATTGTAAGATAAAATTACTCACAATTTTTCAAAGATGACGAATTTCATGTCAACTCGACTGACCGTTGGCAGCACCATCCCAGAGAGCAGCGAAACGTTGTGGGTGTAAAGACATGGGTCATTTAAGCAACTCTGCATACTTGGAATATTCGAAAAATAATTAGACTACTTTTTGGAAAAAGTCAATTTTGTTTTCTCAATTTTTTACAAACAATCATAACTTAAACACTGTGATACCTACAAAATTCTTGTCAAAGGATGAAATGTAGGAAATTATTTAAATTTTCACAAAAAAATACCAAAAATTTTTATTGGAAAAAAATTTTGCTGACAAAAAAGTTATTTTAAAAATTAATATTCATTTATCTCAAAAACGTATTTTTTCAAAATTCCCCAAAAATATATATTTGTATGATTAGCCCTTATAATTTCCAACAAGTTTTCCAAACATCAGACGATGGGCACATTTACATGGAAAGAGTTGTTCGAACAACAACTTTTTCTTTTTTTTTTCTTTGAAAAAATAGTATTAAAGTAAATTCGTAACATTTTTATGTGTAAATTATTGCAATTTACATGCCCTGCTAACTTTTCTCTATTTAGCAAAACGAGCAAAACATTATTTTTTTCAGGAGTCTACAAAAATGACTTATATTCCAAAAAATATAAAAAATAAAAAAGTTTGTATCTTCGACAAAAGTTTATATTTTAACATGATCTAAAACTTTGTCGAATACAGTATATCGCTATCTTGACTTTAAACAAAATTAGGATTGCATTATTTTCAAAGAAAACATGAAAAAAGTTGTTGTTCGAAAAACTTTTTCCCTGTAAAAGTGCCCATCCTCCGATGTATGGACGACTTGTTGGAAATTGTAAGGGCTATTCATATATATATTTTTGGGAATAAGGAAAAAAAACGTTTTTGAGAAAAATGAATTTTAATTTTTAAAATAACTTTTTTATCAGCAAATTTTTTTTCCAAAAAAATTTTTTGGTATTTTTTGTTAAAATTCGAATAATTTCCTACATTTCATCCTTTGACAAGAATTTTGTAGGTATCATAGTTTTTAAGTTAGAAATTTTGGTAAAAAATTGAGAAAAAAAATTTGACTTTTTCCAAAAAATAGTCTAATTATTTTTCGAATATTTCAAACATGCAAAGTTGCTTAAATGATCCATGTCTTCACACCCACAATTCGTCGAAATTTGTCAGATACGCCACATTCAGTGTGATTTTTGGATGAACCGGAAACTGTTCTGTGAATGATTTCAAAATCAGTTTATCCCGGAAGTAGAGGAGGAGAATAATTTGAAACATAAAATCAATCATCCGAGGAGAATTAGACATGACAATCATGCTCAGTACAGAAACACTGAACAATGCTTACGAAACATTGAAGAATGAAGTACTTTGGCATTATTTGGTCTGTTTGATTCTTGGCAGCACGTTTTATCAACCATAATCATTGAATTTAATGAATGAAAAAGTTGTTTGTCAAACTTATTTTTGATTCCCAATCCTGAAACTCTAATAGTTTTATCGGAATCATGAATGTGTCATAATGTCACGTGTTATCAGCAGGGCTTGGAAACATTGAGCTTGTTAAGTAACATTGAAAATATATTTTTATCAGTGTAACGCGTTTATTTTGCTTGTCGATGCTGCTGACATTCATTCGACGGCAAACAAATTTACAACTGTCTTCATTCATGTTCGTTCTGTGCCCTCTGAGCTTTCCTTAAAGCTCGAGCCATGAGAATTCATTCACATTTATTCATTGCCATTGAATTGTCAGGAATGTTGTGACTGTTCATTTTCTATATCCCGATATGTGTGTGATTTTCTCATTGAGTCAGTGCCTTGCTTATTCAGTTGTTTCTGAAGTTACTCCGAAAGGGCAACGCAAATTGGTGGCGCAAGCGGAAATGCCAACAAAAGAGCAAGATCTGCATGCACACTCACAGCTAAGGATTACTTAGGCTTGGACGGCGAGGGGACATTCTGCAGAATCGATCCGAGCAGCGAATGCAAACTTCGTCAGCCAAAGCTGAATGTTGGCAATTTCATCCGCTAATCCTATAGCATAGTTTGATCCGTTAGCAAAAGGAAGCTCGAAATATTCCCATTGCGGTCGTGTCTTGGACACCACCATTTTTTGTTCGTGTGTTCAGAATTTAAAAAAAAAATTAAATGTTTGAAATTTGAGTCAAGACGGTATTTTTTACATCGGAATTCTTCTTTTGAAGGATTTCTGACAAGTGGAATTGGAATTGCATACTCACTATGTAAAATGAAAGCAATTTAACTGAGACGGAAACCTTGCATGCTTGAACAATTTAATTTCTTGTCACTATTATGAGCATTCTGTACTTTCTTATCTTCCTCAACGAATTTCTCCGTTTCGTCAGTGTCCGAGAACGATGCTGATAGTGAATGAACTGGTATGTTAATGTCAATGAATGACAAAACTAGGAATATTTTCTTTTGCTCACATTCCGTGAACGCAGAACAGAACGAAAAACAGAATGAACAAAACTGGATGTGTCAACTGTTAGTGGATTGCTGTGATTGTGAGGTTTGGCGTTGGTTCATTTTCGGTATCCCGAATGCAATGGTATAATGATCGAATGTGGCCGGAAATTCAGCTGAAAAGATTGATGTGATACAGATATTTCCAAGCACTGGTTATCAGTATAGAGAATGGACAATCAGAAAGGAGTGAAGATAGTGATTTTGAGGAAATGAAGAAGAAAGTGAATGGACACAGTTATCAACCGAAAAAAGCAACTCTGAAATAGGTAAACTATTTGAGATATTCGATTGAAAGGGCAGTACAAAGCACATTTTCAAGCTTTTTTGCTATGGGAAAATCATTCAATAATAATTCCAATAAGGTATTTTGTATTCTGCTACAAAACGTTCTTTTACAACTCATATGATAAATAATGTAATAAATGTTTGTCTATACATTTTGCATATTGGAAAAGGAACACATGTTTTATTACAAAAAAAAATCCGTTTCGAATGTATCACGTTTCCATTATATCCATGCATGCTATAATCCGTTACGAAACAGTTTGAAAACTCAAACTCTCTTAGAGTAGAAGTCTTCTCAAATGCTACTCGAATGCTCATCGGAAAATGTTGTCGAACGTATATTGGAACGTTCTGAACCGCTCCGAATTTATTTTGGTTGTTTAAGTAGATAAGAACAACGTAAGATCCAGTGTTGCCACATTTAGATCTGTACCAGAGGGGTTAAAAATCTTTCTCATCTGTACTTTTTCGTCCAAAAATCTGTACCATCGAAAATATTCGTTGTAGTAATTTACCATGAAAAAATGCTCATTTGTTTGCTACAAATACTACATTCAAGTCCTTCGTGTGTGTTTTCGTACTATCATGAAATAAAATTTTTAAAAAATCGCTCCAAGCTATACTGCGGCGTAAACCTCGCCATGTACCTTAATGTTGCTTTGTTCGAATTTAAGAAATGTCACACGTGGAAAAAATCTGTACCAATCTGTACTTTTTGACGAGAGTCTGTACTCTGTACCGAAAATCTGTACCTTTCCTGATAAATCTGTACGTGTGGCAACACTGATAAGAACTATTACGGGTAACCGCAACGATTTTATATTGACCCTTCTTGTCTTATGCTCTAAACAAACCCATCAATAGCAGGAATAACATCAATAACAGAGGTATACTTGGATACATGGCTAGCGGTCAACACAGAAACATCCAACTTCCAACGGACAGAGAGCTTCTGGCGGCAGCGAAGTATCAATTCTCTGGGCTACCGGCTAGCTATCGACCAATACAATTTGAAAGAGGGGAAATTCTCAACCCCTACATGGCACCCAACGTACCACATTGCGTTCAAGCGCGTTCGTCCTGCTGCATGACTTCGGGAGACTCTACAGCTGCACCGTGCAACATATATTCATGCAGGCATTCGTGTTTTCCCCGGAATTGACGAACCCATTGGAGGATGACAACTCGCCACTTCCTGGCGTAAGGCAAGACATGACATCTTCTCAGGAGGAAATGTTTCCATTAACGAAATCAGACGTCCCAGAAGATAATCAATTGTCAGCTTCACACCAAGGAGAAGTAGTAAGTTTTAACAATTTGTATGCCTCGTCATACCAAGTAGTAGATAATGAACCATCTTCCTCGCCTCAACAACTAAATGTAGTTGAAATTTTGATATACTGTCAAAATTTCAACCGTATGAAAAGTCCACTTAAAATAAAAGAAATCCAAATTAATGTTCTGAATTCTTCTTTCTCGATAATTATGGCCACAGAGACAAGTTGGGATGATAGTGTTAGAAGCGAGGAAGTATTCGGAAATCGTTTTAATGTCTTCAGAGATGACCGTAATCTTCACAAATCCCATAAAAAATCGGGAGGCGGCGTCCTTATTGCTATTAATTCATTAATAAATTCAGAACATATTCCAACAACAGAATTCGACGAGTTTGAGCAAGTGTGGGTCAAAGCACTTATTGCGGGAGAGATACATATATTTGCATCTCTTTACATCCTCCCTGATCGTGCTCAACTTAGTTGTTATGAGAAATTCTTTGAAGTTGCTGAAAATATTTTATCTTCCTTTGCACCAGAATCAAAAATCCATATATACGGAGATTTAAATCAACGAAATGCGGACTTTATCATTGATTCTGAAAATGAATTTATCTTGCTTCCAGTTGTTGGTGATAATAAGACTCTGCAATTTATTTTTGATAAAATAGCCGGTCTTGGGTTGAATCAAATAAACAATGTTCAGAATCGACAGAAATGCTTCTTGGATTTCTTGTTGACAAATATGACCGAAGATTTTTGTGCGACCGAATCATTAACTCCACTTTGGAAAAATGAAGCTTTCCACACAGCTATCGAATATTCTATATTTATAGATAACACTCAAAAACCATTTGATTATGAATTTGAGGAAGTCTCTGATTACACTAAAGCAAATTACCAATCAATTAGGTGTAAGCTTAACTATATCAACTGGCAGGATTTATTTAGAAGTGTGGAAAACATTGAAGTAGCAGTGACGACTTTTTACTCGATGATCAATGAAATTATAGAGCAGGAGATACCAAGAAGACGAAAAAGGAGAAATATGAACACAAAATATCCGATTTGGTTTAATCAAAGCATAAAGAATCTAAAAAACAAAAAACAGAAGGCACATAAATTTTATAAGAAATACAAATCTGACGCTAATCTCCAAAAATATCTGAACATTTGCGAACAGCTCAACTCAACTGTTAAAAGCGCTTTTGAAGATTACAGCTTAAAAACAGAGTCGGATATAAAATCTAACCCGAAAAGTTTCTTTAATTACATAAAAACAAAATTAAAAAGCAATGGTTTTCCATCACGCATGCACCTTGACGATACCGTGGGGAATGACCCAGAAAAAATTTGCAACCTCTTTGCAACATTTTTTCAAGAAGTTTATATTGTAACAGCTGAGGAGGACCGAGATCGTGACTTCTTTGCATTTCTTCCAGAATTTCCATGTGATGTTGGAGTCAGAAAACTAACTTACATTGAAATTTTTGACGCATTAAATAAGCTCGATGTCTCGAAAGGGCCAGGTCCTGACGGAATTCCACCGGTTTTTATAAAAAAATTGGCATCTGAATAAACTCATCCACTTTTATGGCTTTTCAATACGTCATTGCAATCGGAAAGGTTCCCAAAAATATGGAAAAACTCTTTTCTTGTACCAATATTCAAATCCGGTAATAGATCCGATGTAGGAAATTATCGTGGAGTAGCAATTATACATTGCATTCCAAAACTCTTTGAAGCCATAATAAACCAAAAACTTTTTCAACAACTAAAGACACGAATTACGAACAAGCAACACGGTTTTTTCAAAGGACGATCAACAACAACAAATTTGCTGGAATTTATCACATTGTAACTGGATTTATTCGGCAGATGTAAATCGTGTTTGAATTCAGTGTATTTTCAATTGATATAATGATATTTAATCCAATAAACTAATTGTTCGCGTGTATACACGCGGATTTCTTTTGTTCGTTCTATCTCTCTTATTCGAAAGCAGCTCGCGTTGTCGGTAGAGCTATGAGGGCAGGGCGGGTCTGCAACGAAAAGAGAGAATTTCACGGTGACACAACGTTCACCCGTCAAGTACAGGAACTGATTGTAGCTAATCGCTCCTCACACGCTCGGTGAGGACGCTGATTCAGGTCACAATCAGGTTCAGGCTTACCTCCACCAGGAAGCTGCTTCCACTTGTGGGGACTCGATGACTCCTTGGCGGTTATCCTCGCGGTCCACCCACGACCCCTTCCGGTTGGCTCGTATGACTGCGGCGATCAACGGGTGCCTCTACTTAGTACACCACTTCCACTCGCGGAACTACAATGGAGAAGACAAATTTCGACAAACTAATCAAATGAGGATGTCGATGAACGTGTTGACTCGCTCACGGCTCAATCCAGAAGAACTCGTCACTCGTCGCGTATCCACCCTCAGGACTCTTCGCCCTGTCATGGCTGTCGTTTAGGGCTTTCGCCTAGGAGAGCCATTTCACAAATGACAGCTGATGTAGGGATAGGACTGTGAAGTTTGGTTTTAGGAAATAAAAGGATATGGAAATGGATCGAGAACAGTGGGATTCAGCTTACCATCACCGTCATGATTACTTCCTCGTTATCCTCGTGGATTGTGTTCCTAGCGACACGATACAACAGTCCAAGCAAGTGACGTGCTAATTATCACGTCACCGATTCTGCTCTCTCAGAATCGTTACAACATTCACTTTGAATGCAATGGATAATGGTAATCAAGTTGAAGCTCTATACACTGACTTCAGTAAGGCTTTCGATCGTGTTGATATACCCTTACTCCTTCTTAAACTTCAAAAAATAGGGATAGAAGTCAAGCTATTGAAATGGCTAGAATCATATTTGACTGACCGCACCCAAATGGTAAGATTTAATGAGGAAATTTCAAATCCAATATTTGTTACATCCGGAGTTCCTCAAGGCTCTCATTTGTTCATTTTATTTGTTAATGACGTTTGCGTTTTTCTTAACAGTGTTAAGGCACTTATCTACGCAGATGATATGAAGCTGTATAAGGAATTCAAGAATGAAGAAGACTCTCAAACATTCAAAAATGAAGTTGACATAGTTTATAATTGGTGCACTAAGAGTTTATTACAGCTCAATGTTAGGAAATGCACTTTGATTACTTTTACAAGAAGAAGAACACCATTGAACAATGGTGTTATACTGGGTAATCAACCCATCAGTAGATGTCAACGAGTAAGAGATTTAGGTGTGATCTTAGATTCGAAACTAACCTTCGTGGATCATTATAATACAATCATCCATAGAGCAAATAATTTGTTGAGCTTCATTAAACGCTTTAGTTACCATTTCCACGATCCGTACACAATAAAGACATTGTATATTATATATGTCAGATCAATTCTCGAATACTTTAGTATTGTATGGTCCCCCTATATAACTTCACACGAAGACAGAATCGAATCTGTACGAAAACAACCTTTATTATTCGCACTTCGTAAACTAGGCTGGTCTTCATATCATCTCCCTCCATATGAAGCACGCTGTATGCTAATCAGTGCTTGGAAATATCTGTATCACATCAATCTTTTCAGCTGAATTTCCGGCCACATTCGATAATTATACCATTGCATTCGGGATACCGAAAATGAACCAACGCCAAACCTCACAATCACAGCAGGCCACTCACAGTTGATTCATCCAGTTTTGTTCATTCTGTTTTTCGTTCTGTTCTGGGTTCACGGAATGTGAACAAAAGAAAATATCCCTAGTTTTGTCATTCATTGACATTAACATACCAGTTCATTCACTATCAGCATCAGTCTTCCATGTTTCACAAAAAAACACTGCGTCCGGAATAAACATGTCCACGCTGCTGTTCACAGTTTTGTGTTTGAGTACAAACATGATTTTTTCGCACCTATGTTAGAAAATGTGACATGTTTGTATTCGTGGTATGTTTGGACATACGATGTTTAATCCCAATGTTTCACATGATGTTCGAACATGGTGTACAGTTTCTCTTGCATCTTCACCCCAAGCACCGGCAGTGCGTAGAGTAGAAGAAGCGAATCGGACACCACACCACCACCACTCAACGCGTGGTGTGGTGGTATGTTGACATGGATAAAATGCTTTCCTTTCATGACAATGGGTGCTTCATGAAAAACATTGGACAAATAAAATAAACCTCTTTTTCTGTTCTGAACAAAATAAACATCGATTGATATGAGAGTTTTTCACATTTGATATTATTATTTAGTGCACGCATCAATTTATATATTGAATTCATGTAACATTCGCTATTATTAGCTATTTGAACAAGTACTAAAATTGAATTATTCAGCAGTGACATGCTAGGCGTGCCGCTAACCACTCGACCACGGGAGCCACAATTTTGGCTGGATCTTTGAATACAAATGGCCAATACTGCTCGTTCGCGACGATCGCGACCCGAGCTATAAAACGAGCGGAGAAGAGGAGAAGAAAGGATGATGCAATCGCATGCACACATATGTAGCATATTTAGTGCAGTGTAAGTGTAGCTTTTAGTTTTTTCCTTCATTCAGTTTGTGATAACATCGAGAAATTAATGGTGTGTTTCAGCCGCTGAAATTTCTCTGCTGGTTCTGCTGTGTGCCGCTGAAGGTTGCATCTAAAACTAATTTTTGGGTATTTATTTTTTTGGTCAGCATTTGTACGACGTCGCCCGCTATGCAGTCGGCTCCCCAAACTTTAATTGCCAACATGCACGCAAAAAAAAATAGAAAGCTTCTTTCTATTCAGAGAATATTTTCTTTGAACGAAACCAAGGATTGTTTAATCAGACTTGCAAAATGTGCATGAACGATCTATAAACTTTTACTTAGTCGCGGCAACACACTCTTTACAGATACACGGGCCGAAGGTTGTGCAGTCCACTGATGATTCAACAAGAGCCAAAGGTTGTACCGCTCATGACAACTCTACACGAGCTGATGATTGCGCCGGCTAGTGATCATTCTATCCTGGATTCCTCGAGTCGAAAAAGACGCACCACGCTAGATATGGGGTGCAGACTAGGGGGTCGTTGCTGATTAACGGTCAGCTGCATCCCAATAGGAAGTATCCCATGTCGGGCACACGTACAGAGCACTGAAGACTGCAACATCCCAATTATGAGAACACTTGTAATACTAACCTCGAGCCAACCGCGAGTAATCGGTTACATATTACTAACATAGTTGTAAGCAAACATTGTCAAAATATTGAACTCCCGGCCTCGTTAGGCTGACGCCATATGAGCCTTAATAAAAATATATATTTTGGTGCATGAACTTATAGCCTCTTAGTTCGTGCAATTTTTGAAATGCGAACTAAATTTCAAGTTCGTTTCTGTGAAAAAGTATTCTACGAAGAAATGTTTTGGGATGAATAATTTCTTTCCGTGTATGAAAAGAAACGAAACGAAAACAATGAATATTGCGACATCGGGTGATATGTTTCTACATGATGTTCTTGAATTATAAACATCGTGTTTGTTTTCACATGTCTATGTTTGTGTTGGGGATAGACACTCAACACTAGCGAGAATCATATTCGAATTCAAACAAAAACATGGAATTTTCACATCGCGTGGACATGTGTAAGTGTTTTTCGGAAGACTGATCAGCATCGTTCTCGGACTGAATGTGAATGAATTCTCATGACTCGAGCTTTAAGGAAAGCTCAGAGAGCACAGAATGAATATGAATGAAGACAGTTGTAAATTTGTTTGCCGTCGAATGAATGACAGCAGCATCGACAAGCAAAATAAACGCGTTACACTGATAAAAATATGTTTTCAATATTACTTAACAAGCTCAATATTTCCAAGCCCTGATGCTAATCAATATTAAAAGCCTAAAAGAACGTCGGAACTCTGCCATGATTCTATTTATCATTGATATCATATCACAACGAGTGGACTCAGAAGAAATATTAGGAAACCTGAATTTTTACGCACCGATTAGGAACCTGAGAAACCCTAACATTTTTTACATATATTATCGAAGAACGAATTATGCCAAATATAGTCCTATTAATCGTATGATGAGCCTCTGTAACGAACACAGTGAAACAATTGATGTAACCATGTCAAGATCAATGCTCAAAGACTATCTGAATAGCATAAGATATTGTTAAATTTCACTGTAATATTTGGGCAGCATATTTAGTCTACGCTGGTTTGACGAAATAAATAAATTTAAAAAAAAATGATTCTGTAACTTGTTAAAGTCGTCTTTTAAATCAAACGAATAAATTATCCAGCCAGCTCTCTTTTGATTTTTAGTTTTAAGTAAGTAGTTTTAAGTAGTACAGGGAAACTTCGATATAACGTACCCTCGTTATAGCGTACCCTCGATATAACGTCATTCGATATAACGTACACATGTTCAATGTGTAAAAAATATTTTCCGAAATAGGTACTGAGAGTTTCATGTCAATCTCACAGATTCAACAAAAGTCACTTGGAGGCCTGTACTTTTAACCAATGACTAGATATAACTGGTTTTATGATTCCGGATTCTAAATGAATCGTGCAGTATGAAGGGAAACATCATGAGAAAGGTTGGCTTCATCTTTTAGTTGAACTTTTTCATCATTATTTATTTACCTTACACAAACAACAACACAAAAAAGTAATATAAGCTGTGTTCCTGGGTTCATTATTTTGCTTCGATATAACGTACAATGTTGTCCAGTCGGAGTCCTCACGAAGAATGAACGTTTGCCTCAGCGAAATCCACTGTTTATACACTAGACAAATATTTCCCTTCGTTCTTCTACTTTTCCTTTGTTCACTGAGACTTTAAATCGTACGATTTCCCCTACGTTACTCCTCGATAAGTTGCTCGATATCGACAGCTATGTTCGGGAAAGCACACAAATGGACAGAACAAATGTATGGGGAAATTAGATTGCTTCCAGTTTTCATCAATTTAAACCATATACAGATTATGGGATTGTAATGTCTAGCATATCAAACAAATCTTAGAGAATTTCCGATTCGATTGGTATGCAAATCGTTAAAATCCGTTCGCAGCAAAAATAGTTATTAACGTTAACTTTATTTCATAAAAACGTGACTTGTTTTCTGATTTGGCATCCTTAATGGAAGACGTAGTTCTACGTCAAAAGGATTTGGATACTTCATACACAAACAACAACACAAAAAAGTAATATAAGCTGTGTTCCTGGGTTCATTATTTTGCTTCGATATAACGTACAATTCGTTACAACGTACAATTTTGAAAGAGAAATGTACGTTATATCGAAGTTTACCTGTATTAAGAATGTATCGGTCTACAATTTAGATTGACGACAATAAAAATAAAAATAAATAAATAAGCATGGTGAACAATATTAACGGATTATTTCAAAGTGAAAGTTCGAAACTATTTACTTTGCATTCGAGCATTTCAAGATTATTCAGGACACTTTTGGATGATCCTTTGACTATATGAAAAATACAATCAATCAGATACTACATTTTTACATTGCATTCTGCGATCAAGTTCTAAAACGATTTCGTTCCAAAGATACTTTGATCATCAACATGACGATAATTGATCCAACTAATGTCATAGAAAGTAATTGTTCCCCTTCTACAAAGTCCTCCGAATGATTGCTATCGAAATTATATTCAGGATATCGATAATGAATTTAGGGAAATCAGAAACCTGCATTTTACTGGCTTCATTGTAAACAAACGCAAGATTGGGCTAAAATTTTGTCACTAAGAATGAATGACAATAATTGCGCTTTTCCCGGTTGTAAAAAAAATCCAACATTTCTGACTTTTCCGCATTCCTCAGCAACCGTTGAACGACTGTTTTTCAGAAAACAATTTTGAGCAAAACAAAACTGAGAAATAGAACAGGAACAAAAACTATGCGAGGAATTGTAGCTTCCAAAAATTAAGTAGACATTCATTAAAACAGAACAGGATTAGTTAGAATGATACAAAATGTAAAAAAAAAAGAATAATGTTGAAATGTATGATCACAAACAGGATAAGGAAAATATTAACACCACCGGAGCGATATTTTCAACATGACTCTATTTTTACAATAAAGTTCATTCTAAGGTTAGAGGAATGGGGGCGAAATCTTCATCTAACGAGGATTAGGAAACGGGGCAGCCACAAGCCGTCGAGATGACGCAATCCGAGTCGGCCGCCGACCCGCCGTGGGGAATAATGTTATGTTATGTTATTTTATGTTATGTTATTTGCAAGTGGTTGAAACGAGAATTGTGTCTGAAAATAATCTGATATTATAATGATGAGTTTTGGTAGAAATACTAGGAATTTTTCAACAAAAGGTAATTTTAAAGGGTAGATTAGAAGATCAATCAATAAACAGTTCTGCGATTGGACTCATTTACGTTCGTTCGCTTAGTTAGAAGACGTGAATGTTCATGTTCAAACGGGCTTTTTTGGGCGGGACGAAGTTTGCCCGATCAGCTGGTTTTATTAATATAAAAATGAAACTATATCTACTATATCTATATCTCATTATAAAAAAATATAGTATGCAACGCCACTTTTCCTCGTTTTTGTTCTACCCACGCAATATACGAGTGTTTTATACAAGTCAATGCATAAATATTATCATTTTAATAACGCTAATCAGGATTAAATATGAAAAAAGCTTCTAATTAAATATAGCTGTAAATATTACATTCGGATAAATGTTACTTTCGGGCAAATATTACATTCGGGTAAATGCTCATTCGGGTATCTGTCGCATCCGAGTGAATGTTTTTGGAAAGCTGTCGTTCGGGCAACTGTCTTTCGGGTCTCATTTTAGCTTGATACACTTGACCCAGTGATACTCCAACTTTGCCAACTTTTTAATCCATCCATCCATTATGATCAAGATTAGCGCAAATGCAATCCTAGTTGAAGGCAGTTTTGTGAAGAGCACGCGGACCAAAATAACTTATAACATTCCAGCATGATGTTCAAGACTCTTAGTATTCCCCAAATAATGTTTTAGCGCACAACCTTAACGCCTGCTTCGCCATAGCGTCAGTTCAATGCATTGATGCAATGTCAAAGGCAGCAACGATGCCTTTATGATGACGGAAAACAAACAATGTTAGCTGCTTGGAGAAAGACTGAAGGCCTCAGCAGAGATTCATTACTAATACCCTAGCGCAAATATTTCCCTCCCGCTATCTCCTTGTTTAAATTCATCATTACGGTTGCATAATTTACATCGTTGCAATCGTTACTGGGCCAATGCACACGGGAGCAGATAAAATGGAGTTTCAGCGTAGCGAAGATGTACTTCTTCTTATGAAACACACACGTACGCACACAAATGTCCATATATCGATGGCTTGAAGCATCTAAATATACACACACTTATCTTCGTTTTGCGCTCTTCTCAACAGAAGCCCCTTCTATTGATATTACCTGTCTAGATTAGCTTAGCTGTTACCCTTGATGGAAAGAGTTTTGCTACCGCCATGCGAAACCAAATCACAGGCAGAATTCCAGATCAATTATTTTCTTGATGAGCCGACGATAGCCTAGCTTACCACTGAGACATGAGCGAGTGAGTAACTTGGTGGCGTCCACAGCTCAGTCCGAAACGAAGACATGAAGACATGGCGCAAAACAAGGAAGAACAAGCGATGTTCATTGCTTCGTATCTAGAACGATACTGAATGTTTGCCTTTCCTTTCCTTGTTGAATCAAAGAAACTTTATACTTCTTCAGTTCATTCGTCTCTAGCCTTCAAAAAGGTCCTAGGAAAACTCTACTCTTTCCTCATATTACTCCTCCACCCCACTTGCTTTGAGAAAGGCACTCGATCCCTCGTCGTCCAGCAATAGTGTTGTCCAGTCGGAGTCCTCACGAAGAATGAACGTTTGCCTCAGCGAAATCCACTGTTTATACACTAGACAAATATTTCCCTTCGTTCTTCTACTTTTCCTTTGTTCACTGAGACTTTAAATCGTACGATTTCCCCTTCGTTACTCCTCGATAAGAGGCTCGATATCGACAGCTATGTTCGGGAAAGCACACAAATGGACAGAACAAATGTATGGGGAAATGAGATTGCTTCCAGTTTTCATCAATTTAAACCATATACAGATGATGGGATTGTAATGTCTAGCATATCAAACAAATCTTAGAGAATTTCCGATTCGATTGGTATGCAAATCGTTAAAATCCGTTCGCAGCAAAAATAGTTATTAACGTTAACTTTATTTCATAAAAACGTGACTTGTTTTCTGATTTGGCATCCTTAATGAAAGACGTAGTTCTACGTCAAAAGGATTTGGGTACTTCATGAACAAACCGCTGTCAACAAATTATAGTAGTGGCCACTCTCGCGTGCCGCTACAAAAATTAGTACCGTAACGATTTGTTTTTTTTTTTCTAGTTCCAATCTGCGATGACAAATGTACAGTGTTTACGTTTGGAGGAGACATTCGATTTTGGGACCCAAACTATTCTTTTTCAAATTAGAAGGCCCGAAGACGTTTGAAGAAAGGCAATAAAATGTTTGGAGAATATTTTCACTTGGCGTTATTCAACTACCGTCGTTGGGGGTGAGAATGGGTCAGGAAAAGGAAGTTTTAGAATTTTTGTTGAATAACTATCGTAAATAAGAGTGGAACACACTTCTGATTATGTAGATACGTTCTCTAATAATGAACATACGAGTGTTGTTTAGAAAATTGTTTAAAAGTATTAATTTCCCATTAAACTGCAATTAAATGAAAGAAACCCATTGTCACCCCTAGTAAATTTTTGCACAAAGATGTAGGTGACACTTTCCTCGTTCAAATTGACCAGGATTTTCGAACCGAATTAGCTTAAATATGAATGAATATAATATAAATTTTGGATGTGTAAAAAAACTCATAAAATCATACCAAGAAAAATATAATGTTTTTTCTATACTTTTTGCTAGTGCCGTAAACCGGGTCCAAATTTATCACTAATTTCAGAAAAATATGAATATTTCCGATAATTTTTTGTTAGATTTATACCCAATTATTTTTAAAATCAGTACTGGTGCTAAGCCCATAAAACGTTATGGTAAGTTTTGTGCAAAAAAATCCTTAAGTGCTAATTTGAAAAATTTTTAGCGGGAAATTTCAAAATGTAGCTTTGGGTTGAAATTGATCAATCTATGTTTTTCAGGATTTTCTGGTATCATATGTACAAAAATGTATAGAAAATCAATTATTTCTTCACCTACGGCCAATTTAATGCTAATTCAAGGGTTTGAGGTGACAAAAACCTGATTTAATCCACCTAAAGGGGTCGTCATGTCTTTCCATAACTCAATTTAAACACTGATCTGCAGGTCATCCGGAGACCATTCGGGTTATCCTAATGTGGCCAAAACTCTTGAAATGGTCACTAATGAGCTAGTTTTGACAAACCAAGACGTTCGATATGTCGCATGATGGAATTCGGTTCTGGTCATTCGTGGTGCTCTTTTGTTAAATAGTTTTTTCTCAAATACTAATCAAAACAAAGTAATTAAATACTTGTAATTACTATTCAAACAAGTAATTACAAGTATTTGATCACTTATTTAACTCATCAAGTATCGGCTAAAAGTGAATTAATATGTATAGCGTCTATAAATATTGTTTTGATCTGTTGAAAATATGTTTTTTTACCATAGTGAAAAATGGCAACGAAAATGCTATTCAGAAAAATGTAAATTTTCATGCAATTTAATAAGAGTTCCTTTGATAAAAATAACTTTCAGATGATTATTGAACATATCAGATTAAAAAAATTAAAATTAAATTGCGTAATACCTCTGAAAGTTTGGTTTTGTTTTCAGTAATACGTTCGATCATTTACACCCCGGTGATCAATTTGCCCCCGGGTGACGGTACAACTGTTTAATGCGAGACCGATGTAATATGACATTGGCATTTGTTACTGTTGTAAGTTTGTCTTCAAATTGAAAAAGACGAGTGGGTAATGTCGGTGAAATAACCGAGGAGCTACTGTGTGATGTACCATATACAATGGGATAGAAGGAATACTCTTACGTATCAAAATAGCAACTGTGTTTTCGGCTCTGTTACAGCTAAAATTCTAATAAATAACCAAGTGGTATAAAAAACGTTGAATATTACCATTTTAATGACGCTAATCAGGATTAAATATGAAAAAAGCTTCTAATTAAATATAGCTGTAAATGTTACATTCGTATAATTGTTAACGGGTGTTAAATAAAAAATGAGAATTGTTTCAATACATTCCAGTAACTCAAATAAAGAGCGTAAAATTTTCTTTCTCCAAGAAAATTGCTCTTTGGGCTCCCTAGAAACAGCAGGCGTGTTTGGTTTTGCTAGTTTGAATTTAGTCAAAGCAAAGATGGCGTCGAAACAGCACGTGCTCCGCGAACGCATTGTACGGTTCTACGAAACGCATTTCCAGCAAGGAAAAAAGTTCACGGTGGCACACTTTAAGGAAGAAAATGTACCTGTCAGTGCGGTATATCGTATCCTGGGTTCCCTGAACGTAGAGCGGAGGGTCGGAAGTGGTCGTCCGGTGACGATAATGACGAAGCAGAGGAAGACATCGTTAAAGAAGCTGTTTGACAACAAGGACGCAACCAGCCTGCGTGACGCCGGTCGGAAATATGGCTGCCCCCACGTATTGATCCATCGGACCCTCAAGATGAAAGGAATCGTCTGCAGGAAGAAGACGAGGTCGCCGGAGTACACGGAGGAGCAGATTGAGACGGTTAAATCACAGTGTCGGTGGATGACCAAAAAATACCACAGGACGTCTTTCGTTCTGGACAACGAAAGCTATTTTCCGCTGTCCAAAACGCATATTCCAGGAAATGATAATTACTACTCCAGCGACAAGTCATCCACACCGCCTGAAGTGAAATACAAGTTCAAGCACAAGTTTGAAAAAAAAAAAGGTTATGTTGTACATTGCCATTTCCGACCGGGGCATTTCAAAGCCTTGGTTTAAGCCGAGCGGTCTGGCAACCAACCAACAAATCTATCGAGAAGAGTGCTTCGATAAAATCCTGCTGCCGTTCCTGAACGAGCATCACGCGGATGGGAAGTACCTGGCCGGACAAGGCGTCTTCCCATTACGCCAAGAAGACGCTGGCGTATCTTGAGGAGAAAAAGATACCGTTCGTGCCGACAGATCGTAACCCAACAAACTTTCCCCAGTGCTGCCCAATAGAGGATTTCTTTGGCTCACTCAGTGCCCTAGTGTATAAAAACAATTGGAGGGCCAAGGACACGAAGCAACTGACTACGAGAATCCGGAATTGTATCCGGAAAATGGACGTAAGTGCCGTACAACGTTCTTGCGAGAGCATCGCGACAAAGTTGCGTTGAACAGCAGACCACGGCCCTAACTCAAACATTCGCTGACATTTTTTTGAAGAAAATACATTATGTTATTAATAAAAAATACTGAAATCGATGAAAAAAAAAATTATATGTGATTGAAAAAATTCTCATTTTTTATTTAACACCCGTTACTTTCGAGTAAATATTGCATTCGGGTAAATGCTTATTCGGGTGGATATACATAGGGTATCTATCGCATTCGAGTGAATGTTTTTTGGGTAGCTGTCGTTCGGGTAACTTTCTTTCGGGTAAATGTGACACAACCCTTAACCGACTTGTGGGTTTAAAATTTTTACTTTGATTTCACGGGACATGTACATATTTATCACTAAAACACTGAATTTCTAGCATTAAAAATAATAAGTCGCCATCTGAAAAGTTTATTTTTGTTATGATTCATGACGTTTTTCCTATACACACGTTAAATTGAGGGTAATGCAATACACTAAAATGATTTTTTAAAATTGTCCAACAGTTGATTGTTTCGATAACCTAAAGGGTGACCGTTTGCCCCCGCCATCCCCTAAGAGGAAATGAGAAAAAATTGTCTCTTATAAAATCCTTGCTGTCCGCAGCTAACCTGGATAAGGTGCTGAATTTACCTTGTAACATCGTGTGCCGTGAACCTAAAAAATAAAAAAAAAACATCACGACGATTCGAAAGCCTCAAATAAAACGTCGGAGTGGAAATGTCATGAGTCATGACATAAAGGCCAACATGAGCAAGCCAAACGTTTTGGATCGCGATTTCGCGTTTGGTGCTTGGAGAATTCGGAGTACTCATGTCCGGGAAGGTTTCAACTACTACCAAGCCAACAAACAACCGAACCGATTGTTTAAACAGAACACACTGTGGTCAGACTTCTTGCCCGGATACTGAACGATCAACTGGCGACCAAACTCGAAGAGTGTTTGCTCATAGACGATGAAAACGCGCAGTTTTTCTCTAGATAAATCTCTGTCATTTATTTTGTTCACAAGAGATGGAACTAGGATGTTCTTGAAAATAGAATTCATAACTCACGATTGCTTCCGACTGCTCAATGGGTGAACTTCCGCTCCAGGGATTTCTCTCTTCGATAGGATTGGAAACATACAGAAAAGACTGAAAATCTCGGAATATAATTCTAAAAAGTGTATACATAATTGGATAATATCGTTTCGGATGGAAGCTCAATAAATTTGAATGCATAATTGATATTATTTGTATAATTCGATCCCGTGCCAGAACTTTTCCGATATAATGTACCAAACTTCATTGTTTGTACATTCTGTTAGCCCGAATATTCAACCCAGTGAACCGCGAAAGCCAATCAACCCCATGTCAACCGTTTCGCACGGATTTTAATGGAATCCTAAATAATGGATGAACTCAATTATTCAACGAAACCTCCCCACGCTTGTTGGATTCATCACACGAGGATCCGATTACGGCACTCCGATTTTACGTACACTACCGATATAGTTGATTTAATTTCTGGTGAACCCATCGGATGGTACCCAAAACCTAAAGCAGACGCAAAATGCCCAACGGAATGTCCGTTCCTCGAAGAAGAAAAAAAAACCGCTGCCATAAATCGCAACACAACCGAACGTGTTCGGAAGTGTCGGACGTGAGGATATTGATTTCGACGCTTAATATGTCCGAGAGACACGGCGTACCGAAGGTTCAACGGGTGCCCCGAGGGGCTCCTCTTCGCCGGGGTGACAGAATAAACATTGATCCCTTCCCCCGAGGGGGTTGCTACCTGTTTTCCAATGCTTCCATCCCACGCTGTGTGAATAACGCAGGCTGCTGCGGAAAATCAAAAGACGCGTGGGGTTGTGGTGTAGGGGTCTAAAAATAGTCCTTTCAAAGTTTGCGAAACGATTCTAGATATTCTAGAGCGAGAGAGAAGGAAGGAAAAGGAAGGGAGAGGGCGGCCAAAAACATCCTGAATTGACACAAACGTCAACATCGGGGACGGAAACGGCAGGTTGGCAACTGCAGAAGGAATGCCAATCGTCCGGATGGTCGCTGGATGTGCGTGGCGTTGATGTGGGGGTGGGAAGGACTAGAAGTTGGTTTTATTTCACGGAGAGAGGCACTTATAATCTGTGCCGGGGATGATTAATGAAGAAGAGAGGCAGCAACCATTTTTATTTCTTTTTCGCAAACGACGAGTTTTTTTCTGCGCTAGAACTGATGAATGGAATGGATTTCATTTCAAACGAGTTCCATCTGGAATTAATTTCGCAATATGGTGCCGAAAGCGGAACGAAAGTTTTCACAAA
Organism: Toxorhynchites rutilus septentrionalis; assembly: GCF_029784135.1. NCBI lineage: Eukaryota > Metazoa > Arthropoda > Insecta > Diptera > Culicidae > Toxorhynchites > Toxorhynchites rutilus. Next base: position 6,485,643 of record NC_073744.1, read on the forward strand.
GGGAAATTGACTTTCAAGCAGAGATTTCGCAGAGATGACATTACATAGGTTATGGCTAGCAGGTATGGCACCGGAGAAGTCAACAAACATTGTGTAATGAAATTCTGCGATAAAAATACAGGGAAATCTATTTAATACCATTGCATGATCTTCGTGATGATTTCGATGGAATTTCGCCTCCGCATTTGTTATCACCGCAGAAGACGCATGCGGTTCGAACTTCAAACATTTTTGTCGTCGCACTCCGGTTGAACAGATTCCGGAATTAATTTTCGTATTCCGCAAACGAGCTGAAAGGGAAAACATTTTGCTCGTTTTTGCCAACAGGGAAGCAAAGTCCCACACATATTTGCGATCGCATTAGCGAGCGATGATTGCAAATCAATTTCATCCCACACAGTTTCTATGGTTAAAAGAAATATTTTCAAGTTTGTGGTGTCATTTCAAGTTGCCCTCCTCCATGTGATATTTTAAAATGATTCAACACTCAATTTGTGTGCCGCATTCAGCAGGATGTGGTGAGTTGTTGGCATGTTGAAACTGCCCTCATGTGTGAGATAACTCGGTTTTAACGCGTGGCTTCCAGCGAAGAACTGCAAATTGCTTTGCTCGGTTGAGTGAAAATAGCTCTGGGATCGGATTCTGGGATATATATTTCCATTTCGAGCGTCGGATACGATTCGAAAGCGCAAGAATTTGTGGCAGAAATGTACGTCACATGGTGGGATCCAGCGTAATCCGACACATTTTGCGTCGAGCGGCACATAGTTCAACGAATTCTTAGGCGCAACCATCTGTGCTGCTATTGCAACCATAATAGCCATCGCACCAGATTGGCACTTTGAGAAGTAACGGGTGGCAACTAAAATTTTGAAATTTATTTCTCAAGCTGTTAAAAAAGACAAACCAGCAAGTAGAAGATTTGATTTATTGAAATTAAATTGAAATTCATTGTCCATTGTTGAAAAAAATACTAATGAACATTTGAAAGCGGTTCACGTCAACTTTGCGAGTGCATCTCTTGATTCTACCAATCAACTGTTTGCAATTCGAGGCTCTCCAGTTGATCTTGTACACCAAAGAGCTCAAAATCCCAAGGAAATCTCCGATTGGGCAACACGGAGGCTGATTGATCGGGTTGTGGTTTTTGGGTACAAATAGAATCGAATGAGTATTCACGAACAATTGTGTATTTTTGCGTAATGCGATGACGCTTCATTCGGCCAAATCATTTGCATGATGTTTTCGTTGAAAAGGGATCAAAATTTTCTTCAAACATTCTTTCTAATACACATGTTGATCGATAGCCAAACCAGAGGGCTTGCAAGAACAACATTTAGGGTCAATGATCTTGGTTTGTCCGATTTGGGGCGTTTTTACGCGACTAGTAATTGCAAATCGATATTTCTTCATGAAAATCACACATAATCGATAAGAGTTTGAGTTTGTTGAAAAGCCCCAAGTCTATAGTTGCTAATACAGCGCGGACTCGATTATATACAGTTTCCGATTTCTTCCCACTGTATATAATCGAATCCTGTGTATAATTGAGTCAAAAAAAATATTTTTTTATCCGTTTTTTGACGTAGGACTACGTCTAACCGGAAGATATAGGGGGTGAAATGGAAATCAAGGCACTGAACAAGTAGGAAAAAATGCAAGATTTGGAACGCTTATAACTCGAGCATATCTCAATAGATCGCAAAGGTTTTTGCATCAATTGATAGGAAATATATCTACGCATCTATCATAACGTATAACATTTCATTTTTCTCGAGATAAATAATTGAATAATTGTGAAATATCAAGCATTGTCAAAATGCACTATGTGCCCATTTTTGATTGGTCCATTTTGTGCTCCTCAAATCGTACCGACCAAAACGGGCAACCAGAGCAGCAGCGAAATAGAATGAAGCACGATTGGAAAGGAAAAAGAAAAAAATGAACGAAACATTGGTCGCAGTCTCACAAATGCGTAATTCTCGAGCCAACCAGTCAGCTTAAAAATCCCCGCTCCGCTGCCGAAACGATCATTCTCATTCAAACCGTACACCACATCGGTTCGCATCACAACACATCAACAAACTAACACAAGCAGCCATGTCTGGACATGGCAAAGGAGGAGAAGTGAAGGTAAAGGCAAAATTCCGCTCGAACCATTTTGGACTGCAGTTTCTCGTAGGTGTATTCGCCAATTGCTCCGCAAGGGTAGCTAGGCCGAGCGCGTTATTACCAGTGCACCAGTCCACCTAGCTGCCGTTATAGAGTTCTTCGCCGGCTGCCGAAGTGATCGAGTTGGCTGGCAAAACTGCTTGCGCTTTGGTTCGGTGGGCATCAAGACAACAACAGGCGGACGCAAACGCAATCGCAAAACGGCAGCAGGTAGCAGAAGAAAAACGTTTGTTCTTCGTACAAACTGCTTTGGTGGCAAATCCAGAACAAGGTGGCATCGAGGGCGTTCGAAATGGTTTTTTTCAAAACCACGAGTACTAAGTTTTCTAAATAGGAACCATTCCATAAAACAAGGCGCTTTTCAGGGCCATTAAACCTTCCAAAAAAGAGTTTAGGAAATACAGTTCAATGCTTTCTAAAACAATATCCAAAATAATAATAAAACACAAATTGATTTTTTCATAATTTGTTTGCCAGGATCTTGATGAGTATGTGAATTTGGCAGTTGTTCTGAGCTTATTAATTTTCACCAATTCTTAAATTGTTTCTAGATTGAAAGTACAGTAATTTACACTTATCTCGACATTTAGCTAATTGGACGGACCTGCAATGCGACATATTTAGTTGGACATTTTTGTAAACATAGAGTTCGGGGTCCAAATTATGACCCCACATTGAAAGTCGACACTGTACCACTGTCATCGCAAATGTTCAATTACAGGTTGAAATTACCTCCAATCCGATACTGAGTGGTGGTAATGCGACGTGCCATTGAATGTAATTTACTGTAAAATATGTCACAAGCTGGATGGGAATAAATTTTCCAACTGTGAAAGCTGTGGCGAGTGGCAAATGCAATAGCTAAACAGAAAGGTTTAGCCGAACAAGATGGGGATATCGAGTGATAACAAAACAATAAACTCTTTATATTGAAGATAATTTTGTGATCCTGAAAAGGACTCTTTTTAGCCTGCATGTGAATCCAACGAGCGAACAAATCGTAATGAATGTATTTTTTTGCCATCGCTCCCTTTTAACGCTCATTCGTTCGTCTCGTTGGACTCGCCCCTCTGGCTGAGTCTGCCGATTTGTCTCTATCCTGTGAGTGTGTACCGCTAGAGTATAAAACACGCGGACCCCAAAAAATATCTTATTTTCTTTCAAACCGTAAACCCGTGTGGTTGTACGGCATCGGCATCGTGGACGTAACAAAGGAGGACAAGTTAAGGGAAAGGCAAAGTCTCACTCGAACCGTGCAGGTCTCCAGTTCCCTGTTGGTCGCATTCACTGATTGCTCCGCAAGGGTAACTAGGCCGAACGGATTGGTGCCGGAGCACCAGTATACCTAACAGCGATTATAGAGTTTCGGCCCTCGGAGTGCTCGAGTTCGCTTGCAAAGCTGCTCACGACAATCAGAAAACCCGCATCAAGAACAGAGCAGCTTCGGTTCGGCACTCATCAAGGCAACAATTAGTTTCAGTGAGTGGCAAAGTGTTTCTCCGGCACGTCGCATTAAATGTAATTTACTGAACAATATGTCACAAGCTGGATGGAAAGAAATTTTCCAACTGTGAAAGCTGTGGCGAGTGGCAAACGCAATAGCTAAACAGGAATGTTTAACCGAACAAGATGGGAATATCGAGTGATAACAAAAACACAACACCAAAGGTTCTTTTCAGAACCATCAACATATTCATAAAGAGTAAACAGTAAACTAATCCATTTTTCAGGTAGATAGGTAGGTATTCACGTAGGAGAAGAAAATAAAACAATATATTTAAAATATATATTTAACAAAAGCTGTGGACTATACCTACGTCACTCCGGTTATGTCCCCGACATTACCCACCTGTCTTTTTAATTTTTAACTTTTAACATATTTATGTATAAATTATCATTTACATGCAAACTTTTTTTTTATTTAGAAACAAGACAAGAACTTGTCAAACGCGAGAATTGACACGCAAAAATGTTACGAGTGAAACATATTTTTTTCAGCAGTCTCCATACAAAAATGCCATATATTCCAGAAACTGAAAAAGATAGAAAGTTGACGTATTCGACAAAAGTTCATCTTTAATAAGATGATTAGAAAAGATGATGAACCCACTAAGTGCGGATAACGGAAAGCCGATATGCCTCACGATATTAGTTAGTCTCATCTATGTCCTAGATTATTGAAAGAAGGATGTGCTACTTGCCTGATTATTTTTTGAATTTTAGTATCGTTATTTTTTTAGTATGAACTATAGGTGTCCTTATCACATGAAAGAAACACACCAAACCAGTGTAGTTTTTAAGCATAGTTTCTCGGTAAAGAAACGATCTGCCTCTGACAAAGAAATTGTCAACCCACATTTTTTTTAAACGAAAATGAACCAATGCATAATTAATCACCTCGATTGGTGAATGTTTAATTTCAATCAGATCTGAGCAATAATCATCATAACCTTGGTGCGACATCTCGCCGATTTTATTCATCCCCGAAACTCATTTCCGGTGACCACCTAGGCGGAAAATCACCCGTTCCTTCGTGTCGCGCTTATTAACATCAATTCCCGGCGCAATCACTCGGAAAAAAAACGCAGGCAAACACACACACATTGGGCTCCATACCGATGCAAGCCGTTATTATAACACATATTCACATTACTCCTTTCCAACTGACCTGACCGAAGCCACAATTAAGTCCACGTCGGATTTATCGGTGATAATAATGATGATGGCGTTGATGGGAAGTGGTGTTGTACGATCCACAGAGTGGGAAGAGAAATTTATAGCCACGTTCCGTTCATCGTGTTGAACCCGTTTGATTGGGATAATTTATTCTCGGCGTGAGGATGAGGCTGGAACCACACACACACACACACACACTCGCATGTGGTCGCATGTTGACGACGTCGCGTCGGGTAGATATCCGTTGTGGTCTTCGATTGACTGTCGGTTGAATCAATTTTCAAGGACTGAAAATTACTGTGTACTCTAATTTATTCCGAGTCATGTATATACTCAATGAGCCTAGTCAAGAGGGCAGTAAGTAATGTCGGTGTTTGGCTTTTCCAACCATGGGCTTAGCTATAGTTTGAATGTCGTTCTTATGGTGGGTTTAGACTAGTGATATATTCATGTGAAGAAATATGATGAGATTGGAAGTGGAAGGCATTTTTGGATCAGTTAATTTATTTCGACTCTCATCAATTCTTTCTGCTTACTCTTATTGGTCATGACAATAAAATAACAATCAATGGCAGAAGAAAACTAATAGAAATTGATTTAAAAATGAGCGTTGTTTACATCTGCTGACAGTTGCATATGAGTACAAGTGCAAGAAAGAGAGAATGAGTTGTCGACATCTACGCGTTTACTGAAACATGGCTCAATGACAACACTATTTCAAGCCAGCTCTTCGATAGTAATTACGCCGTTTTCCGACACGATCGATCACCCTCCAACAGCAACAAAAGGTCTGGTGGCGGAGTGTTGTTGGCTATTCGTTCTCGCTATAAGTCACTGTTACTATCCCCTCCCGAAAGCCTGACGGTTGAGCAATTGTGGGTGTCGATCGAAGCGGGCGACTCAACGCTTTTCATTTGTGTGGTGTATATTCCTCCGCATCGTGTAAACGACAATATTCTTATCGAAAAGCACTTGTCGTCGCTCGACTGGATTATCTCTCTTATGGGCGCGAAGGACAGTTTGACAATCCTTGGAGATTTCAACTTGCGTGATGTGAGATGGGAGCAGAACACCCATGATTTTTATTTCCCTACATCTGACTCATCGACTGGACTCGCATCCCGTAATCTGTTGGATGCTTATCGCACTTCAAGACTCGGACAAAAGAGCGGAGTTATGAATCGTAACAACCGTATGCTTGACCTCTGCTTTGTGAGTGAGGAAATGTGTTCCAGTTGCTCCGTAATACCAGCTCCTGCTCCGCTAGTGAAAAGTGGCATACATCATCCCCCGTTGCTGGTCAGCATTGATATTTGCGTACAATGTGATTACAAAGACACGACAGAGAGCATATACTACAACTTCGACAAAGCCAACTTCGACGAGATGAACAATTTCCTCTCAAACGTTAATTGGGATGAAGAATTGGCCAATCGCGACGTCAACGACGCAGCATCAACGGTATCGTGCATCATAATCTATGCCATTGATCAATTTGTACCTAAGCGAACTAACCGTGTACCTCTTAAACCTGCATGGTCGAACTCGAAGCTTAAGCGTTTGAAGAAACGGAAGCGCACCTAAGCAACTACATCAAGCGCACCTAAGACAGCTCCAACGTCGTCTGAAATCCAACCCTAAGTGGTTCTGGCAACACGTGAATAGTCAAAGGAAGGAAACAGGCCTCCCCTCAACCATGACTAACGGTGTAGTGAACGCTGCAACCATTCCAGATATTGCAGAATTATTTCGTAAACAGTTTAGCAGTGTTTTCAGTAACGAACGAACAAACAGCCAGGACGTAGCAGCTGCATCTCGCAACGTTCCTTTCTCATCCTTCTCAAGTGGTCCGTTTACTATTACGAGAGAAATGGTTATCTCAGCCGGGAGTCAACTGAAAAATTCGAGGGGTTCCGGTCCTGATGGTATTCCGTCCTTGGTCCTGAAACGCTGCTTGATTGCTCTAGCAACACCTCTAGCCAATACTTTCAATCTCTCCCTGAGGTCGGGTGACTTCCCATCTTGCTGGAAGGAATCTTACGTTTTTCCGATTCACAAAAAGGGTTGCAAACGGACTGTATCGAACTATCGTGGAATAGCCGCTTTAAGTGCTACGTCGAAACTTCTCGAGCTAATTATTCTCGAAGAATTGGTTCAAAACTTCGCTCACTGCATTTCGATGGACCAGCATGGTTTCATGTCCAAGCGCTCAACGACTACCAATTTAGTACAGTTCACTTCCTACATCATCCAATAATTGAGCAAGGCCATCAATTAGATGCTATATATACAGACCTCTCTGCAGCATTCGATAAAATGAATCACGACATTGCTTTGGCTAAGTATGACAGGTTAGGTGTTCAGAACGACCTGCTTGCTTGGCTTTCTTCTTATTTGACTGGTCGAAGCATGTCTGTCAAAATTGCGGACTATGTTGCTCCTTCCTTCCCCGTGACATCTGGCGTTCCTCAAGGCAGCCATCTAGGGCCATTCCTGTTTCTGCTGTATATGAATGACGTCAACTACATTCTGAAATGCCGCAAGTCGTCGTACGCCGACGACCTCAAGTTGTATCTCGTGATACGGAAACCAAGCGATGCTGTTTTTCTACAGCTGCAATTAGAAGCTTTCGCCGAGTGGTGCCAACTAAACCGCATGTCACTCAATGCATCGAAATGCTCTATAATTTCATTTGGTAGACAACGTGCATTGATTCACTATGTTCAACTATGTTCTATCGGGGATAAGCTTGAAACGGGAATCGACGGTCAAGGATCTTGGATTACTACTTGATTCCAAGCTTACATTCAAGGACCACGTCGCCTACGTGGTGTCGAAAGCTTCATCTCAACTCGGGTTCATGTTCCGCTTCGCCAAAGAATTCAAGGATATATATTGCCTTAAGGCTTTGTACTGTTCTTTGGTTCGACCAATACTGGAATATTCGGCTGTAGTGTGGTGCCCATACTACCAAAACGAGGTGAACCGCATCGAAGCAATCCAACGAAAGTTTATCCGTTTCGCTCTGAGGCATCTTCCTTGAAATGACGTCCACAACTTGCCCAGCTACAAAAACCGTTGCATGTTAATACACTTGGAATCACTTGAGGCGAGACGTAACATCACGATGGCATGCTTCATTGGTGACCTGCTTCAAGGTAACATCGACTGTACTTCGCTGTTAAGCTGTCTTAACATAAACATCCGCCGCCGTAATTTACGCTCTCACGTTTTCTTATGCGTCCATCCCTCGCGAACAAATTATGGATTTAACGAGCCCATGCGAAGGATGTGCCGTGTCTTCAACAGATACTACGATGTGTTTGACTTTAACGTTTCACGTTGTAGAAATTATTAGAGTTTTTAATTAATATGTGTAGTGTCGTAATTTTCATGTCATTGGGATAACCATTGTATCTGTTGGCATATGAATAAATATAAATATAAATATAAATATAAATATAAATATAAATATAAATATAAATATAAATATAAATATAAATATAAATATAAATATAAATATAAATATAAATATAAATATAAATATAAATATAAATATAAATATAAATATAAATATAAATATAAATATAAATATAAATATAAATATAAATATAAATATAAATATAAATATAAATATAAATATAAATATAAATATAAATATAAATATAAATATAAATATAAATACTTTCTCTTTTTCGGTAATATATTATCCTGAAGAAGAACTGCGGTCAACTTCAGTGATTTCTCACCAGTGAGAAATTCACCAGCGTTTACATATGCTAAATTTATACAGCCATTCCATGCCAAACCGATATAGTGGTTCTCAGATTTTCGTCAAAAGCGATAGTTTTGTTCTTTATCGCAAATTATGACACCCGTATTTTTTTTATTTTTTTGTTAGGGGGGCCATTTCCATTTTAGGGTGGTCCAAAAAACAATTTTTCGCATTTTTGCCAAAAATGACTTTTTTCAAAAATTCATAACTTTTGAACTACTAGACCGATTTAGATGATCGACATATAAAAGTAAAGCCAATCACCTTCTTTTCTGAAAAAAATACTAAACATGCAGAAAATTTGAATTCTGTTCCCGTTGTTATTGATTGTATTCGTTTTTTATTGTTTTCATAATCTTGGGACTGTTATGTTCATATAATATATTATAATTTACAGAATAAAATACAAACGTCTTGCTTAGTTGGTGTCTACTTCTCAACGACCTACGTCTCATCATTTTATTCTCGTCTCAAGTTCTCTCTACGTATAACAGAATAAGTTCCTCACTAGAGAAATTGGTTTCGTATGGTTGGTCGAACACGACAGTTCTTCCCCCTGAAGATACCACTATACTATGCTACTCAATTTATCAAAAAATAAAATTCTTGCCTAGAAGCATTCATGTTTGAATTATTCGAGATTCTTTTGCTAACAAAAAACATAAAATTCAGAGCGTTACAATTCAACTTATTTCGAATTCATGTAATATAATGACAAAATACCTTAATTTTTGTCGGAGTTTTACTTTACTCGGAGTATATATATATATATATATATATATATATATATATATATATATATATATATATATATATATATATATATATATATATATATATATATATATATATAATAATAATAATATTTCGAAAATATTCAATGAAACTCTTTTCACATATTGTGCTTCAATCCATTTTTCAATGGAATGCTTATCATGATTCTTGTATAACACCTTATCCCCTAAAGCCAGCTTAGTAAATGGATCCTGGAAAGGCCTATCATCATCTATTACCCCCCTTCTCGGGGAGAGTCTTTTATCCATTTTATCGGGGAGAATCTGGAGATGCCTTTTAAAACTACGTCGAGGGTGAATAAGATCCAATATAACTTTGGGTTTATAACTTAATAATTTTTCAGATGGAAATCTGTCGTCAGCAGAACAAGTGTTCCTATAATTTGATAAAAACAGTGTTACCTTATCCTCAACTGTAAGAGATTTAATTTCAGGGTCAAGCATAAATTTCTTTAAAACTTCTTTGACTACCCTCACCATTCTTTCCGCCTGCCCATTGCTACTAGGGTTATATGGCGGGCTCTCCATTACAACTATACCCTGCTGTTTCATGAATGAACAAAAGTAAGAAGAGTTAAATGGTGGGCCTCCATCGGTTACCAGAACATCTGGGAGTCCAAAACGTGCAAATATAACCGAGAACTTTTTTATTACTTTGTTTGCATCTGTTCCATAGTTCATTATCTCTATTTCCAACCATTTGCTATAACTATCGACGACTAACAAATAGGTTTTAGAATCGAAATAGAAGAAGTCAGCATGGATGCGACTAAAAGGGCGAGTTGTTGGAATCCAGCTTGCATTTGAATCAGATTTAGGTACCACTGCTGTTTTCATACATGACTGGCACTGTTGAACATAGTTTTCTATGTCTTTGTTCAATCCTAACCAAAATATACACCGCCTAGCTGTTTGCTTCATTTTAACCATCCCATTGTGGTTAGAATGAAGTAATTTCAGAATCGCCTTCTGCAGCGCAAGTGGAATAAAAACCCTGTCCTGGTACAGAATGCAACCTTCCACGACCTCTAAATCGCAACGTAAAGAAAATACAGACTGTAAAGCCCTGTCGACTTTGTTTGGCCATCCGTCATTGATATATTCTATGACTTTTGAAAGCAATAAATCAAGCTTACTTTGTTTAGCTATTAGTGAATAATCAAAAGGAAAATCGTTGAAAAAATTTATGCTTTTAATGCTACCGCTATCCAAGTGCTTAGGGACACACTGGTCCAGCGGGAATCTAGAGCAGAAATCAGCATTACCCATCTTTGATGATGGTCTGTAGCAAATATCAAACTCGTATATAGACATTTCCATTATGTAGCGCTGTAATCTTGTAACACACATTTGGTTTTTTCCCGGTTTTCCAAATATTCCTAAGAGCGGTTTATGATCCGTGTATATAATAAATTTCTGTCCAAATAAATACTTATGGAACCGTTTCACTGTACAAACTAGAGCTAACGCCTCGAGATGTAGTATTGGATAGGATTTTTGAGCCGAATTCAACGAAAACGACAGGGACTAAAAGCGCTATAGTTTTTTATATTTTTTCTGGAAAGCTGAGTATTTTTCACACAACATATCTCGAAACCAGGGAAGCGTTTTTGTTCGTTTTTGAGTTGTGATTTTTCAAAGTTAGCCGAGGGTCCTAAAAACCATTTTTTCCATTTTTTCCACTACAAAAAATCATAACTTTTGATCTAGTGGACCGATTCAAATGATCGACATATCGAATTAAAGCCAATGAGCTGGTCTTGTTTGATAAATTATTATATTCTGAATAAAAATTAATTTTGGCAAAAATGCGAAAAATGTTTTTTTTTGACCACCCTAGAATGGAAATGGTCACCCTGACAAAAAAAAATACGGGAGGTTGTATCAAAGATACGACCGCATTGTTGACGTAGAACTACGCTGTTATTTTATATAAGTCGCCACACATTGGTGGCTTGAAACTACTAGGAATATAAACACTTCTCATCATTTTGCGCTATTCTAAAAATAATCGCTTCTGTTAATATTACTGGCCTCAAAAAAAGTTTACTTTCTCATGCTCGAGAGAAGCGCAGCTGTCACCCTTAGTGGAGGAGGTTTTGCTACTGGCAAGCGGAACCTAATCACATACAAAATCCCAGAACGACATTTACATTCATGGTGACTAAACAAGCCTCGAAAACAGTAGCATTGCTTCATTATGATCAGTATTAGCACAAATGCAATCCTAGTTGAAGGCAGTTTTGCGACTGGCACGCGAACCCAAATAACTTATAACATTCCAGTAAGACATTCAAGATGCTTGGTATTCCCCAAATTTTTTTTTGGCGCACAAACTTAACGCCTGCTTCGCCATAACGTCAGTTTGATGCATTGATGCATTCTCAAAGGCACCAACGAAGCCCTTATGATGACGGAAAACAAACAATGTTAATTAAAGGGTGTGTCACATCAAATTGCATCACGGAAAAAACGCTGTAGAAGTTTAATTTTTAGGAATTATATCTTCAGCTTTCGCTGATAATCAGATAAGAGTGTATAGATCACGTTGGCCATGCTTCACTGTCAATTTTTCGTAAATTTGGAAAAATGTCGTCGAACGAAGAAGAGCGTCGTGAATTAATCCTGTGCACTCATTTCGAGAATCCGGAGTTGTCACATCGGGACATCGGTAAGATGCTGGGAATCGTCCAATCCACGGTCAGCAGAGTACTAAAACGATACTTCGAGAACCTAACCATCGACCGGAAGGTGAAGAACGGCAAAAATGGATGCTCCGTCAGTGAAAAAGATCACAAGCAGTTTAGACGTGATCCGAGAAGTTCGGTCCGGGATGTCGCCAATAAGCTGAATTTGTCAAGTTCATTCGTCCAGCGGACCAAGCAGCGGGAGGGCCTGCGTACATACAAGATTCAGAAGGCTCCTAACCGCGACGAAAGGCAAAACATGGGGAAGACGCGAGCCCGGAAGCTGTACAACGAAATGCTGACGACGCCGCATTGCCTGGTAATGGACGACGAAACCTACGTCAAAGTGGACTTTCGTCAGCTGCCAGGCCTGTTGTTCTTCTCCGCAGAGGACAAATTCAACGTTCCGGAGGAGATTCGCAAGCAGAAACTATCCAAGTTTACAAAGTTCATGGTGTGGCAAGCGATCTGCTCTTGCGGAAAGCGGAGCGCCCCCTTCGTGATGACCGGCACGGTAAACGGGCAGGTTTACCTTAAGGAGTGCCTACAGAAGCGCTTACTACCACTATAGAAGCAGCACGAGGCCGAGCCGACCATCTTCTGGCCGGATCTCGCTTCGTGCCACTATTCAAAGGACGTGTTGGAGTGGTACGAAGCCAACGGGGTCACCTTCGTGCCAAAGGAAATGAACCCGCCCAACGCGCCGGAGCTTCGCCCAATAGAGAAATATTGGGCGATTATGAAGCAGGCCCTCCGGAAGAACCCAAAAGTTGTCAAATCGGAGGCGGACTTCAAGAGAAAATGGATTTCTGTTAAAAAAAAAACTACAACCTGACGTTGTAAAAAAACCTTATGGACGGGGTAAAGAGGAAGGTGCAAGCATACGGGCTTGGGCTCGAAGTATGAATAAAAAGAAAATGCCAAAAGTTGTTTAATAGTTTTTATTTTACTGTCTAAAATTTTCAAAAGGATCGGTCTACTGGGCGAATTTCTACAGCGTTTTTTCCGTGATGCAATTTGATGTGACACACCCTTTACCATTTATAGCATCACATACTTCCGGAATTATCTTAGCTGTGACTACTTTCTAGATACTAAAAAATATCAACAATAATCTGAACGATATTCCAGAAGAAAGGCAAATCAATGTCAGTTCTAATTTCACTCTTACAGGTATAGCATCCCTAATGAGTGTATCTCGACGTTGTATTTTTGGAACAATTAAATCCAACAGTGTTTTCATCTGTTCAGGTGTTATTCTCAACCCTGCTCTGTACTCTCGGGGATCATCCTCAAAAAGTTCCTTCAATACTGTATTTGTTTCTCCTTTTCTTTGCATCCAATTCCTGGCCCAAATCCTTTTGCCTTTCTGATTTTTTTCGGATTCAATTACCTTCTTATTTCAAGAAATTCAGCACAAAGTATTTTTTCAACATTGTATACGGTATGAATTATGGTCAGCGTATATTTCTCAATCACATTGTCTGAAAATAAATGCAACTGAAAGCCTGCGACGAAAACTGCCAATAGAGAAGTCGATTTCGGATCAATTATCTGCCAAAATCGGACCTGATTTCTGTTTCTGATTATCTTGATGGACACTAGTTTCTCGCCAGCAGCTCACACTGTATGAACGGATAAGGCGAGTCAACTGATTATCAAGCAAGTTCACCGGCACAGTAGCTGCTCACTGTCAAGTCAGCTACTAGCAACGTATAAATGGGCCTTTAGTCGTCTCAAACATCGGAATATATTGTAGAATAGCTAGCCCGACAAACGTTGTTCTGCCATTAAAATATTTTTGTTGAATGTGTGGGTGTTAAATAAAAAATAACTGATGTACTGTAAGTGTGTGTTTAATATATAATATGTATTATTTATGTTTGACATACCGAGGAATAAAGCACCAAAAAAAAACCAGAAGTGGGTTATATATTTGATATAACCGCAAGTTGGACAAGGACTAACGTTGACTTAGCAATCAATAAGTAACAAGCATATAAATCTTAGACGTTTCATCTTTCGAATGAAGTGATTATCATACCACTTCGTTTAGTCGGAAAAGAATTAATAACGTTCAAAGGGGGAATCGATTCCTCCTCGGAAATACCCAGCGCAAATAGTACCCACTCCCCAAGCCCCGACAATTGGAATCACCGTTGATCCGGAGCAGAATTATTAACGCTTGAGAAGGAATGGATTCCTCCTCGGAATTACACAGCGAAAAAAAGACCCTCCTCCCAACAATTCCAACTTCCCACTAACGACGATCGATTGCAGCATTCGTAAACAAATAATTTTATAACGCTGCTTTCATAAATATGATTTCTTCGTTATGTAACATAATATCCACTTCGATCATATCAACTACACCGTATCATACCATATCAAATCTATAGTCAATCCGAGTACAATAGTACCCGCTGCTTGAATCTAATTTGCCGTGCCAATTTCCCCTGACTCCATGGTTTTGAAGTCTGTGTAAGGGAAGCACTCCGATTTTCACAAACGCAAGCGAGTACAAAAATACCCGCAGCTCGTATCTATTGTGCAATGCCGATTCCCTTCATGGTTTTGAAGTCTGTGTTAGGGAAACATTCCCTTCCATTCCAGCGATCGTACATCAATCGTTGCGCAAACATAACTGAGTGGATTTCCGAGCGGCACTCGCTTAAGACGCGTCCACATCACGTCAATCGGCCTTGGCTGCCCGGTAAAGCCGGCTTAATGTGGACGTACCACTCGGGCTTGCCGACGTGCCGAAAACCGACTCGAATCAAACCGAACCCAACCCGAAACAAGTGGGTCCGGTTCGAGAAAGTCGAACCAAAACTAAACGAAGTAAATTAGCGTTGAAGACATTGTGCTTCGTGTGTTCGTGACGGCTTCGTGCATCCGATGGGGCTTCGGCTTCGTGCACCCGATGGGGCGTCCACATTACATAACGAACCGAATATGTCGCCTGGTACAGGCCGATCGGCATCATTCGGCATAATGTGGACGCGCCTTTATATACCGATTGGTGTGATTTCAATAGCCTGTTTTGAAAGCAATCTTAGGGATCAAAAAGTAACAAGCATATAACGCGTAGACATTTTATCTTTCGAATGAAGTGTTTATTATATTATTTCGTTCAGTTATTTAGGAGCTATTAATGCTCAAAATCTCGTTCTCCGGCGTAACGCTTTCGTTTTCGAAAGTTTAAACTTACACCCCAGTATAGAAATGAAAGACGTAATATATTGTAATATATTGTCGCAAAGTATAACAATTAAATAAAGAAAATCGATATAAGTTCCGTTGTTGCAAATATGTTTGTTACCCTCCGTCATACTACAAAACTTAACATTAATATCAACATTGAGTGTTTTGCTCGGCTGAAGCAAATGTGTTAATGTCAATGTCTAACTTAACTTTTTTTTCTTCTTGCCTTTCCGCCAAAACATTACCCATGATATAAAATAATTACCAGAGACAATTTGCGCTCAAGATTTTTCCCTACTTGCATAGAATGTGTTGGTCTACACAGAACACACATAACAGACCCTTTTCATTTATAATTTTTGTTTTAAAAACGTGTTTATTTCATTCGGAAATTCATAACAATTTTCACTTCACAGAAATCGCTTCACAGAAAGCTCCTTGACGTTATCGCATTGCGTTTCAAGGTTGTCACATTTGAACAATCCGATTAGACTTAGGTCGAACGGTTTACAGAATGCGATATTGCAATCGATTCGGGTAATTTTGACTCGATCGGATTTCAAAATACGGGTGAGTAGTTGATCAATAGACGCATCTGGAATTTTCGAGGAAATTACGCTATCGATTTTCTCAGGGCGTATTTTGTCGACTATCCAAATTAAAAATGTGCATTTGCAGTAATACTCGCTTTTGTCATCTATCCGAAAACCGAATACGTGTAATGTTGTAATGAAGCTCATTAGAAACTATTTTTTTTTTTGTTTCAACACATGTGCTGTAATATCATGACAATGCATGCGTTTCGCTCTGGCAATAGCAAAGGTTGTGCCGGTGTTGCGCATGATGGCGTCTCGCATGTAAGTGTATTTTTCTTCACACCGCTTCTGATTGTCTAGAATCGTAGCCGTTCGCTCTTTACCTCTCTGTCGTTCGCAAGTAATTCTACGTATAGAAGGTAGAATTACTCTGTTTCACATCAATCTTTTCAGCTAAATTTCCTACCACATTCGATCATTATATCATTGCATTCGGGATACCGAAAATGAACCGACGCCAAACCTCACAATCACAGCAAGCCACTCACAGTTGATTCATCCAGTTTCGTTCATTCTCTTTTTCGTTCTGCTCTGCGTTCACGGAATGTGAACAAAAGGAAATATCCCTAAATTTCTCATTCATTGATATTAATAACTAGTTCATTCACTATCAGCACCGTTCTCGGACACTGACGAAACGGAGAAGTTCGTTGAGGAAGATAACAAAGTACAGAATGCTCATAATAGTGACAAGAAATAAAAATTATGGAAGTATGCAAGGTCTCCGTCTTAGTTAAAATGCTTTCATTTTACATAGTGAATATGTAATTCCAATTCCACTTGTCAGAAATGCTAAAAAAAGACTGTAAAAAAATACCGTCTTGGCTCAAATTTCAAACATTTAACTTTTGACTCAAATTCCGAACACACGAACATAAAATGGTGCTGTCCAAGACACGACCGCAATGGGAATATTTCGAGCTTTCTTTTGCAAACGGATCAAACTGTGTTACATAATTAGCGGATGAAATTGCCTATCAATCCTTAGCTGTGTGTGTACGTGCAGATCTTGCTCTTTTGTTGGCATTTCCGCTTACGCCACCGATTTGCGTTGCGCTTTCGGAGTAACAGACTCAATGAGAAAATCACACACTTATCGGGACATTGAAAATGAACAGTCACAACATTCCTGACAATTCAATGGCAATGAATAAATGTGAATGAATTCTCATGACTCGAGCTTTAAGGAAGCTCAGATAGCACAGAATGAATCTGAATGAACACAGTTGTAAATTTGTTCGACGTCGAGTGAGTGACAGCAGCATCGACAACCAAATAAACGTGTTACACTGATAAAAATATATTTTCAATATTACTTAACAAGCGCAATAGGGTTTGGGTTTGGAACCTGGTCAACGATGAACTCCAGATTATTTTTTTTTCCTCGAATCACAATTTCTCGCGTCGATGTGCAGTCGCTTATTGAAGAATTTCAATATTTCATTATATTTATTCAAAAAGTGTTCTAGCTTGCCGGCAATGCGCCTGGATTTAGCCAAATTGAGATTATTGGCACATGTGTGGATGAAAGTTCGATGAAGCGAACGTAGCGCCATCTGTCATCTAACAACGTTAATAAATTTGTTATCTTTGAAAAACGAACGATGGATCGATTATTTAGATATTGTTTATACCAAAATACTAAAATAGGTGATAGTAGTGAACTTTTGAGGTTATATGTACTTTTATGCCAAATTTAAGAAAAAATACAAAAAAAGCTATTTAAATTTTTTTCTGCATAGGGCTACCCAAATCGGTATTAAACATATGGTAATCGGTACCCTAGCGGTATCATATAAAGTTTAAGGTAACACGGGGTGATTTGGTCATATGGGGTGATTCCCAGCAAACATTAAATCGCATAACAAGCGTATATATAACATCATATGCCCTAAAATTTGGTTGGCATATAATGCGCCTATCTGGCATATGCATGCAAAAGTGGAGGCCATATACATACATGGCAAATGCTTACCGAATTTGTTTGGATCAATATGCAACTTTGACCGGCTATAATAGCGATTATGTTGAATTGAAATGCGATCTAATATGAATATATTCATGAATTGTCAAAGCACCAAATACGACTTTTGCCATACTCATATACGATTTATTACAGACATTGAAAAAAACAAATGGCGCAAAATACTTTCGTAAAATGTTTATTATGGCCTCACGAATCGCCATTTTTATATATGAGTATTTATGTTTGTAGAAATAATAATTGTTTGATTGACTTGTGTTCGGAGTGGAATATGAATGTTTCAAATGGCACAGATTGATGTTTGGTGAAAACTGCTCCGATGTGGGTTCGAACTCCGGTTGTCTGGCTTATCATCCACCAGCTATCTCGCGCGGCTATCTGAAATTTAATTCAACAGCGGTTGAAACTTTCGCGTGCATCAGCATTTCATTGACATTTCAATATGATGTAATATGTTCTTTATAAGGATATAATGGTTTTGATCAGCATGCAACACGATTTACTACAGTACTGAATCGATTTAAATTATATGCTTATACGACACACAAACTGCATCAGCGTAATATACGCATATGATGCGGATTAAATATATTTTACGACAATGTACATCATAAAATTGATGTTTATTATACCGATATGCGATTTAATTTGATAATGGTATATAAAATCGAGTTTTTACATTTTATGCGATTTCAAATATACACGATACATACTTTGATTGATATTATATGCGATTATGATTTATTCGGATTTCTTGTAAGACTTGGCACGTGCAAAATTATACGATTTAATGTTTGCTGGGTTTGGACCACCTCTTTATCTCAAAAATTACGGCTCAACTTGGATTTTCTATAATGTCATTTTCTTCTATTGTTGAACCGTATATACCTAAAGTAAAAAAAACTTTGGTAAAACTTCACAAGTAGAGGGAAACGGTAGCATGAACACGGCAAGCACTTTGATCGTCAAAAAATGTGAGTTTTCCGATAGTGGTTTTATGGTTTTTCCCGCTAATCAAACAAATTTTTCGTGTATTGTGCAGTAAAGTTCCGTTCGCCTACAGAAGAGGAACAATTTGATGTAGCGAAACTGTAAGTTTGATTACAATCAATGAAATTAATTGCATTTTAATTTTTGCGTGTTGTGTGGGGTGAATTGATCCTACAGGTTTGAGACTTTTCTTTGGTCTAATTGATTCCAGATGCCGATGAATTACAAGAAGAGGATGGACAGATAACGTTGGAAGAAGGAGGAGCTTGAAAGAGCAACGCAGGCCATCGAGAACGGATTTTCTTTGACCAAGCATCAAAAGTGTTTGAAAATGCTCGAACAACAGTGAAAAGATTCATGCAGAATTCGAGATGGTGTCAATCCTACTTTTCTGGTCTAGAATCTGGCCAAGACACCTGATATCGATCCCAAAACATTGTTACTGATTGTAACATTATCCCAAAATACTTTACATAAACATAAGTATGGTTTTTTTTTCGATGAAACACACACTGGACCAAATCATCTCTTTTATTTTATGTTATATTTGGTAGATTGAAGTTTTATATAATGATTAAACATTATTTATTAAGAGAAAACAATTGTAGCTCAGTAAACGATGTGACATTTTTTATTTAGACCGTATTGGTTTGGAAATATTAGACGATTTGCTTAGGTGGTCCAAATTCCCCCCTTTTCCCCTACGTCTTATTCTTATGTTTCCAAGTTTTTTGTGCATAATATCATGAAAATCGGTCGATCCGTTTCGGATGAGTTCGACCACGAACATCGTGATACGAGATTTTTATACAAATTGACTAATACAAAACCGAGAAAAAACAAATCATCAAATAAACAAATAAACATGAAATCAGTTTAAATCGACCGAATTTTGATGGTGGCAACCTTTAATGGGTTGGAAACGTTTTCATTCGCAAAACTCACAGACTAACTGGACATGTCCTTCAACATTACTTGTTACTAAATTTATTACATCTTCATAACGATACCGCTGCTAGACGCTCGCTGTTCATCCATACATTACTGGTTGCGATTGAGGTGTACAAGTTATTTCCTCCCACAACCCCTAATCCAAATGCTTCCGAAAGGAGAAATCCCCTTCCCACACAAAATCCACAATCAGTCGCACAAAACGATTTGAGCAAACTTTGAGGCACGGTGCACAACATATCTATCCAAAGCACCCGGATAACCTGCACCTGGTAAAACTAAACGACTAACAAGCGCCGTGTTTGATGTTTCCGAAGTCCTCCACCCATCAGTCCCTGTCCCCATTCCAAAGCAATTGTACCATCCAGTGCTTTGGGTGGAATGAGCCAAGTAACTGATAATCGGCTTATGGCGATTGACTTTTAACGAACTTTCCAGCAGCGCTTCGGAAATATAAATTGCCTTTCTTTGCCTCGAGCCTCGAGCCTGGAGCGTCTAAATCGAAACTCAGATTAATGCCTTTTTCGGAGTTTCCCGCGGCCTGTAGCGGAGAGGGAGGGGTAGGGGTTGGGCACAGAATGTGCAGACGGTAAAACGGGTCGATGTATCGATTCGCGTGTGAAAGAGGCTTTGGAACGGAACCAACTGCAGCAACCACTCAACCAGCAGCAGCAAAGGATTCGCGGTATCTTGCGCCAAGGTTCGCGTGCGGATTGATTGATTTTGCGCTATCGAAGCCACATCACACGAAATTGATTCGGACCGATTTTGCTGCAGCAAGCCCGGTCAAGGTTTATGACCGCACTTTCTTCAATCACTAAATTGGTCGGGTGGAAGTCATGTGTTTGTGTGTGTGTGTGTGTGTGTGTGTGTGTGTGTGTGTAGGTGTTTTCATTTCCGCTCGAGTGGTCTCCAAATGGAATCACTCGGCTCAATGGATTAGTTAATGGAAACCATAAACGGATAACAAACATTCTAGTTTAGTCATTCATCGATAACCAACGTATCCCCAATCAATCTATCGCCTTAGAATAGGCATTCGAACAAGAAATGCCACAAAAGTGAAGCTCATATTGTCCTGATCCCTCCTCTGTCGACAGTAATCTGTCTAATCTTATTATCCTCGGTTGGAGTGGAGGAGGCGGCATCGCAACTTGTTTCGCTGCCTCCCCGAGTTCATTTCATTACTCGCTATCATTTTGTCGCTGGTGATAACGGAAATTGGCAAAAACACGATCCTCGGAGGCCGCGCGGATGCTGCGTGTTCGGGAAGAGAGCCATGCGGCGGAACGCAAAATTGATGGCGAAAGCTGCTGAGTGAATTTTCCGCGAACATGATTAATTATGTTGTTCGAACTGCGAGGGGCCCCGAGAGTTCGATGGATTCCAGATAAGAGTGTGGCAGTCGCATGGGGTGATTCGCGGTAACAATTATGAGCGGATCGGAAAGCTGAAATTGATTCTCGGTAAACAGTTATCTGAAATCAATATTTGTTTGTCCGGAGTGCGGATCAAAGATGACTTCGGGAGTCATCTTGAAGTTTTTCGTTTACGTTGTTGTTGGCAATAGATCGCACGCTGCGCTGATTAGAACGGAAGATTGGCTGGTCAGATAAACAGAAACTTTTGAACGTCGTAGACGTTTATGAAGTCATGCACGAAGCGGATATTTTTGAATGGAACCGGCTGAGTCAGGGCTAGGTGATGATTACACAAAGCAACGGAATGAAAAATCCTTTCCAAAATCAGTTCCTGCGTAAATTTTTATCATTAAATACGAACATATATTCATTTATTCTGACTTCAATTCCCTAAATGATTCAGTCAATGTAGTTCGTTCATTTGCGTGTGTGAATATTTTTTTGTGATACTGCAAACAAAGAATTACTCCTTCACCTCATTGCGGGTCTTCCCGAAGAATTTTTCTTTCACCATTTTAACGTAGGATTACATCTGTCGAAAATATACTGAAGGGTACAAATTAAAAAATCTAAGTAAAGGGTCATCCATTAGCAACTTGACGGTTTTGTGTCTTCGTGTGAACGAACCCTTAAAACATTTTGATTATCTTTCAATGTCAAATCGTTAGTCAAAATCATGGATCAATTCATCATGGTGAAGCACACGAACGTGGCAACGTTTAATAATTATTGAAAATTAGGAGGAAATTTCGACCGTAATAATTGTTCAGTTCCACACCAACCGAACTGAAGCGACAGCATCTACACCCAATATTCATTTTCAGTACCTGTTTTGACATCCTGATTTATAACATTCGCGATACTAAAAGTTCAAAATTCAGGGCCCTCAATTGACCATCTTTGTGTTGTCATAGAATAACTACTTCCACGCAACAATCATCAGCGATGGAGATCGATCCACGGTCCCTGCAAGAAACATCGGGTTGTTGTGCTATTAATAACATAACAATGATCATATCAACTGTCTCCGCTGTCCGGTGATCTAACTAAACGATGGAACAAAAGGAATACTCATATGTCTAAATGGCCTAAATGGCGTTGTAACGACTTTTCTCATGCGCGTATTTTGTCGTCTGTTGCTACACGCATCTGCATGACGGGGCTGTACCTTGCGCCGCCATCATGCCATAAAATTTGTTTCGAATTGTCACGCACACCACAACGCAAATATAAACTCTCCTTTTTTTTTTAACATTCGCACTCACCTTGGCTGGAGATTGTGAAGCTCTCCGATGGGGTTCGGGTTGAGAGCGTCGTCCTGCTCCTTCCGTTTGGTGTCACCTTTTCTCCTGCGGTCCTTCCCTTTCCTCGATCTCCTTTCCTTTCTTCGTTGTTGTCGTCCCTTTCTTCGTTGTTGTCGTCCCTTTCTTCGTTGTTGTCGTCCCTTTCTTCGGTACCGGAAGCCACTGCCGCGTCTGTTGCTTTTGCCTTTTTTTTTTTATTCTTTTTTCTCAATTTTTTCTTTTCACTGCCGGGTACACCTTGCAGCCGATTCTTTTCGCCATTAATCACACTGGCGGACGCTCACTTGACGACACTCGAATCGCGTGGTTCAGGAACTCGACCGAATGTACTGCACCACATGGGGCGATCTAGCTACCATCACCAATAGGGGAACGAAACACCGCGAAAATTTCTTCACGGACGGGACACTTTCACATCCACGAGGCACATTCCGGAACCGTCACCATTTGACTTTTGCGGAGGAGACAAATTATTTCCGCTACGGAAGCGTTTTTTTCCACAACCGAAAATTGCACTCAAACAATGTGCTAACACATGAGCACCAGCGACATTAAAACCGCGACCGACCTCGACACTGGCCAATTCCACCCTTTTACATTCCTTCATGGAACCCAAATCTCTTTCGCCGCGGAACCACTACTTTTCGCACCACCAAAATTTTCTGGAAAATGTGCTCGACGCAATGGCCGCACAAGAAGCGCCGCGAGCAAGAACACTTTTGACCTCAACAGTGGCTCATGGGATTCTTCCTTCTTTCTCGAGCGAAGATCCTTTTCTGCCGCGGAACCAAAACTTTCGCACTACTAAAATTTTACACCACCAATGTGCTCTGCGATATAGTAGCAGCACCCGAAACTTTTCTAAAAATGTGCTTCGGCACCATGGCCGCACCAGAAGCGTCGTGTACCCAAAAAAAAGTCACAGGAGGGTTGTGTCCAAGACACGACCGCATAGTTGACGTAGGATTCCGTTAGGCTATCTGCTGCATGCTGATTTTTGATATGTTTGAAGAATTACATTGTTAAACTCTTCGATAATGATTTGGGTCCGTTTTATCTGGTTGTTAGGTATTGTTTGTTCACTCCACCAGTGTTCATGATAATGCTAGAAAGATGGTGATTAGTCAGTAGATGATGCGTATCACGTACTAAAGCCGCCCTCTGTGGTCCTGGACGAGATGGCTCCTATGTTATTTATAGATGGAATTAAGAAAAAAGAAAGCTCATCAATGTAATATAAGATAATTATCATTATCGAACACAAGTTTCCTCACCAGAAATGAAGTGTTACTTTAGTATAGAGAAAATATATTTATGGAAAAGGTAATTTCATTTATATTTTTTTATATTTTCTGAGTGTTTATACAACCCATTTCCTTTTCTCTTTAAACCCAACGGAACACGACGCTACTTGCCTCAATGCAAATTTCAATTAGGCTAACAGCACCCAATACGATATGTAGAGCATATGTGAAATCACTTTTTCGAATATTCCTTCATTTTTCCAATTTTGCTCGTCGCATGAACTTTCCTTGGGAGAAAAAAAATCGTTTCATATTTCAAGTCATTTTAACACAATAGCTACCATATACAATTTTACTCTTACAGTTGTGCTAAAAATTTTACAATACATGATCGGTCATTGATATGAAATTTCACGAAGCAACCAACATAAAAATTCCAAATTTAAATTTTATTTCATTCTATCGAGCATAAGTTCTATTCAGTTCATTGAAACATCATTCTTCAATCAACTCATCGAAAGATTCTTATTGGAACTAAAATGACAAAAAAAAACACTCGTTCATCGCTCCCAACTTATTCGCCAGCACGTATGCAATCAGCAATGCTCACACTAGTTACAATGAGCACTATCCATTTGTGCGCGTCGTTAGTTAAACTATCGGCCACGAGGGTATTTACATGCTGATTACCCTCAGACACCTTGGATTTGAAATCTCTGTTAGGGAATACATGTCAGTGGGAAAAAAGCTCCCCCTACTTTCATGTATCTGCAATGTCGATTTCCCCCAGGTAGCTTGGTTTTGATGTCTCTGTAAGGGAACACATTTCGATGGGAACAAAAGCTTCCCCTACTTTCATGTGTTTGCAATTCCGATATCCCCCAGGCAGCTTGGTTTTGATGTCTCTGTTAGGGAATCGCCGCATGTGTCGTAGATTTCGACCAATCAGAAGTAGGTATTTCCGTTAAGATAAGGGTTGAGATTTTTCAATTGCTCGATAGTTAGTTTCATGACATATACTATTTTATTCAATGTAAAAAATTGTTATGGAGTGCCGAAATTGATTGACGCAAAAATCTCATTAATCCATCATGAAATGACTGAGCAATAAGCATTTGAAATTGGACAATTTTCACGGTGCGCTCGATTTTCGATTTTCAATTTGTATCCCAATATGTTCCCGAAAGACGTAATCCTACGTCAAAAATACGACCGTCTTCAGCCGTGGTTAATTCGATTCTCCTCTTCAATTATTTTGTGCGTATGATTCCGCTCCCGAGTGTGTTGTGTTGATGAGCATGTTCCGTCACCCATATTATCATATGATGTCGTTGTATAATTATAGTGCGAATGTTGCAAGAGAGTGTGATGTTGCGTTGCGTGTTGGCATTTTTATAGCGATTGTCAATATCATAGACAAAGAGACTAATAACGTTACAGCGTGTATATCATATGTAATGGTACAGAAGGAATACACTTAGGCCTGAAAATGGCTACTGTGTAATGTACAATTTATAGATGCGATAAAACATGTAACATGTACACGAATAAAATTCGGCTCTGTCACTGCCAAAATGCTAATGAGTCTAAATAAATAAACAAATGGGATAAAAATGAGCTTAAAAATAACAGGAAATTTGCTACCTGTGCGAACCGGCCTCTTACTGGAAACAACTCAACACCGATGCGACCGATGCACACGACTCGCCTCGTGAATAAAGACTGTCCGAATGATGTCTTCGTTCGGTCGCTATCGACCCGAACCCGAACGATTGTTAGCAACAGAGCAGCGTTGCCATTGTTCCAGTTTAAACTGGATTCTTCCAGTTTTTTTTTCTCGATCCAGTCAAACATTCAAATTATTTTTTTTTCGAACTTTCTTCGTCATTTTTCTTCCTCGTCCAGTTCAGTAGCTCCTGTTTCTACAACTTCAACACCGATGTAGATATATTTGGCTTCTTCAGACAGGTTGTCGACTCAAACCCCAAAAAAAAAAAAATCCCTGATTTTCCATCAATTTTTCAGAATAAACCAGTTGTAGACTAGTAACTAAATTTCTACTAGTTATGTAGTTATAGTTATAGTATCTCAGAATGAATGAATTGTTTGTGATTTTAGATTGCATTTCACGAAACTATTACGATTTTAACGAAACTAGTTTTATGCAATCTAAGGGCTTCCTTCTATGCGTTTTCCAAAATATCCTTCGTTTCACCTCGAGAAATTTCACTTCTGCTTCTAGTAGCCGTTTCATTATTTTGTATCATTTGATGCAAAAGCTCTTTTTTCCGGCTTTCCTTGCCTTCTAAAAGAAATGAATGAAAATTTATCGATCATCTGGTTTTCTCTTCTGTAATTTGAATTAATTAGCTCGACATTTTTATTTATGTTATCCCTCCAACGTGAAACACATGCCGCATTGCACAATAGTATAGTATCTACTGATACGTCCAAATTTTGATAGGAGTCAATGACGGAAAGGTCAAGAGAGGATACGATTTTCGTCGTAGGATACATCAACGCTTCACAAGTTTTAAAAATAGTGCGTTTAACATCCCTTCGCATCCCGGATGAAATTGCAAGATATATTTTCTTTGGTACCATTAAACTTTCTAATTAATTCAATAATTAAAATTATAATCGACGGAATTGCATTTTTTCCCTGATTGGTGACGAAATTCCCTGATATATATATCCCTGTATATTCACGACACTGTGAGCGCACTTGCGAGGCTCACATTGCTGTGCTTTAAATATAAAAAGATAAAGAGTGTTATTTATTGTAACGCTAACCGATGACGCAGATTTTTTCTATGAATATCAGATGTACTGAGTTGAGTTTATATAAATATCAGATATTATAGGTCCTCCAAATCATTCTAAAGTTCAGAAGATCATAGAGTCAATGTGCTCCATATGAATATAAAAAATAAGGATACCTCATTTCTGATATTGATACCAAAATTCAAGCAAAAACCTATTACTCAAGCATTGAAATGGATAAAAAATCTTTTTAGATAAATTAAAGCCGACTTCCTTAAAATAAACCGGTTTTACTAGATCCAGTTATCTTCCAGTTTTTTTAAGGGCAATCTTCCAGTTTTTTGAAAAATATTATTGGCAACCCTGCAACAGAGTGACCTCGCTAGAATCCGAGCAGCAAGCTGACGGTTGAGTGCTGAGTGGATGGTCTGCCGTCACTCACACATCAGACTCATGCATGTTGCGTAATTTTTCAACATGCTAACTCATACCACGCACTACCCTCCAATACTAGCACAGCATTTGTATAATATACGAGGACAGTCCGATAAGTACTTAGTCTACAAAAAAAAACTAAAATTTCGAAAAGTGGCGATTTATTTCTCAACATAGTCTCCTTTTAGCTCGATACATTTGACCCAGCGATGCTCCAACTGCTTTAACACGTTCGACGCCCAACGCGACGTTTTTGAGTTTCTTGCAGAGCCCAACTTGCGATTAAATTATTAAATGAAGATCAAACATAGTTTGTAGATATCTTTTACATGATCTAACAATGTTTATTTCCAATTGAAGACGAATTGATGACGATAACACATGCCAAAGTCATGTTATGAGGGTTTTGCAAAAAACTGCAGTACAAACCATCCGTACTATAAACTAATAAAAAGTATAGTATAAACAGTATAATATTATGGTTATGATTTTATTATTTTTCTTCATATCCTATAGTTACATTTAGGTGCCTATTCTATCAAATTCCTTCTAAAAATCC
Source organism: Toxorhynchites rutilus septentrionalis (assembly GCF_029784135.1). Taxonomy (NCBI): domain Eukaryota; kingdom Metazoa; phylum Arthropoda; class Insecta; order Diptera; family Culicidae; genus Toxorhynchites; species Toxorhynchites rutilus. The sequence continues at coordinate 6,513,198 of NC_073744.1, forward strand.
TACTCAATTCGAGCGAGAAAAGTGTCACCCATATCTGGGTGACGGGGCGTCGAAAGTGTTAATCCATCTGAAAAAAAACGTTTTCTCGAGGTCTGCAAAGTAGGCGATGACCTCCTCAATCGACTCAAATTTCTGTTCGGCGAGTGAATTCTTCAAGTTTGGAAACAAAAAAGTAGAATGGTCTGAGCCTAGGGGCACGGACGGAAGTTTGACGTAGGACTGGGATTGTTCAGAACAGTTGTTTTTTATTGAATGTAATTCTTTTCATTGTTCAGAAAACTGTTAGTTTTACTCTTTTGGAACTCCAAATAGTAGTCCTAAAAAGAGCCGTTTGTTATATGTACTCATAACCGTCAAACGGTTTGTAACGAACAAAAAAAGAAAATAAGCTTCTGGCATGAAGTTCGACTGTATAACTGAAAATGATTAATGAATATCAGTGTGACACATAACAGGGTGGAATGGTAGATGAAGAATACGTGGATCGGTAAACAAAAAAAATTATTGTCATTCATTATATTGAATATGAAGTTTATGGGGAAGAAACAAAAAAACAAGTTGAAAATACTTACGATTTCGTTATATTTTGAGGTAAAATACACCTGAAACCATGAAGTTACTTAATTTTTAAGAGATAGCTATGGTATTGTGATTTTCGTGAATATGAGTTATGAAGAATATGAGTTATGAAGATTATTTTAGATAGAAATTTGAGTGATGCATGAAACTTGCATCTGATTATTACGAATTATTGCACACAATCTTGTGTTGCATACAATATTCAGGAAGTTGAAAGAAAGAATGCATAATACATGATTTACCTTCGCATCCACTTGCAAAACATTCCTCTCTTATTTGTTAGATTGCTCACTTGTTTTATTATTCCCACTGTTGATGTCTCAGGCGAAAAAAATGCTGGATATATTTACCGTCTAATGGTATATATTATAACATATGATTCTGCGTAATATGCATTTTAAAACTCTTAATAAACGTTACATTAGTAACGTAGTCCTACGTCAAAAAACATGAAAAACTTGTTGTTAGAAAAACTTTTTCCCTGTAAAAGTGCCCATCTTCCAATGTATTGATGACTTGTTGAAAATTGTAGGGTCTATTCATATAATGTATTTTTATAAATTTTAAAAAACCTTTTTGAATAAAATGAATTTTAAGCGCATCAGTATCAGCATCAACTATCGAGTATAGAAAATCAAAGTGAACTTAAATTTAGAAATACAAAGAGAAAAGTAAGGAGTGTATCGAAAAGTAGTCTTGTGCTTTCAAACATCAAAATAAAACAGAAAACGTTCAGAAAATGTTTACAAAAGTGAATATCATTGAAGAATATTATGTTTACATAGCAATGAAATGAAAATCAAGCTTATTGTTGATTTCTAAAAAATGATCGAAGCTTAGATTCAACTCCACTCATCAAATTCTTCTCTTTAGCAGTCTTTGTGCACTTTCTGGGCGCTGCAGACCAATTCTTCTTGAACTCTGACATATTTTTAGACGCTGTACCTTCCTTCTTGAACGTGGCCTTGACAATTTCCCAGTATCGTTCAATTGACCGCAGCTGGGGACAGTGGGTTGTAGTGGGTTGAGATCTTTTTCGACGAATATGATGTTGTTTTCCGAAAACCGATTTGGCATAATGTGCCGATGCCAAAACCGGCCAGAATAGAGGAGGAACCTCGTGCTTTCTATAAAGTGGAAGCAATCATTTCCTCAAGAATTCTTCCACATAAATTTGAGCATTCATACTCCCTTTTGTGAAAAAATTTGACGATCGCATGCCACACGTGCAAATGACTTGCCAAACGAGTCCCGGCAGCGTTTGGGAATCTTCTTTGGCGTTTGTTTCGTCATCCATGAGATTAGTTGGGATTGGTCAAAATACACCCTTACGATCAAACTGATTGACAATAAGTGTCTTCAATATCGTGACAGCTAGGCTTTCGACATCCGATCTAACCTCAATCAATATTTTGCCACCTTACACGGTCAATATCGCCCTCAACCCGAGACAACGAAAATATCCGCGATGGCTAGTGGCGACATTCGAGTTTGGGATTCAAACTATTCTCCATCAGATTAGAAGGCTAAAAGGCAATTTTCAATTGGTAAAATTTGAATGAAAATATCTACTTGGTATTATTTAATTAGTTGAAGCGCGTAGTCCTAACTCTAACTTAACCTATTTTCAATGAATTTTCAGATATTCCTACTAAAATTTATTATTATTATATAACGTCAGTTTCAGATACAATTTTTGTATGAGATTTTCTCACCACTTGCAGAAAAAAAGTGATTTGCATTCACATAGAATACTAATTTGTTTTGGAAAAGTTAATTTTCATTCATAATTTACACTTTAAAACTCGTTTTTCCTTCTCAAAAACACATCATAATACTCGCTTCACAAATACAGACTGATCCTTTCAGTTTCAGGGATGCCAGATTATTTTAGATTGCGAAAATATATGCAAATTATATTATCTGCAAGCAAATGTTTTTATTCGATAAATAAGACTATGACAGTAGAACCCCGATTATCGGTATCTGTATCTATTTATAAAACATAGTTTCTATGTTTAAACATCATCCCGACTATTCGCGGATAATAGGGATTCTACTGTAACTTGAATTAACAAGTGATGTTTTTTCACCTGTGATTTTCCCAGATCTTCTCATTCTCCAAAATTTATAGCGGAGTGTGAAGAAACACACAACTTAGACTAAAGTGGCTGCCCCGCTGGCTAGCGCAAAGAATGACCGAGTTCAATGTTAAAAAAATCCTAAGACGTTATTAATTTTCATTCACTCTCTCACCATCACATTGTCAGTTTACTTTGAGGTTTTGATTTGTATCGCGAAAAATACTGTATTTTGCTATTTTAGGTACAGTAATTTACATTCAATGCGACATTTTTCTAATTGGACAGACCTGTATGCGACACGTTTAGTTAGACATTTTTGTAAACATCGAGTTCGGGCCCAAATTATGGCCCCACATTGAAATTCGCCGCCAGACGTCGACGCTGTACCACTCTCATCTTCAATCTTCAAATCGCCTCCAATGCTACACTGAGTGGTTCCTCGGCATGTCGCATTAAATGTAAATTACTGTATCAGTTTTCCAAAGCAAAAGCTTTCATTTATGATTCCTACAATTTCAGAAGTTTATAAATTTTAATTGCAATCGCAAGAAAGACTAACAAACATTAAATGTCCGCTTGCAAATCTGGCAACTCAGTCTGGAAGTCTGTGAGGTAAAACGTCATCATCATGCATCCATATGAAATGTCACGATATTGATGCCTGAAAATCAGAAAATCCGGATTTCTGAGTTGTCGGCCATGTTCAGCTGTCATTATGCTCTCAAATGTCATCATATTGTCAATAAGTTTGACCGTGTAAGGTCCGCTTTAGGGCATCCATATACTAATACACAGCATTTGACAGTGTCAAACATGTCCGGGTCGCAAATTGCATGCAAATTGCGGTGTTTATTTGGCCACTTTTTGCTTTTTTATTTTTATCTTTAGAGCATGTCTCTGTTTAATCCGCTGAATCATCCCAACACTGGATTTGAATTCCTTGGCCAAATCACGAATAGATGCTGATCTGTTCTTCTAAATATTATTTACAACTTTTCGGTCCAATTCGGGATTACTTGATCCGGGTTTTCGTCCGCTTCTGATGAGATCTTCGAGAGAACACTCAAATCAAAGTTTGTCCAGAAAGTGTTAAACGAACCGTCACAAAGTTCGGTGTTCGTTTAACACTTTCTGGGCAAACTTTGATTTTGTTTGTAATTTGGTGGTATGTAACACCCTTTTCGGTGCACCATTTGTGCAGAATTTGTTTTTTAGTGTCCAAATCAATCCACGACATTTCGAACTAGAGATGGGCAAACCGTTCACGAACGGTACGAACGAACTAGTTCGCCGAAAAGAGTGAACGAACGGTCGTTCTTTTTCAAAGAACGGTAGTTCTCCCCACGAACTGATTGCGAGCGAACGGTTTGTGAACGAACTGATTCCGAAAGAACAGTTTGCGAGTGAACTGTTTGAGAGTGAACTGATGGAGAGTGAACTGCTTGTGAACGAACTGGTTCAGAACGAACTGTTTGCGAGTGAACTGTATGAGAAAGAACTGATTGAGAGTGAACTTATTGGGAACGAATTGTTTGAGAACGAAGTGTTTGCGGGCGAACTGTTTGCGAACGAACTAGTGCAGCTGAACTGATTTGCGCTGGACGAAATGAACAAATATAACGATAACGCTTGTAAGGAAAATAAAACGATATTGTCATGATGAGCTAAATACATCTAACGCAGGGTTTATTTTGTTAATGTATACTCAATTTTGTGTTAAAAATTAAATTAGATTTTCATAGTTTACTGTAAGGACGTGGCCGGCGTCGTTATTGACCGTTTAAAGCTCGAATCACCGAAAATTGCACAACGAGAATGATTTGCTAGTCCCAAGCGTCATTCTGTGTGTTCTTTGTGCAATTTGGTTGGTTCAGGTCAATCACGGAGAGCAACTACGAAGTGTACAGTCTACCCAAGCTCAAGCTCAAAATTAAATTAGATTTTCATAGTTTTAAAAGCAAAACTATATATTTACAATTACATGTATTCTTTCAATTCCGCCTAACATTCATATATTTCGTGATTATCAGAAAAAAAAATCTGGGGGAAGCTGGGGCGATTCATGGATTAGGTAAACATAAAATTTTATAGTGAGGGCATATTGAGAAAAAAGTTTTTTCGTTGCTTTCAATTCATTGATTTGCCTATTGCGTGTTATTGTGATTGATTGTTAGTGAAAATCGCTGTTGATTTTTTTCCCTGAATGAACATTATGAAATATGTAATCTTACATGGAACCAGTGTGTTGTCCAAAAGGAGAATATGAAAAATTGCACATATTTTGTGCGCATCAAATTATTACATAAATCACATACGTACACTATCCAATCCAACGATATCAATTAATAGCTGTCTATTGATGTTGGGTTCCAGCCAACATTCTATGTTGTTCTTAATACCGCTGAACGAAAGAGCGAAAGAACGGTTCAAAAGAACTGATTCACGTAGATGAACGGTTAGTGAGTGAACCGTTCATCAAAGTGAACTGTTTTGCCCATCTCTATTTCGAACACAACTTTATGACCGCGACTAAATGACTTGTATTTCGATTTTCGACATGTAAACAAAGCATGCTCTGATTACACGACAAAAAAAGACGGGTGGGTAATGTAGGGGACATAACCGGAGTGACGTAGAACTATACAAAGGGGACAGCTTTTGTTAAATATATATTTTAAATATATTGTTTTATTTTCTTCTCCTACGTGAATACCTACCTATCTACCTGAAAAATGGATTAGTTTACTGTTTACTCTTTATGAATATGTTGATGGTTCTGAAAAGAACCTTTGGTGTTGTGTTTTTGTTATCACTCGATATTCCCATCTTGTTCGGTTAAACATTCCTGTTTAGCTATTGCGTTTGCCACCCGCCACAGCTTTCACAGTTGGAAAATTTCTTCCCATCCAGCTTGTGACATGTTGTTCAGTAAATTACATTTAATGCGACGTGCCGGAGAAACACTTTGCCACTCACTGAAACTAATTGTTGCCTTGATGAGCGCCGAACCGAAGCTGCTCTGTTCTTGATGCGGGTTTTCTGATTGTCGTGAGCAGCTTTGCAAGCCAACTCGAGCACTCCGACAGCCGAAACTCTATAATCGCTGTTAGGTATACTGGTGCTCCGGCACCAATCCGTTCGGTCTAGTTACCCTTGCGGAGCAATCAGTGAATGCGACCAACAGGGAACTAGAGACCTGCACGGTTCGAGTGAGACTTTGCCTTTCCCTTAACTTGTCCTCCTTTGTTACGTCCACGATGCCGATGCCGTACAACCACACGGGTTTACGGTTTGAAATAAAATAAGATATTTTTTGGGGTCCGCGTGTTTTATACTCTAGCGGTACACACTCACAGGATAGAGACAAATCGGCAGACTTAGCCAGAGGGGCGAGTCCAACGAGACGAACGAATGAGCATTAAAAGGGAGCGATGGCAAAAAATACATTCATTACGATTTGTTCGCTCGTTGGATTCACATGCAGGCTAAAAAGGGTCCTTTTCAGGATCACAAAATTATCTTCAATCTAAAGAGTTTATTGTTTTGTTATCACTCGATATCCCCATCTTGTTCGGCTAAACCTTCCTGTTTAGCGATTTGTTGCCACTCGCCACAGCTTTCACAGTTGGAAAATTTCTTCCCATCCAGCTTGTGACATATTTTACAGTATATTACATTCAATGACACGTCGCATTACCACTACTCAGTGTCGGATTGGAGGTAATTTTAACCTGTAATTGAACATTTGCGATGACAGTGGTACAGTGTCGACTTTCAATGTGGGATCATAATTTGGATCTCTATGTTTACAGAAATGTCCAACTAAATAAGTCACATTACATGTCCGTCCAATTAGCTAAATGTCGAACTAATTGTAGATTACTGTACTTTCAATCTGGAAACAATTTAAGAATTGGTGAAAATTGAATAATCAGGAAAGTTCCCAACTATCAATAAGCTCAGAACAACTGCCAAATTCACATACTCATCAAATCCTGGCAAACAAATTATGAAAACATCAATTTGTGTTTTATTATTATTTTGGATGTTTTAGAAAGCATTGAACTGTATTTCCTAAACTCTTTTCTGGAAGGTTTAATGGCCCTGAAAAGCGCCTTGTTGTATGGAATGGTTCCAATTTAGAAAACTTAGTACTCGTGGTTTTGAAAAAAAACCATTTCGAACGCCCTCGATGCCGCCTTCTTCTGGATTTGCCACCAAAGCAGTTTGTATAAAGAACAAACTTTTTTCTTCTGCTACCTGATGCCGTTTTGCGATTGCGTTTGCCACTCGCCACTCGCTGCAACTGCCTGTTGTCTTGATGTCCACCGAACCGAATGTGTTCTGTTCCGAATGCGGGTTTTCTTATCGTCGCGAGCAGCTTTGCCAGCTAACTCGATCACTTCGGCGGCCGAAACTATATAACGCCGGCTAGGTGGACTGATGCACTGGTACTAACGCGCTCGGCCTAGCTACACCCTTGCGGGGAACTCCAGATCAACACGGTTCGAGCGGGATTTTGCTTTTCCCTTCACTTTTCCTCCTTTACCATGTCCAGACATGGCTGCTTGGGTTGGTTTGTTGATGTGTTGTGATGCGAACCGATGTGGTGTACGGTTTGAATGAGAATGATCGTTACGGAAGGAAGGAAGGTCTTGTATTATAGAGACTTTAAACTTTTGCAGTTCATTCGTCTCTAGCCTTGAGAAAGGCCCTTTGAAAACTCTACTCTACTTTTACTCCAGTGCTACCACCTCCACCCTCTTGCCTTGAGAAAGGCACTCGATCCCTCGCCGTCCAGCTCGTCCAGCAACGATGTTGTCCAGTCGGTGTTCACACAAAGAATGATCGTTACGGCAGCGGAGCGGGGATTTTTAAGCTGACTGGCTGGCTCGAGAATTACGCATGTGTGAGACTGCGACCAATGTTTCGTTCATTGTTTTCTTTTTCCTTTCCAATCGTGCTTCATTCTATTTCGCTGCTGCTCTGGTTGCCCGTTTTGGTCGGTACGATTTGAGGAGCACAAAATGGACCAATAAAAAATGGGCACATAGGGCATTTTGACAATGCTTGATATTTCACAATTATTCAATTATTTATCTCATGAAAAATGAAATGTTATTCGTTATGATAGATGCGTAGATATATTTCCTATCAATTGATGCAAAAACCTTTGCGATCTATTGAGAAATGCTCGAGTTATAAGCGTTCCAAATCTTGCATTTTTTCCTACTTGTTCAGTGTCTAGATTTCCATTTCACCCCCTATATCTTCCGGTTAGACGTAGTCCTACGTCAAAAGTACACCCGTTTGTGTGTAATAATGTGTTAAATGTTTAAGACTACTTTTCGATACACTCCTTAGTAATAAATAATGAAAGTGTAAAAGATGTAGTCTCCAGTGTTAGCTTCTGACCGCCGAAATTGAAAGAGTTAAGTTTTAAAAGAGTTTATTTCAGAAAGTCCAGTTCAATTGCGTCGTTGGCTTCATGAAGCGAAGTCAATCCAAGGAGTCCGGCCCAGTTGCGGCCCAGGTTTCATTCGGAACTTGCCGCGAAATGTTGATTTGCGCGACAATAGTAAATGAAGTCCTAATGAGGCAATATTTTGCATAGGGTATACTATCACGCAAATCGACAACCTTTCGGATCTTCTACAACAAATTACCGATAAAAATAATCGTCGAAAGTTCACTTTACGATTGAACTGCGCTGCCAACTCGCACCAGACTTTTTCCTTCCCACTCAACATACTCCTACTCCTATATTCCGCTTGAGGTGTGATCGAATTCCTACTGGGATTTGAAAGCAAACTTTCATGAAAAATACCTTGTATCTAAATGAATGTAGTGTGTGTCCATAATTAAAATTATGGGTACCCTCCCATATCCGCACTGGCACGAAAATTTCAAGGATACTGGAGGCATCTTCTTTGTTGTGGCCAACCTTGATACAGAGGGCTTCCTCTTCTTCGAGGGTGTGTAGTGAATGTAAACGAAAAATATTGCCTTTTCTCTATAACAGAAACCGACGAACCACAATCAACCTCCATGTTCAACAAAATATTTTCAATGTGTACTTGAATTAAACACGGATTACTTATTTTGTTAAAAGACGAAATCATCATGCATTGCAAATCACCTGAATCGCTTTCCTCGCCATCTGATTACTTGGTCCTCATCCTTGCCATCAACTCAACTATGTGCCTATCTTCTGAAGGACCAGGCTGGAATGAATCAACCCAGTTTAATGCATCCCTGTGTAGAGTCATGAGCTTGTAGCATTTTTTCTTAATATGCCCCTTCATACCACAAAAATTACAAACCATTTGTGAATAATCTAGTCGTTGCCATTGCCTGTATCCATCTCTTTGTCCTTCCTCTATTCTGGGGAGTCCTGACTTCGTTTCGTTGATGCTGCTCAGTTGATGGAACCTATTATAAGGGTTGAATCCTAAACGACCCTTCACAGGTCCTTTGCTGCTTCCAGCTCCCTCATTCTCTCTATTCGCATGGTATCCCCTAGGGGAATTATAGACACTAGTAATTTTTCCCATTGTCGCATCATAATGGGCACTGCGATCATTCCCAATGGCTGCCACTATTCTTGAAGAATCTCCATGTTTTTCCGCTGTACCTGCATTAGCTTTAACAACCTCCCATTTTGCAATAATCTTTTCCTTCTTCCCCAAGAAGCTTTTGTCGTAAATTGTTATCTCGCAAACCCGCAATTATGCGATCTAGAATCGCAACTTCTTTGAAATTTTCAAACGCGCAAAATTCAGCCTGTAACTTTAAAGATAAAACTCCTCCCTACTTTCATCTTGTTGTTGAATTCTCGTACTGAGTTTGTATCTCTGAACCAGATCTGGTTCCGTTTTATCTAATCGGTTTTTGAGTTTCGAAATTGAGTCATCAAAAGGAACTTCTTCAAAATTCCCCGTAGGATACAATAGTTTCAATTCCTCAAAAATAGTTTGCTTACTAAGTGTAACAAAATGTGCCATTTTATCTTCCTCCTTTGTTTTATTAACTCTGAAAAAATATTTTAACCGAGTAAACCAACAGTTGAAGGAGTTACCCCTCCTGTATGGTTCGATTGAAAGTGCCACATTGCTCATTGTGCAACTAGTATAACAAAAAGTCCAAATTTTTTTTAAATAGATGAAAAACGTCTTGTAGTCTGACAATAGTTCAATACAAATGCGAAGAACAGTCGCAATTAAAACAACAATTGTTTGACCCACCAATTAATATCGATTCTCCTGGTCCACTTTTCTGTACCGATACGAGTTTTCATCCTACGTCCGATGAAATGATGCTGCGTAATATTCACTGGGCTTCGGGTTCTCTGAGTTTAATTAGTACGAATATAGCTGTGATATACACACTTCGGAGTAATGGCCGGGTTACCTTGACTGGAAATATGCATTAGCTCGAGAGTATTGTGAGAATATTATATATGTAAAATATTGAAAGTATTGAGAGAATATTGTATATGTAAAATATTGAGAATAAGAGTATAGTTTTCTCGTCGCCACTTTACTATATGTGAATTTCTTGTAACACAATAAACCACGCTTCCGAATAGACTGACCCATCTTTTGTTTCGATCTTATCTCTGATCGTATCTCTAGGTTCGAATCGAACAGAACCGAAACTCGAATATACATAGAAAATTGGTACACTACATATGATGTGATGTTGAATTAGGGTGACTTTAAACTTTTTAGTTCATTCCTCTGTAGCCTTGAGAAAGGCCCTTGGAAAACTTTACACTACTTCCGCATTACACTTCCACCCTCGCTACCTTGAGAAAGGCACTCGATCCCTCGTTGTTCAGCTCGCCAAGCAACGATGTTGTCTTATTCGTACCAGATAAGTTGAAAACGGGTAGCAACGAATGTTTTAGTTGCTCGTTATTGACGGTACGGGAAGGTAAGCACACATATCGGCAGAACAAATTTATGGGAAAATGGAAATGATGCAAGTTTTCATTTATTTAAACCGTTTAGGGATTAGAGAAATGTAATGTATAGCATATCAAACAAATCATAGAGAATTTCCGATTCGATTGGTATGCAAATCACGAGAATTCGTTCGCAGTGAAGAGAGTTATTAACGTTAACTCTATTTCATAATAACTTATATTCATTCTTATTTGGCACCCTTCCTGAAAAACGTAGTTCTACGTAGTTTACTATTGTCGCGCTACTTCAAAACCAGTTTTAACGTAGTGTTAATAGTTCAAAGATTATGGTGCATTTAGTGAGGGCAGCCTTTTTGTTTTGATGATCGCCTTTCTTGGAAAGACTCGATGAAACAGCACCCATGCGACCACTCAACTTCACCATGTGCTGACGAGCAATTTTTGTTTGTTTCCAGCATTTTAAAATATCGTATCACAAAACAATCGAACAAAAAATGGAGCACACGCGTGCAGACACGCACACATACACACCGTAACGGAGAGTCCGTGCTTTCGCTGTCATGAATAAATTCGTGCTGTTCCTTCCATACCGGTTATGACATAGCAATAATGGCCTCTTGGATAACCCTCGAGACTCACTCGAAAGTTCCTTTTTTTTTCTTCGCACATTTTTTTTCTCTCGTCGATTGCGAATCAGAGCAGGGAGGAGAGAGGAAATAAAATCATCGATACTGCAATAAATAAACACTTGAACCCTGGTGGCGGTCTGAACATAACAAATACATCAGAATCAGTGATCGAACCCTGTGTATGAACCTTCAGAAACGTTCCGAACGGAAGCGGCAATAACAATGCATAACGTTCATTTTCCACTCATTCCCACTTGTCACTCCCGTCATGCACTCTCTTTCTAGCACTCATCCCACGTTCGTTTGTTATGTTGCTAGGAAATGGATTTCTTGTGTGCCCCCTTCTGCGGGTCTGCGAGCTTCGATGGGATCCCATATTCCTGAGTGAGAAATTGGCCACCGCAGGGGTGTGAAAAATTTATCGTCCTATGCATTATTTACAGTTACAGCCAGTTGTCCGTTCCGATCGAAAAAAAAAATATGGCGAATGCGAGAATGGCTGGAAAAGTGCTGCCTTTGTGTGGTGAGAGTGCCTTGTTATGGATGTTTGACTAACTGTTGCTTTGTGGGTGGGTTTATAATTGAATTGATTCCATTGTGTACATTTGAGTCAATTTCCACAAACCATTCGGATCGGTTGGTGACGCTCACGCAAATTGCGGAACGTATTTCATCATATTACGTTTGATGCTGCAATTTTCAGTTCGTAAAACAAACACTTTAAACTATTATTGAAATTAATGTGCTTTTAATATGTTTTCTTGGGCCTCAGCTCACGCATTCCGGGCACAGAGCACAGAGTTGTTTTCCGCGGGATAAATTTGCAATTTTCCACCCGAGCTGAGAGTGGGTCTGCTGCTAGTGGTGCTGGTGGTGGTGGTGAACAGTGGGGTGGGTGAAATTTATTGTTTTATAACTACCCCCGGGAAAACTCCCATATTCGGTTGCATTATTGTTATTTTTATTATCATCATTAAATATCTGTCGAGGGGTAGAAAGCACCCACTTCTAAATACAGAGCAGAGCTAAAGTTTGAACATTTTTTTGTGTGTGGTCCAAGCTCCCAGCTGGAGTGGGGTTTGAATTTTGCAACATATCATAATTTTCCTGTCATATGCAAGGTCCGTGGAACGCGGTACACGCGGAGGGAATCAGGGCCGGGGCAAAAAAAAGTTGCCTTGCCACAGCCATATGTTCGAAAGTTCTGTGCGACATATTGTTTCAAATTTTGGCACGAGGATTAGCGATGGATGGGGAAGGTAATTCGGTACGGTGCACAGCACATTGAAAAACAACAAGCGATATGAAATGTTAAGCTCTATTTAAAATAAATACGCTTCCTCTCCGGGTGCTTCGGATATTTGGTGTTAAACACGAAAAGTCAGAGAGCACAGTTTTTGCTGTATTTCCAACGGAACGACTAACCCAAAAAATGAATGTATAAAATGAAAGGATGAACTGTTCGGTAGGGAACGAAAAAAAACCACAGCTCCCCATTGATAGAGTGCGGAGTTTTTAAACAACAAAAACAACGCTTCAGCTGTTATGGAACAATGAATCACGAACACGAGATTTTAATTTTTTTTATTTTATCCAGATAGCAAGGCGAAAATTTCAAACAACACACCGTTCGATGACCTGAATCCGTCCGATGGAGGATGTATTGTGTGCAAATTGCACCCAGCGATCGAATTATTCAGAGTGATTGCGTTGGGAATAGCATCAATAGAAAATCTGCCTCTTGCCTTGGCCCACGGTTGCATTATTCTTCACGAACCCAAAGGCAATAAAATACGTCATTGCTGTAATTACTCCCAAAGTGGGCTGGACGCGAAGAATAAGGCAGGATTGCCATACGCGCGCTTACGAACAACCCATCGAAACCAGCCAGGCGTTGTAATTTCTCCCATTTAGCTGATAAATAAACCCATCAGTGGCAGCCGCCTCCGGTAATGTAGAACAGATTACACACTCCCGTTCTCCTCTCGGCTGCTTTCGCAACATATCTTCCAACTTTTTGCTCCTGCACGTGTGCCGTAGCCTCGTGGGGCAAACGATTCTTCTCCCATGCCCGCGGAGAGCTATGGGCTCTCAGACCAATTGACCATTCGGACGACGTCCAAACATATCTCCTAATTAACCGGACAAATTTAGCGCAAACCACGTGATTAATTACCCATTTATGTCTCTCGAAGTTAGAGCTTGATTCTTGGCAGGAACTTCATCACCCTCTTCGCCACTCGAGGGAAATCGAAAGTTATGACAGATCAACTTTGTCTTTGCGTCGGATGAATTACGCTGGGCACAAGAAGTACGGAATTACATCCACTGATAGATTATTCGAAATCGCTGACGTGTTATGTATTTGCAGAAAACATCGATCCCCACAAGTTTGCTGTCTATATTTTCAATAAGAAAATTATTGTTAAATCCCTAAGAAACCAACCAAAATTAAAAAGATTGTGTCCATGACACCACCGCATTGTTAGCGACGAGAACAAACATTATAGAAATTTAATAATGGAAAACTTTATTTCAAATATCTGTAGCACTGGAAAAAAAATCGATGGATGACCCTAAAGCACGCGACCGATTTACAGAGCAATAAAAATCCAATTTGAGCAGACTGTCAAACTAACCCTTAGTATTAACATGTAGGGGAAGTGGGGGCATAGTGGGCACCCTAAAGAATATGCCCATTTCCAGCGCCCACATACCGATTTAATTCCCGTTTCTCGAAGAATATTATAGTTCAACTCATTGTTCTTCAAGATAGCATACGGCTTTTACTATAAAAAATCAAAATAGTATACTTTTCATCATTAGAAAAAAAAGGTGAAAAATCGAACTTTTTTTTTGCTTGGAGGTAAAGTGGTCACCCGCCCATATCAAGCTAAATGGGAATATTTGTTATAGTAGGTAAATGCATGAAATAAGCTTGGCCTATTCACCTAGTGTCTCTATTTAAATTTTCTCTTGCATACAAAAAAAAGTAGTAAGAATCACATAACGTTCCGCATAATGAGGCTTGGTTTAGTTGGAGTGGCAGTGGTAGATCCATATCAAATAAATCGGTTCAAGTACGAGAATTTCATGTCACGCTTTCAGCAGGGCCAATGTACTCATTTCTGGCTTGGAAGAACGAACTTATTCTCAAACAAATAAAAAAAAAGTATAACAAAACAAGTGTACACCTTGTTAGGATACTCCTTTCTCGTAGTAATCAATGGACAGTTCTGCGGATTTTGTTTAAGTCCTCTGAAACAAACTTGAGAAACGAAAGATAGAAGTTACACGGCCGCTTCTAAAACCAACAAACACGGGAAAATTATCACATTTCTTTATCTGTAAAACTTAATTGGTGAAGTAACTACCCAGCAACCATTACATCGTATAACTAGCGCATATGCATACATCATATATTTCATATTTTGGGTGATATAAATTTATATTCGCAAATATTTCCGAATTAGTTTGGATGAATATACAACTCACGAATGCAGTTAGTACGACTATTGCCATACGTATGTACGATTCATTACAGACAAATACAAAAAAAAATCGTGAAAAAAATTCGTGAGGTTATAATTATTGGTTTAACCTCACGAATCACCATTTGTATATATGATGACATTTATGTTTATAGAAATATAAAACATTCAGTTAACTTTCAGAGGGAGAGTGATACTCATTTGTTTAAAATGAGTGGTGGTGATGGTTAAGAAAATTACTCTGATGAGTGTCGAAATCCGGCTGTTTGGATTATCAAGGAGCAGCTATCTCGCCCTATCTGAATAAAGGGTGTGTCACATCCAATTGCATCACGGAAAAAACGCTGTAGAAATTTAATTTTTAGGAATTATATCTTCAGCTTTCGCTTTAAAATCAGATAAGAGTGTATAGATCACGTTGGCCATGCTTCACTGTCAATTTTTCCTAAATTTGGAAAAATGTCGTCGAACGAAGAAGAGCGTCGTGAATTAATCCTGTGCACTCATTTCGAGAATACGGAGTTGTCACATCGGGACATCGGTAAGATGCTGGGAATCGTGCAATCCACGGTCAGCAGAGTACTAAAACGATACTTCGAGAAACTAACCATCGACCGGAAGGTGAAGAACGGCAAAAATGGATGCTCCGTCAGTGAAAAAGATCACAAGCGCGTAGTTAAGCAGTTTAGACGTGATCCGAGAAGTTCGGTCCGGGATGTCGCCAATAAGCTGAATTTGTCAAGTTCATTCGTCCAGCGGACCAAGCAGCGGGAGGGCCTGCGTACATACAAGGTTCAGAAGGCTCCTAACCGCGACGAAAGGCAAAACATGGTGGGGAAGACGCGAGCCCGGAAGCTGTACACCGAAATGCTGACGAAGCCGCATTGCCTGGTAATGGACGACGAAACCTACGTCAAAGCGGACTTTCGTCAGCTGCCGGGCCTGTTGTTCTTCTCCGCAGAGGACAAATTCAACGTTCCGGAGGAGATTCGCATACAGAAACTATCCAAGTTTGCCAAAAAGTACATGGTGTGGCAAGCGATCTGCTCTTGCGGAAAGCGGAGCGCCCCCTTCGTGATGACCGGTACGGTAAACGGGCAGGTTTACCTTAAGGAGTGCCTATAGAAGCGCTTACTACCACTATTGAAGCAGCACGAGGGCCCGACCATCTTCT
This sequence comes from Toxorhynchites rutilus septentrionalis, assembly GCF_029784135.1. Classification (NCBI taxonomy): domain Eukaryota; kingdom Metazoa; phylum Arthropoda; class Insecta; order Diptera; family Culicidae; genus Toxorhynchites; species Toxorhynchites rutilus. The sequence continues at coordinate 6,529,082 of NC_073744.1, forward strand.
GGCCAGATCTCGCTTCGTGCCACTATTCAAAGGACGTGTTGGAGTGGTACGAAGCCAAGGGGGTCACCTTCGTGCCAAAGGAAATGAACCCGCCCAACGCGCCGGAGCTTCGCCCAATAGAGAAATATTGGGCGATTATGAAGCAGGCCCTCCGGAAGAACCCAAAAGTTGTCAAATCGGAGGCGGACTTCATGAGAAAATGGATTTCTGTTCAAAAAAAACTACAACCTGATGTCGTACAGAACCTTATGGACGGGGTAAAGAGGAAGGTGCGAGCATACGGGCTTGGGCTCGAAGTATGAATAAAAAGAAAATGCCAAAAGTTGTTTAATAGTTTTTATTTTACTGTCTAAAATTTTCAAAAGGGTCGGTCTACTGGGCGAATTTCTACAGCGTTTTTTCCGTGATGCAATTTGATGTGACACACCCTTTATTAGTAATAGCCGACCGGGAAGGTTGTGATCACGAACGCGCGAAAGTCAAATTGCTTGAACATTGGTATATTCGCGCTTAAATCGTTTGTAAGTTTGATCAAGTGGAAGTTCTATAGACCCTCTATCAGATTTTTTTCAAAGAATAAGTGAAGTCGTAGCTATATCTATACTAATATAGAAATTGGTTTCGGTTTGACTGAATTATGAACAAGGGCTATTGTCCCGAAAGTGATCTAACTTTATCTGAAAAGAACAAACGAAGTCGGCACTCAATTACGTTCCAAGACAGATTTGTCGGATTTACGACTACTAGTTCTACTCCACGAATCTGTTGTATTGCTGCTGTTGTATTGCTAGTGCTTCTAGTGTATATATACTGTCTACTATGACTAAACGTAATAAAAATAAACGGCAAATGAGTGATTCTCCGAGTGAAATTGATAGTATGGATGCACAGCGGAATAAACAATCTCGAGTGAATACCAGAAACACCGCACATAGTCACAAGGATAATGATGGTGGGTCTGATGTTGGTTCATCGGGTGATGAAGACCAAGTGAAATATCATTAGCTGAATTACATAAGCTGATAAGAAAAGATATACTCGAAGCTAGTGATAAAACGAATGCTAGAATCGATGAAATATCTACCCAAATTAGAAACTCTGTGATAAAACTCGAGAATGAAATAGAAAACAACAGTTCATTTCCGAAGAATTTGAAGCTGTGAAAACTGTAATTGCCAATCACAAAGATGATATTGTTTCTCTGAAAACGATGTGAAATCGGTCAAAATAGACTGTATCACTAATCAACATAATTTGGAGGAGCTATTATATATTGAACTAGCTAACCCGGCAAACTTCGTCCCGCCCATTTACTTGATTAATTCTCGAGTAATGCAGAAATTTGTGTTTTATTTGTATGGCAGCCACCCCTAAGAGAGGGGGGAGGGGTATCTAACCACCATAGAAACATTTATTGCATCCTAAAACCTCCACATGCCAAATTTGGTTTCATTTGCTTGATTAATTCTCGAGTAATGCAGAAATTTGTGTTTTATTTGTATGGCAGCTCCCCCTTTGAGTGGGGGAAGGACTGTCTAATCATCATAGAAACATTTATTGCACCCTAAAACTTTCACATGCCAACTTTGGTTTCGTTTGCTTGGTTAATTTCCGAGTAATGCAGAAATTTGTGTTTCATTTGTATGGCAGCCCCCCCCCCCTTAGAGAGGGGGGAGGGGTCTCAAAATATCACGAAAACCTTCCCCGGCCCCAAAACCCCTACATACCAATTTTCATGTCGATCGGTTCAGTAGTTTCCGAGTCTATAAGAATCAGACAGACAGACAGACATCACTCCTTTTTTATATATATAGATAGATATAGATAGATAGATTAAATGCCCTGAAGCAAGCTAACATTGAAAATCATCATATCTTTGATTTCTCTAAATAAATATTATTATTGTAATTATTGATGGATTATTGTCCTAGTTTATTAAATGAAATTGACATTGTATATAAAACTGATGTAACTGAGCTGTCCAATTCGAATTTGAATATTCTTCACCTGAACACAAGAAGTTGTAGAAATAAAATGGATGAATTGACGCAAATGATATACGACAAGAAACAAACTATTCATGTTATTGTTTTCTCTGAAACATGGTTACATAAAGGTGAAATTTGTAACATTGATGATTATACATCATATCATAATTGTAGAGAACATCGAGGTGGAGGCGTATCTGTATTCGTGCTTCGTCATCTAAGAAGTCAACTAATCATGGAGCATAACTGTGAAGTCAATAATTTTCTAATGATTGAATTACTCGACTTTGGAATCAAGCAAATGGGGGTCTACAACCCTGGAAGAAATATCGATCCTTTACTGGATATGTTTGAACGAATAATTTCAAATCATGAAGCATTGTACATATGCGGTGACTTCAATTTGAATATACTAGACGACTCAAATGAACTTGTTCAAAACTATCGTTGTAGATTGCAAAGCTTAGGATTTTTACTCTTGAATAGCATGAATCCAATCCATGCAACTCGCTTGTCCAATACGATTACTACAACGATAGATCATTTTATTACGAATCAATTCGAACACAGACTACAGCTTACAGTCAAAGATACGGAAAACCACTTATCAGATCATAGAACTCTTATTTTGTCTATTAAAATTACTCCCCCAAGAAGAGAAAGGGTGAAAACGAAAATATATATTGCATACGATAGTTTTCTCAATCATTCATTTTTGCAAACTATTCAGGATTGTAGCAGTTTCGATCATCTTACACAAAAACTTACTCATGTTGTCAATGAAAATAAACAAGAAATGCGAAACCGATCGTTCAAGATTCGAAAACCGTACATCAGTCCAACACTAATGATTGAAATGGAAAATAAAAACAAATTGTTTAAGTTATATAAACAAACTCCAATTAACTCTCAGTTGAGAACTGAATTATACAGAAAATATATCATTGAGAGAAATACACTTAGGAATAAAACGAAATTAGCTAAGAAAAATTATTACAAATCAAAATTAGATAGGTGTGGTAATAATGATGATGATGATGATGATGGTCCCGCCTCCTTCCCCTACAGAGGTTTGAGCAAGACGAGTTATCTAAAAGATAATTTATTTTTTTTCAACATTGAAATCAGTTTAGCAAACATGAAAAATGAACTGATTTTATTTACAGATATAAGTTCGAAAAATTGCAATGTCCAAAAAAGCCAATACTCAGTCATGTCCGCCACAGAGCCAATACGGTCCCGACGAGGCCCTTGCAGCCAAGTGGTCCACCAGAACACAAGTCCAACCGCCAGCCTTGTTTTAGATTGACTCTGAATACCCTCATTCAGAGAAATCGAGAAAATTTCCTTTACGAAAAATTCCTAGACCGGCACTTAAAAAAAACTTTCAATTTAATATCCTTTATATCTGTGTCTCGCGCACGACGCTCAAACTTTTGTAGACTACTTTTATTTTTATTTTAAACTAATACAACTATAAGAACGACAAAATAAAAATAAAAATAGTCCATCATCACCAAGATCATGACAGACATAATTGTTCGGAAAATCGGTTTAGTAAAACGTAGTTTTTGTAGCAGCACGTTTAATCCAGCTCAAACTAAAAATTCATCGTAGGTAATTACATTTTATCAAAGAAATATATAATTATTTGACTTACAGAACTAGTTTTTTATCTATCTTGCACTGCAAACCGCGTGTGCAATCCCCGATGTAAATGTTGGAGTCCTATATCGAACAAATTCAGTAATATATTTATATATATTTTTAATATAAATATCTGCGGCTTACCGCTTTTATAAATTTATGTTTTCAAAACACTAATTAAAGTACTGAATATTTTTTTAAATAGAAAATTCACGGTTCAAGTTTCAGAGTAATCAATTATCAGACTAAGCGTTCTACGAATATACTTTTTATGTCGCTTTGTCTTAACGTAGCTGTCAGTTTTTATATTGTTCGGGTTTTTTGACATTTTCGGGTGTCAATTTTAAATTTGTGCCCAGCGGTTTCAACAAATCCCCGACCCGTAAACCTTGTCCGGAACCTTCATTTGGGCAAGATTTACCAACCGACATAATTTCGATTCGAGCCAACCGGCTCACTGGTCGCCGAAATATCCCATTCGCAGTGCGCACCTTGGCTTGTCGTATGCGACCGTCACGACCTTCAACTACTTCCTGTATTTCTCCCCGTATCCACCCATTACGGTTAGAGTCGTCAACGATGAAAACTAAATCTCCAGGAGCTAAAGGGGTAGTCTCCTCCATCCATTTGGTCCGCGCGTTTAACGACGGCAGATATTCCTTCAGCCAACGCTTCCACAGCTCATCCGAAACCAGTTGCGAGCGAAAATACGCATTGCGCAATGCTTCTGCTTCGCTAGTTGGTGCGATCACTGGATCTTGGAGCCCTGACGAAGTACCACGTAAAAAATGATTCGGTGTTATGGCTTGACATTCCACGGAGTCCTGAGGAAGATAGATGAGCGGTCTGGCATTGACGATTTCTTCAGTCTCAGCGATAACTGTTAGCAGTATCTCGTCGTTAAGGCGATGTCTTTCATGCAGCGTCTTCATTACCTCTTTAACTGTGCGCACCATGCGCTCCCATACGCCCCCCATATGGGGTGCGGAGGGCGGATTGAAGCACCATCGCGTTCTTGCGTTGGTGAACACATTGGCACATGCAGTATCGATAAGTTGGATCTGATTCTGCAGCTCATTATTTGCAGCCTTAAAGTTAGTTCCATTATCAGAAAAGATAACTATTGGAGGTCCTCGTCGCACAACAAATCGTCTAATGGCCATTATACACGATTCGGTATTCAAGCGGTGAGCCACTTCGAGGTGAACTGCACGCACATTCAAGCAGGTAAATAGGGCAATCCACCGTTTTTCGATCCTACGATAACCCACAGTGACCTCAATAGGACCGAAATAGTCCACCCCCACGTAACTGAACGGCCTAACATATGGGGTTAGACGTTCTATTGGCAACGGAGCCATTCTTGGCACATGTGGACGAGAATTGCGCACTTTACACCATGGGCAACTTTTTGCGACATTTGCCACCAATGCTCTTAGCTTTGAAATCGAAAACCGCTGACGAACTTCGTTGAATACCGTTTCTTTATTTGCGTGTCCATATCGCTGATGGTAAAACTCGACGATTCGATATGTGATGATGTGATCCCTCGGCAATATAATGGGAAACCTGGTATCAAAGGGAACAAATTCCGCCATGCTGGTTCGACCATCCACGCGCAAAACATCATGCTCATCGAGAAACGGACACAGTTTTTTCAGCTTACTTGACTTTTCAATCGGTATCCACTGTTCACGGGCTAATTGACGATTTTTCAACAGGGTACTTATTTCATCTCCATAAAAATCTCGTTGTGCTTGCCTCCAGAGCACTTGTTCGGCAATCTCATACTCTTCTTGTTTTAGGGGTACGATGATCGAACAAACTGAACGCCGTACAAGTTTTGACATCTCTGGAACGTACAATACTTCGATAGGTTTTCGTTGAATTCGCAGGCGACAGTTTGAAATGAATCGGATCACGCAGCAAACCGAACGTAATAAAATGTTCCATTTGGATATTCTGGAAGCGTCGATCCACAGGATATTATCCACCTTTGTGTGGAACATGTTGAGAACTCTGAGCTCTGAAACGAGACTTGGCGGAGGGCGGTTGTAAGATGGCCATTCTTCCTCCGAGTGTTGGAGGAAATCCGGACCACAGAACCAGGGACCATCGGGCTCTAGTGAAGCATGATTGCTCCATTTAGTTAGGATGTCTGCAATATTTAATTTGCTGCGTACATAACGCCACTCGTTTATACTTGTTTCCTGCAGAATTTCGCCGACTCGATACGCGACAAACGGTTTAAATTTTCGCGGGTCTGCGGCTATCCAATGCAGCACTGTTGATGAGTCAGTCCATAGAACACGTTTCGTAGGTTTGATGTTGTGATTTGATAATACTGAATTCAACAGTTGTACTCCTAATGTTGCAGCTAGCAACTCCATTCTTGGAATGGAAAATGGCTTCAACGGACCAACTTTCGTCTTCGCAGCCACCAGCGAACATCGAGAATTTCCTTGGTGAGTTATTCGGAAATATACAGCGCACCCGTAGTAATCCTGACTCGCATCCATAAACACGTGGGCTTCCAGCGTACTGTATGCGCTTGATGGGGCATTTCGCAGATAACACCGGGGTATGAGCACTTGGTTGATGACGGGAAATACATTTCGCAAACGAGACCATTTTTCGTAGCACTCATCGTTCACCTTCTCATCCCAATCGCAGCCAGAGCGCCAGGTATGTTGAAGAAGACCTTTCCCGTGAACGGTAAATGGTGCGAGCAAACCTAATGGGTCAAAAAGACTCATTATGCAGCTGAGTATGATCCGTTTAGTAGGACGATCGTTGGTTGACATATAATGCATCAGGTCTGCGCGCATCGTCGTGGAGAAAGTGAACACGTCGTCGGAGGGCAGCCAAATAATTCCTAAAACACGCTCACTAGGACCCTCTTTGCCGTTATTCAACGACACCTTGCTTCCTGAAGTTGATTCACCCATTGCTTCAAGGAAACCTGTCGAGTTTGAGACCCAATTGCGTATCTCTAAACCAGCTTGGCTATGAATGTAACGCACTTGTTTCGCTCGTTCAATAGCTTCATCAGCAGTATCCGCACAATCAAAATAATCATCCACATAGTGCTTGTGGATAATTGCACTTGCTGCCTCGGGGAACTGATCAGCGTAGTGGGATGCGTTGAGATTTTTTATATATTGTGCGGACGCAGGCGAGCATGCTGAGCCAAAAATGGCCACGTCCATTACGTATACTTCCGGTTCAGTCTTTGGATGAGCCCGAAACAAAAAACGCAAAACGTGTTTGTCTGTGTCTCTCATTCGGAACTGGTGATACATTTCACGAATATCTCCGCCGTACGCCACCTGTCTTTCGCGAAACTGTTGAATAACGGTGTGGAGGGGCGTCAGGAAGTCCGGGCCCGCGAGGAGCTTCGAGTTTAGGGATACGCCGTCTACTTGTGCCGCTGCGTCAAGCACCAACCTTATTTTTTGTGGTTTCCTTGGGTTGACAACCACATTCAGAGGCAAGTACCATATTTTATTCGGATTAGACGTCGCAAGTTCCTCCGGGGTTACTTTATGTGCATATTTTTTTACTTGGTACTCCTTTATTTTCTGTTTCACTTTATCGTACATTTCCGGATTCTTCAGAAGTCGCCGCTCGAGTCCCTGTAACCGCTTGATTGCCATCGGGTAACTGTCTGGTAATTTAACGTCGTCTGTTCGCCAAAGGAGACCGGTTTCGAACCGATCACCGATTTTAATCGTCGTAGCCTCCAAGAGTTCTCGTGCTCTGCGGTCCTCAGCAGATTCCGGAAGCTTACTTACAATGGTTCGAGGCTCTTGACTCAGATAATACTCCCACATCATTTGGTGAAGATCCTCGTTAGTATATCCACTGTGGAAACCGAGAAAACCAGTTGTCGAAACAGTATCTCTAGGGCCATATATCGTCCATCCTAAGCAAGAGCGAACTGCAATGGGTTCATTGGCATTACCAACCCTGGATTCCAATGGAGCAAGCAAGAAGGCGTTGTTGAGTCCGATCAGGATTTTCGGTTCCTCTCCAGTATGGTCGGCTGCATACAGACCCTCCAAATGTGGATAATGTTTGGACAACTCCTTGAAGTTAACTCGCTGCTTCGGTAGATGTAACTTTTTCACCGTATGTGCTTCTTTCACATCTAATCGATCTCCTGCATCGGAAGCAACTTTGAATGACACACACTCAGATGAAGCTTCCCGTCGAACAATATTGCCCGTCCACTGGAGAGTCAACGGCTGATACGCTCCTCGTACTCCCAGCTCGCGAACGATGCTCTCTTCAACGAGTGTCATTGACGAGCCTTCATCGAGGTAAGCAAACGTAGTGATAGATTTTCGCTCACCAAGCAATGTGATAGGAACGATTCTGAAAATAACGGGTAGCTTCCCATCGAGATGCGTGTGTAGATGACCTGCATTAACTGTGGCCAGAGTCGTAGCTCGTTGTACCACCGGAACGGGAGTCGTATCTTTATGTACCAATGGGTGATGATTTAAGCGACAATTACCAACATTGCACGTAATCTTGAAACGGCACCATCCTGTGTGCTCATTGAGGCAACGTTCACACAGCTTCCAGCGCTCCATCAGCTTAACCCGCTCAGCAAGATTCAATCGGCGAAATTCTTCACAGTTTCGTATACGGTGACCCGAAGCTTTACAGATGCGACATGGATTTAGTGGAAATAAATTCGTTGACGGTCCACTGTGAACATGAATAAATCCTTTATCCTTCGGTTTCGGTTTTTCAAATTTAGTGGAGAAGTGTGAATCGACGTTCAGTGTAACTTCGCTGGCTTCGGACACGATGGACGACGCAAAATCAGAAAATGTGCGGAGATTTACGTTTGCAGCATTGCGTTTATGATGAACCCATTCTCGCTTCGTGGACGCTGGAAGTTTATCGACCAGTTCTTGAATCAGAACCGGATTCACAAGATGGTCGTGCAACTCTGCTGCTTCCAGATGATCGCATAGCTCTTGTACCGCCATCCCGAATGGTATGAAGGTTTCTAGTCGATCAGCTCTTGGTGCATCTGTTCTTCGGACCTTGGATAGCAGAGTATGGATAAGCTGTTCCGGCCGACCGTATAACATACGCAAGGTCTCAATCACTTGAGGAACAGCTTTTGGAAGTAGAAGCCGACTACGTACCGAATCCAAAGCTGGTCCTCTTAAACATTCTTGGAGACGTACAAGGTTTTCTACCTCTGAGAAGCCGCACGCATCCGTAGAGTTGACATAACTGCTGTAGAAAAGCGGCCACTCTTCAACCCGACCTGTGAACACGGGAAGTTTTTTCGTTAAAACTTGGCGAGCAGCACGTTGAGCCTTGTTTGGCCCCGACCCATACGAAGTTAGTGTTCTTGTCGTCTGCGTTGGAATTGCGGGCGGTACTGGATTGAGCTCTTCGAATTCCTCCTCGTCGTTGTCTGCATCCCTCGTAGACGATGAACCGTCCTCACTTGGAACGTCTTGCTGTTCTGCCTGCGTTGTTCGCGTGAGTACTGGAATTTTTGATAATTTCGGGTTACGTTTTGGTGTTTCCTGTAACTCAGGAACAGGTTGCGGATTGCTATTACTGGGTTCCGTCGTTTTATTTTCCGACTCAGAAGATCGCAGATCGCCTTTGAGTTTTGAGAATTCTTCGCGTAAGAGTTGTTGTTGACGTTGAAACTCAGCCTCTTCTTCCAACTGTTTCTGATACATCAGACGTTCGTGATGCAACTGTTTCTGTTTCAGCTCCCTTTGCTGATACAGTCTCTTCTGCATTAACTTCGCCTCCAGCTCGATCCGCTTCTCCTGAATTATTCTCTCTTCTGATAGTTGTTCTTCTTTCAACTTCATTTCATTCTCCAACCGTTTTAGCTTATCTCGTAGACGGTTCCCGGAATGTTCGAAACCACATTCGACTATGTTTTCGCCTACCGTTTCTAATGTGTTCGTTGCCACTTCGTTCTGACCGATAAATTCTGCTCGCTCCGAGTTGTCTTGGTTATCAGATGGAACCGGAAATTCCAGATTAGAATCTCTCTCGATGGGAGGCACTGCGCCTTTAGAGGTTTGATATTTACAAGGCTTTGAGGGCGCGGGAGCGTTCTGCTTATTCCCCCTTTTTGCTTGTTTATCCTTCTTGACAGCACACTTAGGACACTCGAAAGATCGATTTTCCACTCCCGGAGATTCTCCTACACATTCCATGTGATACCAGGCTTCGCATGCGTCGCAAGCCACCATTGGACGATTATCGGTTTTATTGCACTTCTCGCAAGCTTGATCCTCCATCTCAAAAGTAAGGTTAGAAATAGTTCTTTTGAGAAATTGTTCGGAAAATCGGTTTAGTAAAACGTAGTTTTTGTAGCAGCACGTTTAATCCAGCTCAAACTAAAAATTCATCGTAGGTAATTACATTTTATCAAAGAAATATATAATTATTTGACTTACAGAACTAGTTTTTTATCTATCTTGCACTGCAAACCGCGTGTGCAATCCCCGATGTAAATGTTGGAGTCCTATATCGAACAAATTCAGTAATATATTTATATATATTTTTAATATAAATATCTGCGGCTTACCGCTTTTATAAATTTATGTTTTCAAAACACTAATTAAAGTACTGAATATTTTTTTAAATAGAAAATTCACGGTTCAAGTTTCAGAGTAATCAATTATCAGACTAAGCGTTCTACGAATATACTTTTTATGTCGCTTTGTCTTAACGTAGCTGTCAGTTTTTATATTGTTCGGGTTTTTTGACATTTTCGGGTGTCAATTTTAAATTTGTGCCCAGCGGTTTCAACACATAATAGAGATCAATACAAATTTAAAAAAAAAGATTATTAAAAAAAAAATTAAATAATCTACATAATATAATCCGTTCAAAAAAAAAACTTCGTCAGATTCATTGAAAATATTGAAAACAAACTGCAAAAAATTGTCCACATTAAATTATCCGTTCGTATAAAACTTCGTCAGTAAAGATCTTCGTCATAAAAATAAACAAAAACTCGTTCTGCTGTTAAGAGAACACAGCTTTTACATGTGAAATACAGTGCCTCTTAAATTCTGTAAGTGTTGTTGCGCATTTAATATGTCTTGGAATCGAGTTGAACACATTTATTCCTTTGAAGTACAACGAATTTTGTGAAGCACATGACAAGAAATTAGGTGTTCTTATTTCATTCGCGTTTCTAGTGTTACTTCCTCTTTCAACTCGATCACACAAATATCGAGGCAGCAAACCGTTTATTACTTTAAAAATGAACACCATAGTTAAATAAACAATTCTTTGCTTCACGAATAACCATTGCAGAGCGTCCAACATTAAAGATGAGGAAGTGAATCTGTTACATTTTAGTATCAACCGCATTATTTTGTTTTGCAAGCGCTGTAATCTCGATATTTGTGTGTCATTGGCTAAAAATAAAATGGAAGAGCAAAAGTCTAAATGAGGAGAGATGATTGATTTGTATAGCTGTATTTTGCTGCAAATAGTTAAATCGTTTTTCAATCGACATAAGATTCCATACTTCTTGGCAATTTTCTTGATGACATTGTCAATGTGAGTGTTGAACTTGAGTTTGTCATCAATAATCACGCCAAGATATTTAATGTCCCGAACTCGATCAATAGTCTCATTATCAATAACGATGGAGACGTTTTCATTTAAACGATTTCGCGAGATTACCATATATTTAGTTTTACTTGTGTTCAATTTCAATTGCTTATACTTCAACCATCTACTTAAAGAATGTAAATCTCCATTCAAATGTAAAACGACCTGATCTAAATCATTAGCTGCAATGAATAACACAGTATCATCTGCAAAAAGATTGATACCACAAAATCGTAAAACTCTTCGCATGTCATTGATATACATAATAAATAAAAGGGGCCCTAATACACTTCCCTGAGGTACTCCAAGATTATTCCCTAGGGGATTCGAAATTGTATCATTAAAAATAGTCCGTTGAGTTCTGTCATTTAAATAGCTTTCGAACCATTTATATGCAGTACTCGTAAATCCAAAGCGCTTAATCGTGTTCAACAACAAGGGCCTAGAAATTGTTTCGAAAGCGCGTTTTAGATCCAAGAAAACAGCAATGATATTCTCTTTGCACTCTAGTTTCTCTTTCCATTTTGCTAATACCAAGTTCAATGCGGTTTCACAGGAATGACCTTCCCGATATCCCGATTGTTCTGGTATTAGCAAAGCATTGCAATTTAAATATTCCAGCAGCTGGCCTTTAACGACTACTTCTAATATTTTCTCTAGCGTGTGCAACATATTGATGGGACGAAACTCTTCGGCTTTAATCGTTCCATAGGCACATGCCCAGTTAGCAAAGATTTATTAATAAGGTCCAGCAAGATATGATCGATGACATGAAAGCAATCTTGAATAACTCTAGCATTGACATTATCCACTCCAGCCGTTTTTCCTAAAGAAAAGCAAATAGTTCTAAGTTCATTTAATGTAATTGGGTGAAAACATTCAAATCTACAACTACTGTTAACCGGCTGTTTTATTTCATCAGGTTCATCAAACAATTCAATGCACTGATTGATCAATGAAACACTATTGACAAAATAATCGTTAAACTTAGATGCTATAGCCTGTTCAGACTGTTCAAGTGTGCCATTAAAAGTTATGGACCGCGGTTTGCTATTACTAGGTTTTAATAAAGATTTCAAAATTTTCCATAACTCCTTGCTGTTGCTTTGGTGCAGATCAATCTTCCTCTGAATATATTCACAACGAGTTTTCTTAATCGACTGTGAATATATATTGCGCGCGTTTGTGTACATATTCCAATGATTTCCATCATTTGTTCTACAAAATTTCTTGTACCATCTGTCTCTCTCACGTTTAAGGCGTAAAAGATCCAAATTGTACCAGCTGTTCGAGTTTTTCATAGGAACAGATTTTTGCGTAACAAGCCGATTTGTACACTCTTTCAAGGTATTAGTTAGAACAGCTGATGATTCATCTAAATTACCGACCTTGAATGGAAAATCCAGGCTTCTCACTACGAGATTCGAAACAGCATGCTTCGAATATTTCCTCCAGCACTTTAATTTCACAACATCTTCATTTACCACGAGATTATCTACAATATTGATAATTAAAGTCTCATGATCGGTTATTTTCAAATTGGTATCCGTGACTGTGTAAATAGTATCAAAATTGGAATAAACATGATCAATTAAAGTTTTACTGTGCCTGGAAATGCGCGTAAATTCATGTACTGTTTGTTTCAAATTGAAGAAATCGGATACACGCTTCAAATGGTTCGAATTGTAGTCATCACGCCAATTAATATTGAAATAACTTCGGAGGTAATCAATGAAAACATCGGAGGAATGCTGATCGCTCATGACCACGATGTTTAATCTGGGCACCGATATGGGAACAACAGCACTATACTTCTCACCCAAATTGCTTTCGATGTCATCTTTCACATTGTCTATATTAGCTCCAGTTGCACACTCAACAATGATGGAGCCATTTCTTCCATTTCTGAAATTACTAATTTTGTGTGTTCTTGGATCTAATTTTGTCTTCAAATGCTTCCGAGTATCCTCGCAAGCTTGTTTGGACTCTTTAGGCTTGATTACAATAACCGGATGAGTACGATTACTTTGCATGATACTAGTACTTTTACTATAACCCATTATCTAATTGGTTTTTTTTTTTTATCCAAAATATATATTTTTATTAAGGCTCATATGGTGTCAGCCTAACGGGGCCGGGAGTTCAATTTTTCTACAATGTTTGCTTACAACTATGTTAGTAATATGTAACCGATTACTCGCGGTTGGCTCGAGGTTAGTATTACAAGTGTTCTCATAATTGGTATGTTGCAGTCTTCGATGCTCTGTACGTGTGCCCGACACGGGATACCTGCTATTGGGATGCAGCTGACCATTAATCAGCAACGCCCCCCTAGTCTGTACCTCATATCTAGCGTGGTGCGTCTTTCTCGACTCGAGGAATCCAGGGTAGAATGGTCACTAGCCGGCGCAATCATCAGCTTGTGTAGAGTTGTCATAAGCGGTACAACCTTTGGCTCTTGTTGAATGATCAGTGGACTGCACAACCTTTGGCCCGTGTATCTGTAAAGAGTGTATGTATGTATTGCCGCGACTAAGTAAAAGTTTATCGTTTGGATAGGAGGGATATGAAACGGGGACACAACGAAGGAAACATCATTAAACGTTGACATCGGCGTTTCTGAGGAACAGGTATAGATGAAGCAGAAGATCAGGATCACGGCTACCTAAGATATCCCGGACGGGGATATCCGATTGTCTGCCTTGTGCTCTCAGTACTCTAGAGAGCTGAGAGCGAGCAGCATGGAACCGGATACACGACCAGACAACATGCTCGATGTCGTGGTAGCCATCGCCACAATCACAAAGATTGTTTGCTGCGAGCCCAATGCGATAGAGATGCGCGTTTAGGTTATAGTGATTGGACATAAGCCGAGATATCACGCGAATGAAATCACGACCTACATTGAATCCCTTGAACCATGCACTCGTCGAGACCTTAGGGATAAGCGTGTGTAACCAACGACCGAACTCATCTTCACTCCACATGCGCTGCCAACTAACGAGTGTGTGCTGACGAGGAATCTAAAAAAAATCATTATAGGCAATTTGCCTTTCATAAAGTGTGCCTTCTGAAGCGCCCATCTTAGCTAGCGAGTCCGCTTTCTCATTCCCCGGTATTGAGCAATGAGAGGGAACCCATGCTAAGGTAATCTTGAATAATTTTTCGACCAAAACACTCAATAGATGTCTTATTCTTGTTAGGAAATAAGATGAGCGTTTATCAACTTTCATTGAACGAATTGCCTCTATTGAGCTGAGACTGTCTGAAAAAATAAAATAGTGGTCGATGGGCAATGTTTCAATGATCCCTAATGCGTAATATATCGCACCCAGTTCAGCGACATACACGGAACAAGGATCTTTGAGTTTGAAAGAGGCACTGGAATTTTCATTGAAGATGCCGAAGCCAGTGGACCCGTTTATGAATGAACCGTCAGTAAAGAACATTTTATCAGATCCAACTTTCCCATATTCTGCCGAAAATATCGGCGGAATAGAATCGGAGCGTAGATGATCTGGGATTCCATGGATTTTTTGTCGCATGGACAGATCAAAAATGACAGAGGAATTGCAGAAGTATGGGAAGCAAACTTGGTTGGAGATGCCTGGTGAAGGGTGCACGTCGTGGGTAAGGTACTCATGGTATAAAGACATAAAACTTGAGTTGGAGTAGATTTTCGAAGTTATCAATCACCAATGGATTCATGATCTTGCAACGGATGAGAAATCTGTAGGATAATTCTGTGAACCGAAGAGTAAGCGGGGGTACTCCTGCCAAAACTTCGAGACTCATCGTATGTGTCGAATGCAAACACCCCATGGCTATACGCAAGCAACGATATTGTATTCTCTCCAGCTTGAGAATATGAATCCTGGCAGCTGATCGGAAGCAAAAACTGCCATATTCTAACACTGATAATATCGTTGTTTTGTACAATTGAATGAGGTCTCCTGGATGGGCACCCCACCATGTTCCGGTAATTGTTTGGAGAAAATTGATTCTTTGCTGGCATTTCTGTTTCAAATACGCAATGTGTCTCCCCCAGGTACACTTAGAATCAAAATATACACCCAGGTATTTGAAAAACATAGAGTGTTGGATCGTTTTGCCGGATAGGTGAAGCTGGAATTGGGCGGGTTCGTGCTTCCTAGAAAAAACGACCATTTCAGTTTTCTCCGTAGAGAATTCGATACCCAGCTTGAGGGCCCACGTGAACAGATTGTTCAGGGTATCTTGCAACGACTTTTGCAGAACGACGGGATTAGTACCCGTGATGGAAATAACTCCATCGTCTGCAAGTTGTCTCAACGTGCAGTCTCTAGTTAGACAATCATCCATATCATTGACGTAAAAACTGTACAAGAGGGGGCTTAGGCAGGAGCCTTGTGGTAGGCCCATAAAACTGTAACGAGAAGATTTCGAGCTGCCATGAGAGAAAATCATGTGCTTTTCTGACAGTAAATTGTACAGGAAATTATTGAGAATTGGTGAAAGTCCACGATTATGAAGCTTCTCTGAGAGAATTTCCATGGAAACTGAATCAAATGCCCCTTTGATATTGAGAAAAACGGAAGCCATTTGTTCTTTGCGAGCAAATGCGATTTGGATTTCAGAAGATAGCAGCGCGAGACAATCATTTGTCCCTTTACCTCGGCGGAAGCCAAACTGCGTATTTGACAGCAAATTGTTCGTTTCGACCCACTTGTCCAAACGAAGTAGAATCATTTTCTCTAACAATTTACGAATACAGGATAACATTGCAATCGGTCTATACGAGTTGTGATCGCAAGCCGGCTTGTTGGGTTTCCGTATGGCTATCACTCTCACTTGTCTCCAGTCATGCGGGACAATATTCAGCTCCAGAAACTTGTTGAACAAGTTCAGCAAACGCTGTTTCGCCAAGTCGGGAAGATTCTTCAACAAGTTGAATTTAATCTTGTCCGACCCCGGAGCTGAATTGTTACATGAGAGACGGGCAATTGAGAATTCCACCATCGAAAAATTCTCATAATCGCTTTGAAGTGGAATGTCGCGTACGACGTTTTGTGCAGGAACGGTGTCGGGGCAAACCTTCCTTGCAAAGTTAAAAATCCAACGGTCCTCACTTTCGTTTGTATGGTTCCAGCCACGCATTTTCCTAGCCGTATTCCAAAGAGTGCTCATAGCGGTCTCCCTTGACAAACCATTGACGAACTTCCGCCAATATCCACGCTTTTTTGCTTTAATCAAACCTTTTAGTTTGGCTTCTAGAGCTTGGTACTTTAGAAACCATTCCACTAATCCAGTTTTCCTGAATTTTTTGAAAGCGGATGATTTTTCAAGGTAGACCTTTGAACACTCCTTGTCCCACCAAAGTGATGGAGGACGACGTCGGAAAGTGGTAGCCGGTACACGTTTCTTTTGAGCTTGAAGTGCGCTTTCGTAAATCAAACTCGATATAAAGTTATACTCTTCGAGTGGAGGAAGTTCATGCATTGAAACAATTGCTTCAGATATTATTTCCGCAAATGTTCTCCAGTCAATATTCTTCGTGAGGTCATACGAAATATTGACTGACTCACGAAAGCTTGATTCATTAGCGATCGATAAAATTATTGGTAGGTGATCACTACCGTGGGGATCTTGGATTACCTTCCACATGCAATCCAGGGATAACGAAGAAGAGCATAGAGATATGTCTAGCATGCTTGCCCGTGCAGGAGGGTTGGCTATTCTGGTTGCTTCCCCAGTATTCAAAACTGTCAATTTGAAGTTGTCGCACAGATCATAAATCAAAGTGGCACGGTTGTCATCGTAGAGTGATCCCCATGCTGTTCCATGGGAGTTAAAATCACCTAAGATTACCCGCGGCTCCGGCATTGCCTCGATAGTATCAAAGAACTGATGGCGGCCTACCGTAATTCTGGGAGGGATATATATCGAAGCAATGCAGAGGTCTTTGCCATTGATTTGTGTCTGG
Organism: Toxorhynchites rutilus septentrionalis; assembly: GCF_029784135.1. Classification (NCBI taxonomy): domain Eukaryota; kingdom Metazoa; phylum Arthropoda; class Insecta; order Diptera; family Culicidae; genus Toxorhynchites; species Toxorhynchites rutilus. Next base: position 6,546,305 of record NC_073744.1, read on the forward strand.
CAAGCAACAACTTCAATGCCTGTCATCGATGGGAGAGTGACTCTATAGAAGGAGTGGCATTTTTTGATCCCCAATAGTACGCCACCAAACGAGTCATTTCGATCGAGGCGAATAATGTTGAAATCGTGGAAATTCAGCTCATCGGCTGAAGAAAGCCATGTTTCACAGAGAGAAAATACATCACAGTTAGAGCTGTGAACTAAAAATTTAAACTGATCTAGTTTAGGAATGATGCTTCTGCAATTCCACTGTATTACAGTGGTCAAATCCTTGACCTCTTGCCCTGAATCAGGCATCGAGGGAAATGAACGCTGCCGAAAAACCACATTTTTCTTTCAAAAATGTTCTCACAATCGGAAGCAAACATAATACTATGCTTTTAAGAGGGTCGTTTATATTTAAAGCATTTAAAATGTTATCCACCAGGTCAGAAAGCGCAAGCAAGCCAGATTGTGGCTGTTGCCTCGACCGCGAAAAAGGAGCAGACGTGTTGGGTGCTGCTCCGGGAAGTGCTGAGGACCACTGGTGCGTAGAAGAACCGCTTAAACCAGGAGGTACTTGCTTCGGTCTATTCTCAGCACGTTCGATTCGAGTTTTCATTCCAACTTGGGAAGTTTCGGTTTTCTTTCTGGGGAGTGATGGAAAAGAAGTAATTTTTCTTTTCCTGATGGCACCCTGCGATGTACCGGAACTTCCTGCATTGGGAGCGTCAGCAACAGGCTCGTCGTTCTGCAGAATGGAGTAGGGATTGTCCTGAGTCGTTGGAACGGAACTCTTAAGCATTTCTGCATAAGTCCGCTTGGAACGTTCCTTTAAGGAACGCTTGATTTTTTCTCCTCGTTGTATGTACACCGGGCATTGAGAAAGATCATGGGGGGCCCCGTCGCAATGAAGACACTTGCGCTCTTTTGCGCAAGAAGTCCCATCATGACTCTCTCCACAATCTGCGCAACGTTGTTTATTGCAACAAAAGGCGGCCGTGTGACCGAGTTGCATACATTTGTTGCTTTCCATTACCCGGGGTACAAACAACCGAACAGGTAAACGAAGTGCACCTATTGCAACGTAGTTTGGGAGAGCGGAACCCTCAAATGTCACACGAAAAGAGTTTGTCCGATTGAGAACTCGTTTGTCATTTTTAAGTGACACAGATTTCAGTCGATCGCATTCAAGAATCTTCACACTTTTAAGTGAGGAGTTCTTGAAGCGACCGACACCATCGAGTATCTCTTTTCGAGTCAAACCCTTTTCGTTTATTAAACCGTCTATTTCAACGTTGCAACAGGGTACGTATACGCGATACTCGATCGCAAAGAGATCACAGCGCGTTATTTCATTCGCTTGGGTTCTGCTGGAGACGACAACTCGTAATTTGTCTGGCCCCATCCGAGTAATCTCGGTAACTTCGGAAAATTTCTGTGTCAACTCTTTTGAGATGCGAATGACGTTAAGAGGTTTGGATTTTCGTCTAAAGTATACGATAAATGGGCCTTTGGCGCCATCAGGGTATTCTTTTAGACGAAAATCCTGCTTCTCGTCTTTTTCCTCATCTTCAGAGCTTTCTATTTCGTACACAGAATTTTCCTCCTCATCTTCTGTTTCATCCTCCTGCTCTTCAGGAGGAGGTTCATTATCTGAGATATTCTTTGGCGTGGGTGGGGGATCCTCCCCGCCCTCTGCCATATTAATAAAATCGAAGAAGTAGACAACTGTTCGATATGAACAGAATATAATAATTTGGAAAATATAAATTAGTAAAAGAAATTATATTTCTATATTAGTTATTGTTGAAAATTTTATTTATTTCAATTTTTGTTATTATGTGTAATTTGAAAATGAAAAAAGTTTCAATAAATGTTCAACGGTGATGTAAGAAATGAACACCCCTAATGCCAACGCTTGCCGATATGATAAACACAAAGATAAACAATGGTATAAATCGAGCACAGAAGCTATACAGAATGATGGAAGAGGTAAGAGGAAAATAAACTTCTACTTGCCCCGCTGCTGTGTAGCGTGTGTGATGATGTGACTTGCTGCCGGATTGTCTCGATAGCGCACCACTTTTTATGAGCTTTACTCGCTCGCAGCGCACCAGATGAAAAAATACACACTAGAAACGGATGTAAAAAAAACACCTGTATCGGATCAAATATAGGTTCGACCGATCTGCTTGCGAGTTGGCGAAGCAATTGAAATATCTTATTGTTGTTAGAAGTGTTCGCACTTTTAACAACATCCGCAAAACTTATTTTATTTTTATGTACATTATCATCATCATTATTTTGAAATTTTCGTTTCTTACGTTTCGGAATATTCTGGTGCGATTCAGAATGAACTGTACCAGGTTCAATGAGCAAGTCATTCTTTGCAGCTAAACTATTTTGCGCGTTAATTGTTAAAATAGAACTAGTCATAGATTCCAATTTCTCACAAATCAATTTTTCAAGAGACCCATTTACATCTTGTCTCAATTCTTCCATACCGCACTTTAACGCGCTGTCTATCTGAGCAGCGATCTGATCTCGCATGCCCGTAAGCGAGTCAGAGAGTGAAGATAATTTCATCACCTCTTTTTCTATCTTACGCACATCCGAAATAACATCGCTCTGCTCACCACACCCTGGTCCGATAGACAGTCATTGCATTTGAACAATACATTTACATTCTCCGTGATAAGCTTTGCCGTTGCTTTAGTAAGAGAAGTACAGCGGTAGTGGAACACACCGCTACACTTCCCGATACAGCAAACCGGCAAATCGCTTATTACAATCCCCAATTCACACAGAGAACATTCCATTGCCAATTCCAATACAGATTAAAGCGGGACGCTATTACACAACACAACGAACACCACACAGAAAAGAGAAATAAACACAATACCGCCACAGCTGCTATATGAGAAAAATAGCACGCTGGGGCGAACGAGAAAAATTGAAATAAACAAGAATCAGCTGATGTGCCAGCTGTTCCTCTACTTAGCCTGATAAAAATACACAACGGGCACGCGATCGAAATATTCTTTCGCTGCACACAACAGTATTTCACACGTAAATTTTTTTTCAACAATCACAGCACATAATGCAAAAAAAAAACATGGGATTTGCTGAAAGAAGTTCTGTTTGATCAAAAAAAAATCGGACGAAACTTTTCAAAAATTATCAATCCATCAGGATGGAATTGTGTTACTTGATGATAAGTCAATTGCTGATTGTTTCAACGACTATTTCATCAATGTTGGTAAACATGCCTCTACAAACGATATAGCAAATGATTTTCGCGATTATATGCCACGAAGAATAGATACAATATTTGAATTTTCATATGTCCAGGAGAGTACCATATTAAATATAATAAAAGATCTGAATTCAAGCGCTGCCAGTGGTTTAGATAAAATATCTGTCAAGTTTTTGCAAAAATGTAAAACCTTTGTGGTTTCGAAAATAACTGAACTTGTAAATAATATGATAAGATCTGCAACATTTGATGATACTTTGAAAATTGCCAAGGTAGTACCTTTGTATAAAACAGGAAGCAAACAAGATAAAGTGAACTATCGTCCAATATCAGTTTCACCAGCGCTTTCTAAAATACCAGAAAAGGTACTGAATCAGCAGTTGAAGGAATATCTCTTCCAAAACCATGTACTTAGTTCAAACCAATTCGGTTTCATTCCAAAATCAAATACTGAATCGGCAACACTGGTGTTAAGGATTTAGATTCATATTGAACCCTATTGCGATCGTATCGCGAGAATAGAATTCTCTCGTAAAATAGTTTATCTCGGTTATCAGAGTAGGTACACCAGAGGAACCAAAAAGACCTATTGATTCGTTATCTTCGTATAATCTACACGCACTCTGTATTGTTGGTAGACCCATATATATACCACAGTCAGAACCAGATCGAGTTAGTCGAAAATACAAATCCTAATAGATCGCATCAACCGTGTTAGTCTTGTAAGTTAACAGGCGAGCAATAAAAGGTTCCAGTAACCGTTTCAAACCCCAGTTTCACCGCGTAGTGTTAGTCAAAAATCCGAACAACTGGAACTAATCAATTTTGTCATTGAAGGTTTAGATAAAGGTGAATTTGTAGCATGCGTCTTTATAGATCTCAGGAAAGCATTTGACTGCATCCCGCACAACATATTAATAGAAAAGCTCAAATATTACGGTATATGCAATTCAGCTTCCAATATTCTAAAATCGTATCTCTCAAGTCGGAAACAAATATGTTACGTCAACAACGCTTTGAGTGATCCTATGTTCAATTGCACAGGTGTCCCACAAGATCCATATTGGGACCAATACTCTTTAATATATTCGTTAATGATCTTCTAAAATTGCCTCTCAACGGAATCTTGCAATGTTATGCAGATGACACTGTCAGCAAATATCGTGCAAAAACCTTGAGTGTTTTGAATGACATGATGCAGCATGATTTGAATTCGATGCACCAATGGTTCTCTGCTAATAGAATGTCAGTAAATGCTGATAAGTCGAATTTTATGGTATTTAGTATGACCAACGTTACGCCTACATTAACTTTGTCAATTAATAATGTACCAATAAAACAAGTATATGAAACAAGTTACCTAGGCTTAATAATTGACAACAGATTAAAAGGGCATAGCCATATCAAAAAAGTCAAACAAAAAATTATACCATACATTTTCGCCATAAAAAAGGTTCGAAAATGTCTAGGTTTGCAAAACTGTTGGAAATTATACAATGCTTATATTCGACCGCACTTATCATATTTAGTTTGTCTCTGGGGCTCTGCTGCTGAGACACACCTTAACATATTGAAAGTACTGCAGAATAGAGTTATAAAAACTATAAAACGCCTTCCTAATTTGTATCCTTCAGAGGCGTTGTATACGGCAACCCATTTATCATTAAATCATTTGTATAAATTTAGCATAATATTTGTAATTTATAAAATAAAACATGGGATCATTCAAAGCAATATAAACTTAATCCCATACACAGATATACACTCACATTTGACAAGAAATCTTCCATCAAATCTCAAATATGAAACAAATATTATAATATTCAAACAAAATTCGAAAGTGTATATTATCAACAACTAAATATAAGGACAGCAAAGTGAATTTATAATTTATATTTAGGATAGGTTAAGATATTTGCAACTGAATTCACTTTATGAATAGCTGGTCACAGTTTTAGTTAACTTCTCAGCTTGTACATCAAACAAAGAAAAAAAAAATTCTCAAAAAAAATTCTCAAAAAAAAAGGTTCTCAAATGGGGATCAACACTAGGGTAGGAGCCTGCCCGTTGGTCTCAAATGTTCCTATCTCACGCCTCCACGAAGATCATATGACGACATTTTTAGATCGGGCGTGAACTGGAAACACACACCTGGTCTTGGCTCCGAGAACGGGTGTCGAAAGTGGCTAAGTGAGGGGGTGCGAGCGAGTCAGAGCGCTATATCTCTCCCGGGGAAGGCCTCCCGGGTCATGGAGGCCTTGCCAACCCGCTGTCTCCCGGGCAAAGGAGATACACCCAGAAAATGGAGCTACGTTCACGAAGAATACTTAGAATGCGATCGCCCGAGGAGGGTCCCCGAACTGGAGCTGGTCCTGGAACGGGAGTAAGAGCGAGCGGCCAGCGGCTGGAGGGCGAGGTGCAAGAGCGGGCCACCAGCCGGATTCAACCCGAAGAGCTACCGCCACACGGAAACAGCAGCCATCGACATCACCCAAGAAACGCTGCGCCTACGAGGCGTGTTGTGACTGCCAGACGGCAGTCGTCCACACTCGTGGGTACCACTAGGCGCCGGATCATGTGGACACACGAAATGAACGAATTCGTGATCCGCGCCTATTACATCTGCACTGCTTTGGAGACGGACATGAGCGGTCGCCCTCGAATACTAACAATGTTCGAGGAAGCGTATCCAGAGTTCGTCGGGAGGCTTGATCAGAACGCGATGAACGCGAGGCGTAGAGCGATAGTACGCAACAACATGCTCTCCCAAACGCAAATCGACGAGATCAAGCAGCAGGTGCAGAGAGAAATAAGCTCCAGAACAAGCAGAGCAAGCGATGTGTCGAGACGAAGTTCAGTACGGCTGAGCAATTCATTCGCGAGTGGGGCACGCGAATCAGCACCAGTGGAGGCCACAGTACAACAACCCCCTGAGCCGGAAGACCCACAGCCAGATCAACAACTACTACGCGATCTGGTCTTCCATTACGACGAGACGATCTCACAGTTCTGCGACACGGACCCTTTGTCGCGCCCCAGGATCCCGAAGTTGCAGCATTCCCGCAGGCTGACAAGTGCAGTAAAGCTCATGAACGAGCACGTTCTTCCGCTGCACTTGGTTGATGCTGAGAACATGGAGGAGCTGCAACTGAAAGTTTACTGTGCTGCTGTGGCGACCGCCAAAAGTTTAGGATACCGTATTAGGCCAAGAGGCGGACTGCTCCAACATCTCCGTGAAAGGCGTGAGCCTCCATGGCGAAGGAGATTGGAGCAACGGATCCTAAACAAGCGCGCCGCAATTGGAAGACTGATGGCGTACAAAAGAGGCAGCAGATCGGTGAAATTATGTCGCCAAGTTGCTGTGATCGTGCGGCCTACTGAACTTCGCCAGCTGGGAGCTCACCAGCTGACGGAAAAACTCGACACACTGGTACAGCAATTGAGCGTCCTTACAAAACGGCTGAAACGTTACTCTGACTCTGCAAAGCGCCAGGAACAAAATCGGATGTTCAGAGATAACGAGAAAGCGTTCTACGACCACATTAGCGACGAGAAGCCCGACTACCGCGAAGGTTTGCCAGATATTAGCGATGTGACGAACTTCTGGGCTGGTATTTTGGAGACCCCAGTAGAACATCGCGACGGGCAAATGTGGTTAAGACGGGAGGAGGAGAGTTGTGGTGAAATTGGAGAGATGCCAGCTATCATCGTCGGAGAGAACGATGTCCGCGAAGCCTCGCGGTACCTGAGGAACTGGGCAGCACCGGGCCCAAAGTTTCTGCTCACTGCGAACAGCATCACATCATCGCAGAAGAGCAGAAAGGATGCAGGAAAAATACGCATGGCTGCAAAGACCAGGCCATCATCGACGCAGCCATAGTCGGCCAGGCGGTATATAACCAGCGGAACCTAAGTATGGCCTACATCGATTACAAGAAGGCTTATGACTCCATACCTCACTCGTTTCTCGTCCGGGTATTGGAGCTCTACAAAATTGATCCCGTCGTCGTTAGGTTCCTGCAGCATGCGATGAGGCAGTGGAGTACGTCTCTGCACCTCAGTGATGGGGAAAATGTGTTGCAGTCTAGAACGCTGCAGATAAAGAGGGGGATATTCCAAGGCGACTCTTTCAGCCCGCTTTGGTTTGGTCTGGCACTGAACCCCCTCAGTAGGACGCTCAATAGAAACGGTCATGGCTATAAAATAAGGTATGGCGACGGCGCCCACGAAGAAGTGACCCATACCTTCTACATGGATGATCTCAAGGTCTACGCTGATTCACGTCAGCGTCTAGGTGTAGCTATCCGGGTTGTCGAAGACATAAGCAGGGACATCTGCATGGAGTTCGGCCTCGACAAGTGCCGCTGTGTCCATCTGCTGAAAGGGCAGCTTACCGAATCCGGAGGTTACGAGGTCTATGACGGCGAGTTCATAAGAGACATGGTTTGTGGCGAATCCTATAAATATCTTGGATTCCGACAGCTCACCGGGATTCGCCACTCCGACATCAAGACGGAGCTGCGAGACAAGTTCTTGAGTCGAGTGAACTGTGTCCTGAGGACTTTCCTCAACGCGGGGAACAAGGTACGCGCGATCAACACATTCGCGGTTCCCCTGCTGACCTTCAGTTTTGGTGTAGTCAAATGGAGCAAAACTGACCTAGAGGACCTTGAGAGGAGGATGAGGAAAGCATTCAAAGAGGCCGGAATGCACCATCCTCAATCGGCACTGGAGAGAGTTTCACTGCCACGCAAAGAAGGGGGATTTGGAATAGTCGACATATCTGCACTGTGTGTTGCCCAGGTACGACAACTGCGCGAGTACTTCGTAGAACGCGCCAACCAAAACGCGCTATACCGGGCTGTCTGCGCCGCCGACAGAGGATACAGCGCTCTGCACTTGGCGCAAGCGGAGTACCAACTCAACTGCAATCTGCAGACAGTGGAGGAGAAGATTGCAGCTTGGAAGCAGAAGGCAGTGCATGGTGCCCACCCCCATCAACTGGACCGGCCACACGTCGACAAGGCCGCATCTAATCTGTGGCTAACGCGTGGTGAACTCTCTTCAGTAGTAGAAGCCGACATGATAGCCATCCAGGACAGGATAATGCCGACGAGAAACTGCAGGCGGTACGTCTGGCATCAAGACGTTGATGACATTTGCCGGATGTGCCATCAACCAGGTGAAAACATAGAGCACATTATGGGAGGCTGTCCCGTTTTGGCCAACGCAGCCTACACCGAGCGCCACAACAACGTGGCCCGTATTGTTCATCGACAACTGGCGCTCCAATGTACTCTACTGGAAGACAACGTACCAAACTACCGGTACCTGCCTGCACCTGTCCTGGAAAATGACCGTTTCAAGCTGTACTGGGATCGCACTGTTCTGACCGACCTCTCGATCCACCACAACCGCCCAGATATAATGCTTTACGACAAGAGCGACCGCAAAGTCACCATCATCGATGTCGCTATTCCACTGAACCAGAATCTGGAGGAGACCCACGGTCGCAAAATCTGCAAGTACCGACCATTGGCCGTGGAGCTCAAGGAACTGTGGGGGCTAAGGGAGGTCCCAAGAATTTATTCCAGTCGTTCTCTCTGGAACTGGAATTATCCCGAAGACACTTCTGGAAGCGCTAAAGGTGTTGAACATCGAGAAGGAATTGGCCGGCATCCAAAAGTCGGTCATCCTTAGCACCTGTGCGATTGTCCGACAATTCCTCGGTCAGGACTAAAACAGCACGAGCATGCAGATACGTGCATTCCGCAGAGCCTAGTCCCCCTTTGGCATTCAGAAGCCCGGGGGCAGGTGAAAATTCTGACTAGGTTCGCCTAGTTAAGAAGTGAGATAAGTCTGCCAAAAAAAAAAAAAAAAGCGGTACACCACGATTGATGAGCTCAATGCCGCAATATCGGAGATATGGAAAATATCGAGAGATCCGTTCTGCAGAGTTTGGTAAATAGTATACCAACACGAAATTTTCAGGTTGTTAACGAAATGGCAAGATTACCAACTATTGACATGTAAATCTGCCGATGGTTTTGAATTTTTCATTGATAATACTTATGGATTTTGAAATGGTCTTAAAGAAACTGGATAGCTGAAATTATCATATTTAAGCCCAATACAATCGACTCTTTTGAACGAAACTACTTTATACTTTATTGTAAGCATTCAATAATCTAGGAGAATATCTTGTTGAAATTCCAACTGTTTGTGTTGCAACTTAATATATTCAAGGTGGCCTTATAGAAGTTGGACAGAGTGTATCTGTATTACTAGAGTGATTTTCGACCAATAACGACCCAGAGGAGGTACAACTGGAAACTTTTCATCAGTTTGCACGAAAAAAAAATCCATCGGGTATCGACCGGAGATTTTTTTTCCCTTAAATAAAAACTGATTTAAAAAACACTCCTGTTAACTCAAGAAAACATTCGCAACCTTCCGGCGTCAATTCGTGGCTCATCCTGGCCTCAAATGTTAATATCATTACATTTCGGGAGTGGTTTTGCATATGAAAATACCAAAAAAAAAACCAATTCACCCGATTTATCTCTCATTGAAAAATCAACTCGCATTCAACCCGAAAAAAGAGGGAAATCTCATACATCAGTAATGATTTTTATTTGCCAGCGCCACATGTTTTGCCGCTCGTAATTAATATTCCCAATAATTCAACGGCACGAAATCCGTTCGTTCCATCAATATGAAAAAGCATTATAGCCGCCCCAGTCGGGTGAGGGTGTAAACAGGCAGAAGCAGATGAGAGAGAGAGAGAAAAAAAACACGCAAACACCCACATTCCCGATTTGCACAAGCGATTCGTGTTTACTTCCCATTAAACGCATATCAATTGCAGTTTTGTTGGCTAATATTGATACGCTGTTATTGGAAGTTGTTTTTATTAAGTTCATCTGTTTTGATTTCTGATTTCCAGTGATTGAATAAAAAAAAAAGGTGAACGAGTGGGTTTTTCAATCCAATCTACCTGAAATAAGGGCGGTTGCTCGTTATTATTGTCGATTAAATGGTCCTACGAAAAGCGTTCTATTCTGGGAAGGTCGGGCACTAATAGACCAATAACGCAGAATTAATGTGTGGCGCAATATGCAATGGACAGTAATAACTCGACCGATTGATTGCTTCCAATGTGACCTATTAAGATTAATGAGATTTTATTTTTATCCTAATGGGTTGTGGGTTTTTTTTTGTGGGGTTCATTGTTATTCATGACATGAATATTACCAACGAAACCACTCGATCATTGCCACTATAGTTCGTCGGAACCTTTCGTTGAGCAGCTCTATAAAGGGAGGGTGTGTCCATTGGAATAGTTCGGACAAGTGGCCGTCCAACGCTTTCTGCATGAAAAGTTTTTCTTAATGAAAAAGCAAATATTTCATTTGTAAACCTTGCCTGCTGCTGCTGCTGCTTCCAAGATCTACGAAGATAAATTTCCGAGCTTGTCTTTGCATCCAAACTGGCCGGCGGACCAGAGACTAGCAGGCGTAACAGGTTTCTCTCGTTTCTCCATCTCGCCTCAGACTCCGTCAAACGAGCGGAAGCAACAAATATCAAACGTTGGAAAGAAATCGAATAAAAAAACACTCACGCAGCGGAAGACATCGAGAATGAGCTTACAAAGCGCCGTTAATGATTTTGAAGAAAAGTTGTTCCCCCTTCTGAGGGTTTTTTTTCTCCCGTTTCTGCTCATTCTTTCCGATGCTGCTCTTTTCCAGGCTTCCGAGTGCGCTACTCTGCTTGACCCATCGTCATCCCATCTTGCCGATGCCGCGCTGTGGGCCAAATGTAGCGGACTACAGCCACATCCCAACCCCCCGATTCCGGATTCTGTGGACTAAATGATCCTCTTTGAGTATTAAGAGGGACAATAATTAATCTTCATGAAAGCTCAACCACTCGGTTGCAGGAAAACAGCAAACATTGTGTGTGTGTGTGGGTGTGTCTGTGAGTGGGTGGGTGGGTGCTGTTTTTTGCGTGTGTCAATGCTGAAGCCGAGTTGCTGTTCTGTTTGTTATGAGACGCAATATGAGGCAGTGGGTTGCTAGCCCCCACAGTCCCGGGACTGTTGCGCTTCACCGACCACTCACAGCCGCCGCTACGGTCTTTTGAGAGGACTGTCCGTACAAGATGGATGCTGACAATTGCGACAAGCAGCGGGATGATGAATCAGCAGAGCAGAAATGAATGGAAACGACAAAGTTCTTCATCCGCTCCAATGGTCGTGCGATTTGCGAGACGGCTGCGGTGTGGACAGGCGGTTGAGGGCAAAGGATTTGAAGAATGGAGACGTTCAAGGTTTCACCGAAGGAGCCCAAGGATGGGACGGGAATTTTCTGAGACGCACCGGCACCCGTGTGTTTGAAGTTTACATAGATGTTTGCGTTGGGTGTGAAGTTTGGAAGCAGCCACGCAGAATTAGGATCGTAATAAAATTGCAAGCCATCAAAGCGACAGTTTTTGTCGCTTGCAAAGATTTATGGAAAATCGAATATTTTGAACAATGATATTTTAGGATTTGACACTAAACGTGGAACATGAAAGCCTAGGAAACTCATCGGCGGCACAAGGTCTTTCGCCGCTTTGATCAAGCGAAATGAAATACCGTGAAGCTCCATAAAGTTTATTGCCAGCAGTGGAAGGCAATTTTCGTGATGTTCTCAACTAAAATAGAAAACCAAGCTGCTCCATTTCATGTGCGTTGGTTTTAGAGATGGGCAAAACGGTTCATTTCAGTGAGCGGCTCAGAGCCGTGCGCTCAATGAAAAGAGCCGGCTCATTTGAGCGGCTCGGCGGCTCTTTTCAAGAAGCAGTTCATTCGGGTATGGGACGTAAAAAATTAAGCTTGAAACAATAATTAGTGCAGAGAATAGAAAAAATAATATTTCACAGAAGGTTTTCTCATATATATTTCTATTAAAAAAATCTTCATTAAACATTTTGATTTATGAACATTATTTTTTCAATGTTTCCTGACGTAAGTCTACTACGTCTTTCACTACAAACTTGTCCTGCTTTCGAAAAAATTCGCTCACATGGTACTGAAGTCGCCGGAATACATAATATTTTCAAAGCAATTTCGTAGAGCCGCGGATAGATAGATTTCCTTTCCTCCCACCAAAGCAAAGGGTCGCTTGTTCTCAGCAAATATGGCTCCACTAAATATTTATCTAACTCAGCTATTGCAGCAGCTTCTGGATCATGTGGAGCTTGAAGATTGCCAACCAATGCATCAAACTCCTCCCATACAGATGACCGCGCTTCATCACCAACGATTGGTGCTGGTTCCGCAGGCGTGTATTCTATGGATGTCATTTTTAGCGTCCTTATCAACGACTGGTATGCATTGTTGTACTTTATATTATCCCCAAAACCTTGCTGCTTGAAGCGCGGATCTAGCAGTATTGATTGGGCTACCAATTCGTCTGACTCAAGATCTGCAAATCGTTTTACCAGCTCCGAAATCAATTCATTGCACAGCTTTTTTATAATCACGGGAACTGATTTCTCTTGCTCCATATAATGTTGAACATGACGAATCATCAGTCGGGAGAGCAAAGCAGTTTTCGATAACGACACAGTTTTCTCCCCGGATATTTCAATCGTTACATCGTTGAACACTTTGAGAATTTTGACTGCGTGCTCTATGGCAACCCAGTCCTGAGACTCCAAAGATAGGCGAGACTCCATAAGTGCCAAAGTAGATACAACCGCTTGTTTGTTGAGCAACATTCGATCCAACATATCATATGTCGAGTCCAACGAGTTGAAACGTCTTTTTTTCAACTTTAGTTTAGGCTCATTCAATGTCTGCTGCATTTCATGGAGCTTGTTCAGAGCATTGGTACTTTGCTTGAAATATTGCACAATTGCTCTGCATTTATCGACGACATCAATGAAAGACGATGTTGAAATGGCTGTTTGGACAACTATGTTGAGCGAATGGGCGAAACATCTCAAATGACGCATTTTAAGAAGTGTGGCAGCTAACTTCATATTTGCTGCGTCATCGGTTACTAGTGCTGTTATTTGCGTGTCAAGACAGCAGTAATCCATATGTAAATGTTTTCCGCTGTATGTCTGCCGGGAAATTTCGAGCACTCTAATAAAAAAGTTTTCAGTTTCGTTTTTTCGTCAATAAAATGAGCAGTCAACGCATAAAAGCTTGTGTTATTGATGCTGGTCCAACCATCACAAGTAAGACAAACTGCTGAGACTGAAGCATCGAGTAATTGTTTTTGAACTGAAGAAAGGACATCATTATAAACAGCCGGTAATAGGCTAGTCGTGAGCGTTTTTCTGCTGGGAAGTTGATATGACGGATTCAACATTTCAACAATTTTTTTAAATTCCACGTCTTCAACTATCGAGAAGGGGTGAAATTCCTTGCAGATCATCTTGAGTAACTGTATGTCACATAGCCTGCTTTTTATTTTTCCACCAATTTTTTCTATAGGAGGTTTAATCGAATGGTTTTGTCCTACATCACAATGTATGTTTTTTTCATCGAAGTGCTGTGGTATTTTTGCATTTTATTAGGTTTCTTTTATTGAAATTGAAACTTCTTCCGTACTTCATTGCTTGAAATCGAATTTATTGCCCAATAAAGTTATTCGAAATTAAATTGATGGTATTTGGTAGCTAAGAAATTAAGCTATCATTTGGTGCAAAAACTTTATAATATGATTGTTTCCCAAAGACATGAAACGTTATTAATGTTGCTGTTAGATTTTTCAAACAGCTGGTCGTTAGCTGGCTAACAAAGACGTTGTAACAAATGAGCTCTTGTAGCAAACATATTATTGAAAAATAAGTAGAACAAATTTAAGTTAAACGGTTTCATTGTGATTCAACATAAAAACAAACAAATAATGTACTGAAAGCTTAGAAATTATTAGACAAGTAACCTCTTCCTTCATGAACCCCTTGGCCTATGATTTAATTTCCAAAATAATGGACCAAATGCAAACAATTCGATGGGTCCACATCGAATAGTTTCACTACTTTTCTGAGCGTACTAGCGCCCTATGATATGCAAGTACACCACGAGTAAAATTCGATTTTGTAGGTGAAAGGGTTAATCTAGAAGAGATCGATATTGACCCCTTAGGGTAGAATGTTACATGAACCAACCTGTTATAATAATGACAAATATTTTAGTAGAAATATTAATGTTGTAATTTGTATTAATAATTATTAATTACACTTGATTTTTACTGAATTTTATGCCTATAAGTATTTTGTATGAACGAGAAAAAGATAAAATTTTTAGAGAAATTTGGCTATAGAGGTCGATGATATCACTTCATTCTATAAAGGGGTCTCTTGCTCAAAATAGTCTGAGAATCCCTTATATAGAACATTAATGAGACTCAAATAAAATCGTGGAGTATATGATGAAACCATAATCCGATACCGTCTTGGACTTCCATGTTACATAAATATACTAGTCAAGCCCTTTCATTTGATATCCATATTGATGGGGTTTCGAATAAAATACAAATTTCGCTATTTTGTGATGACGGCCATTTTGGATTTCCATTTTTCATAAATAACTGTGTTCTACTAGTCACGTCCTTTCATTTGATACCCATATTGATGGGGTTTTGACATAATTTGTAGTCTGCCATTTTGTAACTGCCGCCATCTTGGATTTCCATTTTACATAAATAACTGTATCCTACTAGTCAAGTCCTTTCATTAGATACCCATATTGATGGGGGTTCGAAAAAAATACATATTTTGCTATTTTGTGATGGCGGCCATTTTGGATTTCCATTTTTCATAAATAACTGTGTTCTACTAGTCAAGCCCTTTCATTTGATACCCATATTGATGGGGTTTCGAAAATAATACATATTTCGCTATTTTGTGATGGCGGCCATTTTGGATTTCCATTTTTCATAAATAACTGTGTTCTACTAGTCACGTCCTTTCATTTGATACCCATATTGATGGGGTTTTGACATAATTTGTAGTCTGCCATTTTGTAACTGCCGCCATCTTGGATTTCCATTTTACATAAATAACTGTATCCTACTAGTCAAGTCCTTTCATTAAATACCCATATTGATGGGGGTTCGAAAAAAATACATATTTCGCTATTTTGTGATGGCGGCCATTTTGGATTTCCATTTTTCATAAATAACTGTGTTCTACTAGTCACGTCCTTTCATTTGATACCCATATTGATGGGGTTTTGACATAATTTGTAGTCTGCCATTTTGTAACTGCCGCCATCTTGGATTTCCATTTTACATAAATAACTGTATCCTACTAGTCAAGTCCTTTCATTAAATACCCATATTGATGGGGGTTCGAAAAAAATACATATTTCGCTATTTTGTGATGGCGGCCATTTTGGATTTCCATTTTTCATAAATAACTCTACTAGTCAAGCCCTTTCATTTGATACCCATATTGATGGGGTTTCAAGAAAATATGTAATCCGCCAACATTTACAAACATACAAGCAGCCAAATAAAACCTCTCAAAAAGCAGCATGGCAAACATATATTTCTTCCGCACTGCCGCAGGCCACGGTTCGTCAGAACGAGCATACGATCCAAGGTTCATCACCAAAAAGCCGGCTCTTAAAAGAAACACGGTTCTTTTATGAACCGCGGTTCTTTTTTGAACCGTGGTTCTCGAATGAACGGCTCTTAAATGAACCACGGTTCACAAAAGACCCACGGTTCACAAAAGTCCCACGGCTCACAAAAGTCCCACGGTTCACAAAAGACCCACGGCTCATTTAAGAGCCGTTCATTTGAGAGCCGTTCATTCGAGAGCCGCGGCTCATTTTTAATGAACCGTGGGTCGTACGCTCTTCCTGACGAACCGGCTTAAATGAGCGGCTCGTGAGCGCTCGCCCATCTCTAGTTGGTTTGGAACCAGAAATGCCAACCTTCCTGATTTTTGATTGGACAAGATGAATGAAACCTTCAAAAAGAATTGTTTATTTGGGAACTGCGGCCATCTTGGATTTGGATTTTTCATGATCTATTGTGTTCTACCAGTCGAGCACTTTCATTTGATACCCATATTGATAGAGCTTTGAAAAAAAATTTGTGGCGTCATTTTGTGGTGGCGGCCATTGTGGATTTGCATTTTTCATAAATAACTGTGTTCTACTAGCCAAGTCCTTTAACTTATACCCATACTGATTGTTATACAAATTATTCAAAATTTCTGATCTAAAATTAAGAAAAATAAAAAAAATACTCCGGATAATCGAGTCTAAAATTCCGGATAATCGAATCCCGGACAATCGAGTCTCCGGATAATCCAGTCCGACCTGTAGTTATGCTTGGATCCCAGACAAAGTTTTTCTGGCTGGGAAAGAGGGTTGTCATAATATTCTACATGACAAAGCTCTCCGGTTCGCACTTGAATAACAGGTACTCTTTTCATTAATCTATTCCGGAGAAATTTGCGTTATCGGAGGTATATTGTCGCCATTTATAAAAGCTTGAAGTTGGCGTGAAAGAAAGATTCTATATCAAGTTAACACGCCTGAAAGCAGTTTCAAATAGTTTTGAATGAGTTTTAAGAAAAAAATTTATAATATCATCAGATGCATTGTTTAATGCTTTTCACAATTTCCGTAAAAACGAGTATAATGCTTATTCGATACGGAAATGTTAAATTTTATTCATATTTTTTTATTAAAAAACTGTGTTTATTAAACTTAAAGAATTCATTATTATTTTCGCTTCACAATGACAGGACATGAAGCTCAATACGTATTGAGAGTTCACTCTCCAGCATCATTTTTTCTAGGATGACAGCTTTACAGACATTTGGCAGATTTTATACGAGGTGCAATAGATATATAGATTCAAAAACCATATGAGAGCATGTAATATGTAATCAGAATTATCCAATGTAATAGACGTCGTGCCCAATCAGGGCAATGCGAAACTTCATGTCTCTTTGACAACACGAAAAATCAATTTGGAATCTGGCTGGGAGATACTATCTCACCAGCTAAACTAACCGGATATTGTACCATTAGATTATCATAGGTTCAGGCCCCTGCAAAGTTCTCTCAAGGGTAAAAAACATGGACTTTATGAACCACATAACCAATACTTTGAAATACCTTGGTGAAGGATTGTGGAACAAAACTGTGCATAGAAAATTGAAAAAATGTTTGTCTGGCTTCAAACAAGATGATTCTGTTTTCACAAAAATCGGCACAAACTTTCTGGAAAACTCAATGTCAACTATCCTGATTTCTACCTGATTTTTACTTTCATTCTTCATTTCTTCCTCATTTCTAAAAATTATAGTTGGCAACCCTGGTTGGAACAATTGTAGTATGATTTCAAACCCCGTTCCAAAGTCCATCTTAAAACTCCCAATATACAAATTATCCTTCTCCTCATAAGCAGTTGATTGTTTCAAAATAAATGACTCATGCGTGGTCACTTCAATTTACGATTCCCACGAAACATTCCTCAAGCGCAACTGCATTATTTCGTTAATTGTTTTTCTCCCACATTCGTCCATGTAAACAAGCCAACATGCGCGGGCGATATGAATGCACCCTTACATCATGTCGCGCGCAGCTAAAGGCAATAAACCAGAAACCAAAACAAACCCAGTTCTATTCTGATTAAATACGCGACCGTACACAAAGTCGTCGTGACACTTTACGATTTCTCATGAAATCGATATGCGCGCTTATGAGCGCAGTAAGCAATTCTATTTCTTGACACCATTCACATCGAACACTGCATTCGATTGATTGGCTATTCCCCTTTGAAATCGACTTGGCTCCTCCCAATGAAACTCTCCACAAACTGTTGGCTAAGTTAGCTTAAGACTTTTGTAACTAGCATTAAGAGAGTTCTTGTATGACACTCGACGCGGACGGCCGCGTGGAGCGACGAGAAATAAATAAAGTTTTATTGAATAAAAGTATAACTTAATTAATAGTAATAGAAAACAATGGTGTAAAGCAGGGTTGCAACATTGAATTCCGTAAAATTAAAAAAAAAATTCTTTGTCTTTATTCTGGCAAAACAATCTGTATCGAAAATTAAGGGACAAAAATGAAAATAAAGTTTATTTTCATTTTGAATTTATTTATGGGTAGTTAAAGTCGTATCAATACAACAAAACAAATAATAAAAAGGTTTTCTCATAATCCTCTGAATTCTATGATGTTTATACATGGTTTTGCTGAACTTTGTCTTCAAATATTCCGTCAATTTCATCCTTGTAGCTCCTCCTTGAGTCGACACATAGTTCTTCGCTTTTGAAATAGAGTCTATATTTGCGGATGCCAAACGATTTCCGGACTTCATTTTGTTGGCATTATGAGGCGAAAATAATTACTCAACAGACGCTGATGAATGTTATCGAAAAGTGTCTTCTGTTTCAGTTGAAATTTGGTCGCATAAAGTAGGACATTTTTCAGCATATAAATAACGTAGAAAAAATGGAAGGATGTAATTTTGAAGGTTTTGCAATGAATTTTGATTGAAAAATACATGAAAAATTTTCTGCACGATACTGCTGGTAACCGTATTTGCTATCTTGTTTCACCACTTTTCCTTTTGAGCTGGTGAAAAGCCAAGCGTAAAGTGGGTGTTGCGGGTAGGTTCGAATTTGTTCACGCAGACAAATTTTCCTGTAAGTTGATGATTTGGCAAGATTGTAGGTTTTCATCACTGGGGTAACAATGAATGGAAAAGTTTACAAGGAGGAGTGTCTTCAGAACAGGATTTTGCAATTCATTCTATCACACAAAGGTCCGTTGAAGTTCTGGCTTGACTTGGCAAGCTGTCATTACAGTCGAGATATCGTCAAGTGGTATAAGAAAAACAAGATCATTG
This sequence comes from Toxorhynchites rutilus septentrionalis, assembly GCF_029784135.1. Taxonomy (NCBI): domain Eukaryota; kingdom Metazoa; phylum Arthropoda; class Insecta; order Diptera; family Culicidae; genus Toxorhynchites; species Toxorhynchites rutilus. Next base: position 6,565,417 of record NC_073744.1, read on the forward strand.
GAAAAACTATCAATCCACCAAATTGAAGCCAAATTGATGGAATGTGGCAGAATTTCTACTCCATGCGACCAAATTTCAACTGAAACAGACTTTACAAACGACCTTAGCAGTGTATACAAAAATTTCTCATCGCGCTTTTTGACATCCAACAGCTGGGACCGATGTATATATGAGACACTCAATTTTCTCCCCTTAAAATTCGTCTTGAATAGCCTGAATTTGTTATCCAAGCCTTGTCTATCACCTGCTTCAACGAATTTAGGAAATTGGCGCATAAAATTAAGGTTTGATAGCTGAAGCTGAAATCAAATCGCGTAGAAATCTGTTTCACGAGTTCTTTTTTATGCTTTTTTAAGCATTTAAGCTTTTCAAATCATTCAAGATTTCGCTTAACAAGTGCCCCTGAAAATCTAAACACTGAACATATAAAAAATAATGAAATATTTGGATCGCTTATAACTTGACCATTTCTTAATAGATCGCAAAATTCAATTGTAAAATATCAAGCATTATTCAAACGCCTCGAATCTCACGTTTTGATTTGTCCAATTTGAACTTCTCAAATTGTAACAACCGAACCGAAAGGGCAACTAGAATAACGGCGAAATAAAAAAATGAACTCTGCGAAAACGAACATAGCTATCCACCGTGCATATCATGCTATCCAAGAGGGAATATAGAAATACGAAAATTAAGACAACGAAGCCAACACAAACACGAGGTTGTGAGCAGTTGTTTGCTCCCCTTTTCTCTCCTGATACTGCTGGCCCAGAGCCCAGAGACAAACCAAATATTGCGTTGCAGTTTATACGTGTATATTACGTATATACGTATATATTTCACTAAAGAATCATTCCAATGCAATTCAATGCAACAGTTCGATACATTCTCAAGTAAAATCCGAATTAATAATGAAACAGCAAATTTATTTTCATAATTTATTTGAGCTTGTGCGAATTTAGGAGTGTTTTGGAATTATTAGTTGATAGCTTTTATATCGCATAATCTATGTAACATATCATACCATTTCTCTGATTCCTTTTCAGTCGTTCATTTGCATTTTGTTCACAGCACTGCCATAATCTCGAAAAGTGACGTGAGCATCAAAATTGACATTAACTATTTTTTACTATAAATCGATAAAAAATACCAAATAATCCCAAAAATTTGTGAAATATTGCAAAAATGTGAAAAAATGAACCCGTGAAAGCTTGAAACCGTGGCGTAAGTGCCATTTCCACTGTGATGTGACGTAAGGTCAAGTTGATTGTAATATGATTTTTTATCTGATCTGATGGCATAGAATGAACGAACAGGGACAGCAAATTTCCACCACTCAATTATGATTCTGTGGTGGTTGAAGCATGTCCTCTCTGACAACCAAAATGACCTCCTTGCTCAATCCCGTTTCTATTCACATTATGAGCATCGATTCCAGCAGAATGTTGAGTTATTTGTTTTAATGTCTATATTATCTGATTTCTCTTACAATCCGTTTGAAGTTCCGTTGTGAATGAAATGTAAATGAGTTTAATTTACGGATTTCTGAACAGTTACAACAACTGAAATCAAAAGCAATTATCCTCAAAGTCCTACGTTAAAAAAAAATCCGACAAATCAGATTATGTGTTTTGTCGAATATCCTGATGGCAAATGAGATTTAATCAATACAACATGAGAGAGCTACACAAATACGCAGTAAAATGAAAAATTGTGATGAGGAAATTTGGGAATGATTTGAGAGACTTCGCTGAATCATTTTTAGAAATCAGTGTAGGCTCCATCAACATTCCGTCTTTTTTTCTTCCCGTATTGCTCTTTGGACTATTTTAGAAATGCACACGGGCTTTGGAATATGTTTTCCGACGATGAAACAGATAATTTCAACATTAAAAATATAAAGCATGCATAAAAAAGGTACTCACGTATTGATGGCACCGTAGCACATTTTTTATTACGAATTTATTTTGTCTGTAATGATAGTTATTATGAGGTCAATGTAATGAGGGTGAAGTTCCCATCTAACGAGAATAAGGAACCGAGGCGGTTCGCAGCGCAATCCGAGTCGGCCGCCGACCCGCCGTCGATAGCGGCGGCCTCTCGCAAGCAAACCTGTTTGCCACCGATTGTCCGGTTAGATCCTTTAGTTAGACCGAGCGTTAGCGAGCATCGAACGGCGTACGTTTGCCGATTTTTTTTTTTTTGCTTTAAAATATATCACTCATATTTCAATGCAAAGATTCTATACATGTCTAAATTAGGAAATTGGCGGGTTAAACTAAATAAAAATATGATATAACAAGCTACGTAATGCAAATGAATGGATAATGCTCATGATCGAATTTGAAAGCCCATCATTCATACAAAATTTATAACCTATTCAATATTAAAGAGAAACTATATTTCTTCTTCACAATTTTGAAAAATATAGTATGAAACGCCGATTTCTCTCGTTTTTGCTTTATCCACGCAACATACGAGTTTTTGGATACCAGTTCATTTATTAATGTGATGATTTCAATAACATTTATCAGAATCAAATATAAAAATATCTTCTACTTTAATATAGCTGTAATTAGTACATTCGGGTATATGTTCTCCAATGTTTTCCAAAGCAATTGGGAATATTTTGAATCAAGTGTAACTTTTCAATAGAGCGTTTCGATTTAAGTAAGAGAAATCTTTGATAATTTGTATCTCAAAAACTATGAATCGTGCCGAAATAATGTCTTAGAAAGAGACAATGTATTGATGTTTAAACGTGAAAAAATATACACTGAAAAAAAATAGTACACTTTTTATATATTTTTTAATTTGAAATATGTATTTTTAAAATTTTTTGATTTTTTTTTTCTTAAAAAATAGACGGCATGAAGAAATTTTTTATGAATTTTTATGAATATTCGAAACTTAGAATTTTTGCATGATAGTAATCAGTTTTAGCCACAAATTAAGAACAATCTCATTATCAATCTTCTGCTAAATGCATCCATTCTCGAGATATTGAAAAATATTTATAATTTATTGTCTTTTTATCCCTGACATCCCCTGATATCCTGATGAAAACTCGATTTTGCCTGATTTTACTGAAATGATCCTGATTTTTCCTGATTTCTGTACTTTTTGCTTCATTAGAATAGAAATTATTCGTAATAAATACAGTGGGATTCCTGTCAGAATGTTCCTAGTTTGAAATGAGAACTATCATAATAGATTACACAAAATAAACTGTTCGATCCGCACTTTTGTAATGCTTACTCTTTGTTGATGTAGCGATTCACGTTATCGGAGGAACATTGTCAACATTTATCAAATCTTGAAGTTGGCGTGAAAGAAAGATACTTTATCCGATTGAAATACCCGAAAGTAGTTTCAAAAATTTTGAATTTTAATGATTATGTATCGTTTTTTGAATGTTGTCCTGACTCTACCTTTGCCATTTGTACAATTTTTTTTGTTCAGCATTCTTCAGATTTAAAAAAAAAACGATTTCCTATTACGTAGAATGTATATATGATACGGAAAAGTAAAATTTTGTTCGGCAGTTATGATTTTCGCTTCTTAATAACGAAGCATACGAAGCTCAATGCCGTCAACACGAATACATTTAGGGTAGTGTTCCGAGATCTTTTTTTCTCTCACTTCTAACTTCAAGAATGACAGCTTGTCTGTAAAAATGTCATTCTTGAAGTAAGGTGTGAGAGAAGAAAAAGATCTCGCAACAATATCTTTGGCAGGGTTTTTTTTCAAACAGTTTTCGACGAAAAAGCAATCATCCATTGGGATGAAAAAAGTTCTATGCTGCGTGAAAGATGGCGATTGATTGAGGAATAAAACTGTGTACATAAAATTGGAAACAAAAATAAAAATGTTGCTTTTGTTTTCTCAAAAATTTCTCCTGATTTTTATATGCATTCTTCCTGATCTTTAAAAATTTTAGTTGGCAACTCTGACTGCAACAAAAAATTTTCATGTTGTAGACCGTTTCCGAAAAACGCTAAGAAATGTTCACCTGAAAAACGTTTCTTAACACTTTAAAGACCGAGAAGGAATATGTAAGACATACGCCTGGAATCGCACGTTTTGACTTGTGTGAAGTTGCTTACTTTGCTTGCAAGTTTTTAAGAGGCTTTAAACTTTGCAGTTCATTCGCCTCTATGTGTGAAGTTAGCGGATGAAAGTTCAGCGGATAAAAGTTTTTGTTGCATGCAAATTTCTGTTCAACGTCTTGCTGGATTTAATGAATAATGAATTAATTCAGTTGAAATAAATTGATTTTTTATCAAGTAACAACCTTCAAAATAATGCTCATTAGATAGAGAATTGAATCAATGAGTACTATCTCGAGAATGTGTTTTCGGTCCTTTCGACGAAAACACATTCTCGAGATAGTACTCACTCGATGAAGAATATTTTTATTTATCTTTAGCCAAATTTTCATTAGTCCGAAAAGGGTAAGAGAAAGGTTATTGGCCAAAACGTTCACGAGTTGTACGGGAGAAAGGTTCTGGCTGGGTAAGGAAGTAGAAGGTAAAAAGGAAGTAAAAATTTCTATTGTATAGAAATTTTGACAATTTTTCGAATCCCTATGCATAGGATCTATGGTGAAAAACGTACCTTTTAAATTTTAGCACGCCATTCTCAATAGCTTTGAGATAAAAAAAATAAAAAAATACTGATTGTGCATCCTACTATGATATATCGAGAAATATAATCAAAAAATAAATTCCTAGAAAATTTAAGTACTAAAAAATCTTGAAATATTGAATTTTTTTTAGTATTTAGAGATTCAGTACTACTTTAATTCGGTTTTAAATGTTTTACTACGCCTTTTATATATATGTGTGATTTTTTTCAGATAAAAATAAGATAATTCACCTGTATGGTTCACTATAAGAGCTATAGTGAAAAAATGAGTTTTTCTGTTTTTTTTCCCCATTCTCAATAGGTCTGGAAATGAAACTTTGAGAAAATACTTAAAGTACATGTACTATGGTGTAACAAAATTCTATCCCCTGCGTAAAAAAATCCTGGCTGTATAGAATTTATTAGAGTTTTCAAAACTGTTTTTCGATGATTATTTAATGAACTATTTAAAGGGTGTGTCACATCAAATTGCTACACGGAAAAAACGCTGTAGAAATTTAATTTTTAGGAATTATATCTTCAGCTTTCGCTTATAATCAGATAAGAGTGTATAGATCACGTTGGCCATGCTTCACTGTCAATTTTTCGTAAATTTGGAAAAATGTCGTCGAACGAAAAGGAGCTTCGTGAGTTAATCCTGCGCACTCATTTCGAGAATCCGGAGTTGTCACATCGGGACATCGGTAAGATGCTGGGAATCGTCCAATCCACGGTCAGCAGAGTACTAAAACGATACTTCGAGAACCTAACCATCGACCGGAAGGTGAAGAACGGCAAAAATGGATGCTCCATCAGTGAAAAAGATCACAAGCGCGTAGTTAAGCAGTTTAGACGTGATCCGAGAAGTTCGGTCCGGAATGTCGCCAATAAGCTGAATTTGTCAAGTTCATTCGTCCAGCGGACCAAGCAGCGGGAGGGCCTGCGTACATACAAGGTTCAGAAGGCTCCTAACCGCGACCAAAGGCAAAACATGGTGGGGAAGACGCGAGCCCGGAAGCTGTACACCGAAATGCTGACGAAGCCGCATTGCCTGGTAATGGACGACGAAACCTACGTCAAAGCGGACTTTCGTCAGCTGCCGGGCCTGTTGTTCTTCTCCGCAGAGGACAAATTCAGCGTTCCGGAGGAGACTCGCAAGCAGAAACTATCCAAGTTTGCCAAAAAGTACATGGTGTGGCAAGCGATCTGCTCTTGCGGAAAGCGGAGCGCCCCCTTCGTGATGACCGGCACGGTAAACGGGCAGGTTTACCTTAAGGAGTGCCTACAGAAGCGCTTACTACCACTATTGAAGCAGCACGAGGGCCCGACCATCTTCTGGCCGGATCTCGCTTCGTGCCACTATTCAAAGGACGTGTTGGAGTGGTACGAAGCCAACGGGGTCACCTTCGTGCCAAAGGAAATGAACCCGCCCAACGCGCCGGAGCTTCGCCCAATAGAGAAATATTGGGCGATTATGAAGCAGGCCCTCCGGAAGAACCCAAAAGTTGTCAAATCGGAGGCGGACTTCAAGAGAAAATGGATTTCTGTTCAAAAAAAAACTACAACCTGACGTTGTACAGAACCTTATGGACGGGGTAAAGAGGAAGGTGCGAGCATACGGGCTTGGGCTCGAAGTATGAATAAAAAGAAAATGCCAAAAGTTGTTTAATAGTTTTTATTTTACTGTCTAAAATTTTCAAAAGGATCGGTCTACTGGGCGAATTTCTTCAGCGTTTTTTCCGTGATGCAATTTGATGTGACACACCCTTTATTATCATCAAATGCGAATTCGAAATTTTTCGTTCATAAAATAATATCTCAGTACTGAATGGTCCACAACAACGTTATATAAATCAAACGTGGCGAACGTTTGAAAGTTGATAACGTTAATTGGATTTGCTATCTTTGAAAAAACAGAAAGAAATCGATTTCTCATTTCTTCCCGATATTTTTATCCACTATATCTACATACATCAATCCATGTAAATTATGCTTTAAAGAGATTTATATTCCATCTTCATGCGTTGTTATTTCACGATTTTGAAGTATTTCAAACATCGCCTAAAAATTTCAACTTCGCACTCTGTTCCTTCATTTTTTTCGAGTGTGAAAAAGTTCTATTTCCATTTTAGATAAATTAATTAATTTCCCTCCTACAACATGTATACATTTTGGCCCATACCTTTTCCCAGACTCTTTTCCGGCCAACGAAAATTTGGCTTAAGATGGATAAAAGTATTCTCCATCCAATGAGTAATATCTCAAAAATGTGTTTTGGGTACTTTGAAATAACTTTTTTTAAATTTTCTTTAAATTAATTAATATCCCATATACAAGTTGTATAGGTTTTGGGCTATAACTTCTCTTAGACCCTTTTCCGATCAATAGACATTTTTCTAAAGATAAATAAAAATATTCTTTATCAAAAAAGTACTATCTCGAGAATGTGTTTTGGGTCCTTTCAAATAATTTTTTTCAATTTTCTTTAACATACAACTTGGCTTACAACTTTTCCCATACCCTTTTTCGTTTCATAAAATTGTGGCTGGAAGATAGGTAAAATATTTCTCTATCGAATAATTTCGATGACTCTATTCGAACAACTTTTTTTCAACTCATGTTTCAGTCTATAACTTTTATCCGATCATGAAAAAAATTAATTATGATGAATGATTCAATTTCATTCAAACGCAAAAATGAGAAATCTCGTGAGCGGTCCGCAAAGTGTTAACTGTGTCTGTGATTGAGAAATTTAATATCTTTTCAGATACGCAAATTTTTAGAGATGTATGACGAATTGAAGCTAAGTTAATGGAAGCAACCATCTCTGCTATCTGAAGTATTTCTAATTTAGAAAACACTTGCCTTTGGTGTAGGGTGTGTCGACAGATGTACCGGATTCGAAGAGGAAACATCCACCCTAAATTATTCCCTGACAGTCACGAACGCTAATTTAATAGAAACATTTGCACAAAAACAGCGCACAAAAAAAGAAAGTCCCCGAATCCGGCATTGGATCGTTACCGACACTGCGAGTGCTTGCATACCAAACGCGGGCCAAGCCAACCCCCGGACAATTTGTGTGCAGACCGCGGAAAAGCTCGGGCAAAGGGAAACAATAGCATTAAGCAAATTGATTTCATTCATTATTGACGGGTTTGCAGTCCGCGGGTGGGTGGGAGAAATTCTGCGGTTGCGGTCGTCCTTCGTCTCGGATCCTCTTTCTGTCAGTTGATTGGTGACATCTGAAGGTCGATACCGAACAAAGGCCGCTTTTGAGGTTATCGTGGATTGTGTGACAGCTGCATGACCCAGCTTTGGAGAGGCGATCGGGCAAGTAGAGCAGCCGACGTGTTGGAATTGAATTTCTAATAGGTAGCTATCGATTCCGCAGCGACGATGACGGGATATCTACGGTCGGGGGGCCGTAGAATGATAAAGACGTCTCGAGCCTCGTATGATTGTGCGGTTCTGTTTATATTGCGCGGATGATACCGGGAGAGAGGGCCACAACAAAGGAGACCGAAGGATGTCATTAATCATAACTTCAGCATCAGGTGGTGAGACCGTATAAAAGCCCGGCGTAGCTCTAAGCATACATTTGTTGTGTGGGATACGATACGAGCAAATAGCTGTGAATCATAAAATCCCCCGAATATTGTGGTTCCTTATCGCAGCTGCTCTCGTGTTGTGGTTTCAGGGCAAACATTAGACCTGATGGATATCCACTTCGGAGAGCTTTCGTATCATCATCTGTACCAACTTCAAACTCGTTTGAAACGCTTAGCGCCGGCTAACGCGCTTATGTTGAGCAAACAAAAACACAGCAGCGAGAAAAATCCCACACTTGAATCATCTGAAGGATTTTTTAATAACTTCATTACCCGCCAGCGCGACGATGCTTCCGATCTCAAACAACCTACACCGTTCCGGTGGACACTTTGGTGACAGTTAATTAAATTTTAACACAAAAAAAAACAGATCGAGTCAGGGGTAGAACTTAAATTGGATTATCTTTTAATTATTATCCTTTGGCAGTGGCGAACGAACCAGACCCGAGACGAGTGTCCCTCTGCTCCGAGCTGCGAGTTTTCTTTTTTTTTTTGCCATGTGACTTTCGCACATCTGAAGCAAACCCCTTCCGCACGAGTGGTTGGGTGGTCGGGCAAAGTGTGCCGGGAAAGGCAGCGGAATACGTGACCATCGGCAGATTTTTCCTTTGTCACGTTTCGCCGGACCGGAAGGAAGGTAGGGAGGGGTTGGGAACCAGGTTGAGTAGCCAGGACACAACCTCTATACTTAATTTTTAATTATTGTGGCCTCCGGTATCGTTATGATTGTCACGTTTGGATCGTTGTGACATTTATAGATTCTTGGAATAAATCGACCCCCGGGAAAAGGGGTCGGTGGCAAGTTATTTTGCGTCTCCTTGGTGTCCCAATAGGGGCGTTTTATTACTCACAGTTGATTCAGCTGGATAGTGCAAACGTACGGACTGATCGTTTGGGGTTATTCTGATTTTATGTATATCTGCTGGATCTATAAAACAGTTCACGGTTTACCTATTTTTTGCTCCTGACAAAAAAATATTTGCTGTTTCAGTAATGAGAGAAACAAATTCCTTAATTTAAGACTCGTTCATTTGAGAGACTGAGTGGGAATCGCACGGTTGCAATTTTTTATAAATGACTTAGAATTTATTGTAATTAGTTGCTGTGACCAATAATTTGTGACCGATAGGGACAGCAAACGACGCCATATTTTTTCCCGCTCTCTTGACATTTCTCTTCAGTAAGGTTTGCCATTTCACAATGGAAAGATATACGATCCAACAACGAGTCGAGATTATTAATATTTACTACCGAAATTGGGAGTCAATGACCTCAACTTTAAGAGCGATACGTCCAATTTATGGTCGTCATAATCGTCCTGCCAGATCAACAGGTTTTTTACTCGTCTAGTGGAAAAATTTGAATCCACAGGCACAGTACAGAATGTTCCCGTGCCAGTGAGACAAAGAAGTGCCCGTAGTGTCGACAATATTGCTGCCGCTAGCGCATCAATTGAGGAAGACCCAAATCAGTCTCTCGAATTTTCCGAAAAGATCTTGGCCTACACCCTTACAAGATCAAATTGACGCAAGAACTGAAGCCGCTTGTCCACCAGAAGCGTCGTATGTTCGTGAATTGAACTGAGCAACAACTTGAAAATGATCCGGATTTTCATCGAAAAATAAACTTCAGCGTGATGAGGCTCATTTCGGGCTGAATGGCTTCGTCAATAAGCTCCGAGTCCACTTATTGGTGATAGAATATTAAAACAAGCTAATGTTGTCGATTTATTGATGAAACTTGAAAATGGAAACAACTCATACAAACAATAAAAAATAAAATTACTCCTATAACATTTGCATTAAAGAAAGTCATAATCTTAATGTTCAATGTTGTTGGAATGTTTATAATTCATTCATAATTTCAAATCTGAACTATATGAATTGTATATGGGGATCAGCAGGACCCACTTTTATCTTTTTTGACGCCAACGATAAACTTATATTTTGTAAATTTGCTTCCATTAAATAAGCAACGTAAATATAATGTTCTTTTGTTAATTTTTAAAATAAAGAATAGTTATATCAATCGCAATATTCCACTCGTACAAGTACATGCTATTCACTCTTTGAATACTAGGAATAGGGAGAATTTTGTAGTCGAAAGAGCTCGAACTGAACTCGCAACTAAAAATGTATTTTTTTACTCGAATTATAAAATTTAATGCATTACCTCCTTTTTATGAAGAATTTGCGTAGGTTAGTTTATAGTGATGATCAGTCTTTGGAAAACATACGCAGCGCTGCGTTTGAGTTTAATTTTCATCAGCGCGAGTTCAAAACAAACACGTATTCTCTCTTGGTGCGGAGTGCACAAAATTCATAAACACGACAGCGCGAAATGTACCCGATGCAGAATTCCGATACTGAACATCTCTTATCACTCTTGTGTGATGCGCGCCTCATTCTATACACACATACACATCAAATTGTAGCGCCCGCTTTATCCTCGCTCGCTCTAAGCAAAGCAAAAAACAACAGGGCGTCTCCATACGAACCGTTTACGCTAGGGTAAAGAAAAATATCTCAACAGAGAGAGCAATCCAGATTCAAGCGCGCAGTATAGAAATACGGCGCAAAATTCAGCGCTAAACTGAGCGCAAAAAACGGCGCTGACAACCATACATTTCATCTGTGTTTCGTAGCGTGCTCATTCGCCAGAGCGCAAGTGTACGCAAGGAGTGGAAGCTCAACAGGGTACAAAAATTTTGTTACACATCAGCACCGCGTTGCATTCTGAAGACTGGTGATAATTACTGAACATTGAATTAGCTTTAAGATAATAATTGGTTAGTTAATAGTAAGGCACGCTTGCTTGCTCACCAGAAGAATTCACCAGCTGATTAACTGGCGACAGTTTTTCATGAACTTCACAGTCAAAATTGTAAATAATATAAAAATACTCGACTGCATTGTTGACGTAGGAAATGATGTTTGAGAACCAAACTCATTAACAACAAATTTGCTTTGACGGTTGGGACTGATAGTAAGTCAAAGTCAAAGTATAATACACACCGCCTACTTGATTTGGTTGGAAAAAAATCAAGTAGTTACAGACTTTCACAATCAAAAATGAATGATTGCAGATTGATGGAAGGTATTAAAATTCCTGCATACATTCTGTCAAATCTATATCGGAAATTTGTGTTTTTAAAGAAAATGCTTTATTTATCATCTAAATTATTTTCATCGCCTTCAAAATAGGCCCCATCTGAAGCAAAAAATTTTAGCTAGCTGTATTCAGGAGTTCACGCAGTGAATTTGTTTTTATGTTTTCATTGCTGTCAAAATGGGTCCCACGAAGCAGTAATTGAGTTTCGTAAATAGGAAAAAATCACACGGGGCCATATCTGGATGGTGCGATGCTTGCTCAATAACATTCGTCAAAAAATCGTTTACAATGATCGATGAACTGGTGGTGCATTATCGTGGTGCAAAATCCAGGTGTGATCCTTCCAGAACTCTGGCCGTTTGCGACGAATTTTCTATCTGAAACGCCCTATAACGCCAAAGTGATGCTCTTTATTGATCGTTTGGTCTTCCGAAAGGGATTCCGAATGGATAACATCACGAGCAGGGTTGTCATAATGAAATCTGTATTCAAAGAGTTCAACCTAAAAAAATCTTCTTATATTCGTTCTTTTCCATAAAAGCTGTATGGATATCTGTATTGAATTTATAAGTCTAATTTTTAGCCATAATTTGAGCTTTATTATCACTGTTTGGCATAGTTATTATACGAGGTATGTTAAAAAAGTATCGCGAATTTTGAATTTTCGCGGGTTACGTATATTCGAATTTAGATTATTTAGTGGCGTTATGTTGGTACTCATGTCTCTCACTTATGCCGACAAGCTCGGCTATTTTGATTGTTCAGTTAATTGTTGACAGCTGCTTTGCTTGCAAGTGCTTTTGGATCGTCTTCGATTTTTACCTATTCAACCTGTATCAAAGTTTGTGTGAAAAACGAAATTAAGTGCGCGGATGCATTTCGAATGTTGACTGTACCGAGAAGATGTAAACGACGAAGAGCGTGTGGGACGCTCCAGCACTTCAACAACAGACGAAAAAATTGATGAAGTGATGAAAATGGTATTGGTCAATCGTCGAATCACCGTTAGAGAAGTTGCCGAAGTTAACATATCGATTGGCTCGTGCCATTCGATTTTTATCAATGATTTGTGAAAGAACAAAGATTGGCTTTTGCACCACGATAACGCCCCTGCTCACACATCATTACATGTGCGCGACTTTTTGGCCATAAACAACGCACTAATGATGCCGCAGTCACCGTATTCCCCAGATCTGGCCCCCTGTGATATTTTCTTGTTCCCGCAACTGAAGAGGCCCATGAAAGGACAACGTTACGCTACGATTGACGAGATAAAGACGACATCGAAGGAGGAGCTGAACAAGATAAAAAAATGATTTTTTGAAGTGCTTCGAAGATTGGGAAAAACAGCAAAAGTGTATAATATCTCATAGGGTTTACTTTGAAGGGGACAAAGTAGATATAAAAACACAAAATTCGCTATACTTTTTGAACACACGTCGTACGATGTTGAAGGTATCCACGTAGCGCTAGTGAACATATACATTGTACACGCTGTCTAACTTCTATAAGACCACCCTGATATTATTTCGTTGCAACACAAACAGTTAGAATTTCATCAAGATACATTCATACATTGTAAAATGCTCAGAGTAAAGTATATTTAACGTCAATTTCGTTCAAAAGAGTTGTTTGTTTATTCATTGTTGTTGGAAGAATTCAGGGCGGTTCAATTCAGGGGTTCAGGGCGGTCGTCGCCAGAATTAACCGAATTCATGAACTTTATTACTGAGAGTATATCGAGTTATAAATTCCTACAGGAATGATAGATACAATAAATATTTTAAATACATAATTTCGAATCTAATTCACTTACTTTTAGTAATTCAACTTCTCTTCCACATAATAATTCAAGGTTATGTCAATATTCCTAATTTGCCCTATATTGTAAATTTGTAAATTGTATATATAAGGAATGGTATAATAGGTTTAATGTTGTAGGTTTAGCGTAGTATAATAAGCGATAGATGTAGATAATTTCTTCTTAGTTTCTAGTTGTAGCTGTAACCTATTTTTAAGGACACTAGGTTTTAAGATAAATTGATTGCAAACTCGACGTATTTGTTACCTTTTTTATCCTAGTATTTATAAAAAATAATTTTAGGTAATTTAGGTATATAAGCACTAGCACTAGTTTTTAGAAATTATTATCAGGCACAGGATCGTATAACTTAAGGATTTTTGCAAGTAATCTTTTCTTTTGTGCTCGTCGCAGATAAAGAAATGCTGATCATCGTCCACTGACAGATCACGATTGTTACGTGATGGTCAAGCAGACTGGACGATCGACGAACGACGATGAAAAAATGAGGAACTTTTCGTTATGATATATAGCAAAATGTATTCTTTTGAAAACGTTCTTTGTCATGACATACCATGTCCCACTGTCGGTTCATATGAGCTTTGACAAAACTCAGATGTCTTCCGATGTGAGATGGTGTAAGATGAGGAGTTTTAACCTTTTAAGCCCTCTTTATGTAAGGATTATTTACCAAAATTTGACGAATCGTCTCCTATAAAACATTTAAATTCAAATATTGCTTTATTTGCATAAGCGATTTTGAAGGATTCGAAGCTAATCTAATTATTTCCCGCTTATCCCGGTCAGAGAGCTTCGATTTACGTGGAGTTTCCTTCTTTTTACCGTATCTAGATTTACCATTTTCTAGATTTATTAATCAAACTAAGTAAAAACAACGGAAAACGTAACTGGTCTTATAGAAACTTGACACTTGGAAAATACAAAAACATTTGTTTACGCTCAACGGTTGCACACACACACATATGAAAATCATGCAGTGTATAATAGTTACCAATACGAATACACTAGAATATAAATTGAAGCATTGTTTGTTTACAATGACACAAATCAGGAAGATCATACCCTGGTCCTATAGAAGTTGGACAGAGTGTAGTAAACACACAATGCTTCATTGAGGTGTAATGAAAGTTTAAACAGTTGCAATTGTTCATGCGTGTTTGCATTGTCTGCATAAATACTCTTTATATGCATTATATGCATTGCTTGCGTAATTACCTTTATTATTTCATATTCTTGAGCACAAGCAAAAATGTAAGGCTTGTAATGGTAGCATACTGGATAACTGTCAACGAATGAAAAGGGAACATTAAATTGGCATTAAGCCATTCTGCCGTTCTACGCATAGTTATCCCATGTTACTTTTTGACGATTCTCACTTTTCATCATAAAACGTTGTTTTTATGCATAATCCTACAGAAAAACACAAAAAAAAACATATAATTTGTTCCCAGCTTTTGAAAAACCAACATCAAGCTCAATTGTCCCATGTTGATATTCTATTCCTAACAGTCCCGCCATGTATTTTTTTGTATCGAATAAGTCGGTTCAAGTACAAGAATTTCATGTCACACTTTCAGAAGGCATAATGCACTCTTTCCTGGTTTGGAAGAACGAACTAATTCTCAAACAAACAAGAAAAAGTTGAACAGAACACGTGTACACCTTGTTAGCGAATGCCTAATAACAATGAGATTTATATTCTGCGAAGGTGTTGCAGATCACTCATTTCTTCATAACACAAAAAAAATATTGTTTGTTCCCAGTATATCAAAAAACAACATCAAGTTCAATTGTCCCATGTTGATATTCTAGGCATAACAGTCCCCCCATGAATTTCTAAACCCGTAATCAAGCTTAATTGATTCAGTCAGGGGATCTCACCACATTTCATTAAACAACAGGATAGTGCTTATAGAAAAACCGGTGTATTGCTAAATTGAAATGCATAAAGCTTTTGGTAGACAAATATGCGAGAAAACTTTGATTGCGTTTTTCTCAGTTGCTTATTTTGGAACATGGGACAACTATGCGTAGAACGGCAGCATTGTGGTTAGGATAAGGCCCTGATAGATTTCCTATTTATATTTTTGAACTTTTATTGTTCAACCGTTCACCAATTCATTTCAGCAAATGGTCATTTCTCTGCTTTTATCCAGTTCAATACCTGTTTCAACAGTTTCAACTCCAACGAATATTTCGTGGGTTCTTCAGATTCTGCTCAAAATTTCCAAAGTCTAATGCTACGTCCTTTGATTTGATATATTGTTCTGGGCATATATTATCCATAGAGTAAGATAAAAGGTTCTGGTTTCCTAGTTGATCTGAGTAAATTCAATAGCAAAACGTAGTTCGAAATAAATAAAATGGATTTGTTCATTGAGTCGTTCAAATGATGTAAAATTCGTTCCGCTATTTGGTTTCGTGTTTAACTTGATAATCAAAGAACAGTTTCAGTTCGTTGAACATCCGTAGGCTGCGTTCAACGACGGATTCCAGTGGAATCAAGTTTGTGGCAGATAAAGTCAGAATATTCAATGATTTGAGCTCCACTATTTGCTGAAATGAGTTGAATTCAATGCAACTCATTAGGACTAAAGAATGTATTTCTCACTTATTTTCATCAAAAACTCAAACGACAATAGCTAACATTTTTGAGGATCCCAGCTCAGTAGACGGCAATGCCTGTTCCTAACATGGACTATACCGGTTATTCCGTGTTGAAGGAACGCCTTGCAATCTAAACAAATGTTTGGGAAATTGAAAGTTCTCGCTATTGGAAATTTTATAATTATCTACACAGCATTAGATTAACACTTTCGTCGCCCCCTCACTCAGATATGGGTGACACTTTCCTCGTTCAGATTGAATAGGATTTTCAAAAGGAATTTTACAGAATAGGCACCTAAATGTAACTATAGGATATGTAAAAAATAATAAAATCATGGTTTGGTTTGTACTGCAGTTTTTTTGTGAAACCCGTATAATATGACTTTGGCATGTGCTATTGTTGTCAATTTGTCTTCAAATAGAAAAAAATCACTAGATCATGTACAAATTGTCTACAAACTAAGTTCAATCTTCTTTTAATAATTCATCCGCAAGTTGGCGCGTTGAATTCATCAAGAAATTACTAAAAAATAAGCTCTCGAAATGGAGAATTTTCGTGAAACGCTAGGAAAAAAAAATATTTAAATTTATTGAATAGAAATAATTATTGTATAAAATTGGAACCTTATTTAAAAAGAACTGTAAATTCCGAATGAAATCCCGAAATTCTCTAGATTGGTTTTGGGGATCGAAACATATTTGCAGTTAAGTATATAACAGTCGTCATTTATGGAAATACTAGAAGTCATCATTACTAGCAATGTTCCCACTACACCTATAAAAAAAATCAATTCAATGGCTCTTTAGATTTTTATCTCGCATCCCCATACTATGCGACATCTATCCGAAATCAATTATTCAAACCGCTTGGCGATAGCTCGTAATGTCATCCGCAGCCGTTACGCCGCGCACTTAAAACTAACAGACAGTAAACTCTTCGAAAAAATGTACCCATCGAAGGTCATTATGCGCATCTTGGGTTCATCTTTACGTACCACTGCTGGCCACGGCAACCCCACGCAGCCAGTGTTCCGTGTACGGAAGGTCTTCGTGATCCGTGGCGAAGGGATTCCCATCGAGAGGTTGACGACCATCTACTGAACTTTATTGTTACGAGCGGATTTGGTTCCGATGTTTTTTTTTTCTCGTTCAGTGAAGACCACTTGAATTACCATTCGCCGGAACGGTATTGAAGCGCATAAACATCACTTCAGCACCGAAGGACCGCGAGAGGTTGAGAGGACAGGACAGTAGAGAAATAATCATAAAAAACAGAGAAAATTCATACTAAAGGGTGTGTCACATCAAATTGCATCACGGAAAAAACGCTGTAGAAATTCGCCCAGTAGACCGATCCTTTTGAAAATTTTAGACAGTAAAATAAAAACTATTAAACAACTTTTGGCATTTTCTTTTTATTCATACTTCGAGCCCAAGCCCGTATGCTCGCACCTTCCTCTTTACCCCGTCCATAAGGTTCTGTACAACGTCAGGTTGTAGTTTTTTTTTGAACAGAAATCCATTTTCTCTTGAAGTCCGCCTCCGATTTGACAACTTTTGGGTTCTTCCGGAGGGCCTGCTTCATAATCGCCCAATATTTCTCTATTGGGCGAAGCTCCGGCGCGTTGGGCGGGTTCATTTCCTTTGGCACGAAGGTGACCCCGTTGGCTTCGTACCACTCCAACACGTCCTTTGAATAGTGGCACGAAGCGAGATCCGGCCAGAAGATGGTCGGGTCCTCGTGCTGCTTCAATAGTGGTAGTAAGCGCTTCTGTAGGCACTCCTTAAGGTAAACCTGCCCGTTTACCGTGCCGGTCATCACGAAGGGGGCGCTCCGCTTTCCGCAAGAGCAGATCGCTTGCCACACCATGTACTTTTTGGCAAACTTGGATAGTTTCTGCTACGCTGAATTTGTCCTCTGCGGAGAAGAACAACAGGCCCGGCAGCTGACGAAAGTCCGCTTTGACGTAGGTTTCGTCGTCCATTACCAGGCAATGCGGCTTCGTCAGCATTTCGGTGTACAGCTTCCGGGCTCGCGTCTTCCCCACCATGTTTTGCCTTTGGTCGCGGTTAGGAACCTTCTGAACCTTGTATGTACGCAGGCCCTCCCGCTGCTTGGTCCGCTGGACGAATGAACTTGACAAATTCAGCTTATTGGCGACATTCCGGACCGAACTTCTCGGATCACGTCTAAACTGCTTAACTACGCGCTTGAGATCTTTTTCCTTTTTCCGGAGCATCCATTTTTGCCGTTCTTCACCTTCCGGTCGATGGTTAGGTTCTCGAAGTTTCGTTTTAGTACTCTGCTGACCGTGGATTGGACGATTCCCAGCATCTTACCGATGTCCCGATGTGACAACTCTGGATTTTCGAAATGAGTGCGCAGGATTAATTCACGACGCTCTTTTTCGTTCGACGACATTTTTCCAAATTTACGAAAAATTGACAGTGAAGCATGGCCAACGTGATCTATACACTCTTATCTGATTATAAGCGAAAGCTGAAGATATAATTCCTAAAAATTAAATTTCTACAGCGTTTTTTCCGTGATGCAATTTGATGTGGCACACCCTTTAGGAGGGATTGATGCTTCACGACCGGAATGTTCCGGCTGTTGTTTGTTTCATTATTTTTGCGCACTGTAAGAGAGCAATAAACTCGAAACCGGGCTTACCGGAATCCGACTGGTGGAGAAGATTTGTTGATGGGTTGGAATTAAATTTCACCAGCGAGTGGTCTGACATTTCGGTTTCGTGTTGGAGCAAAAAGAATCCCTGTTTGATCCACCTGAAAATGGAGCAGGAATTTATGTGAATTACTGTAACATAATATTGATTGAATATAAATTGTATTTTTCACACCACGGACCATGTCGGGAGAAAGGGGGGAAAACTACACTCTGTTTTCACGTCATTCCATTTTACCTGCCAGATGAATTAGGATCAAATTCCGTTAGGCCCCCCAGCTTGGAGTAACAACATGATGGACGGTTCCACGAACTGAAACGATGGAGGCGGTGCAAATCGCGAAGCGATTTCAAATCGTCGACACGTGTTCGGAATGTGGGAATGTGCGAACATCGAATGCTGGCTGGGACCCCAGGACGGGACACAGATGGACACGGGTTTTGTATGGAGTAGCGTTTCTGTGTATGAGTTCCCGGATTAGAGCACGTTTGGGTAATTTGTTTCGATACGCCAAATGAGAGCGAAATTAGACCATCATTCGAACTGATAGCGCACATACATTGGGGGTTGGATTTGTAAACAACGTGATGTTAATCGCATCGAACGGTTTCCGGGAAACGACACGATGGTACCCGGATCCGTTATTTAGTGCACAAACTGCATGATGTTTTAATCAAATTTGCCTAATGCTGACATCATTTAATTACCTCGTATGAACTCATATATAAACGTATATTAAACTGATTGAACTCCGAATTGTCATGTAGTACATCAATGAAAGCGAAACTCTTTCTAAGCGCTGCAATATGTAACTGCAACCAATTCGATGATACGTTTTAGGAGTTGATGATTGATTTGTTG